>NC_071327.1:64881080-65218580 GCF_943734725.1 Anopheles marshallii
TTGCAGTATAAAGTGTATCGATGTGACTACCGCTTCCGTTGCTAACCTGCAACTGTATGGTGCCATCATGCCGCAACATCTTGGCTGTTTTCTATTGCTCTGTAGCGAACCGCCGGCGACCGCTGTGTGTCGTGTTGGTTTGGGAAGATTTTCGTCCCATTTGGGGAGTGCTCCGAGATTTTGACCGCTCGCCAGCCCTTGCAGCGTAGCACAGTTCCACCAAAACCCGGTTCATTGGAATGGTTCTCTAGTGCATACACATGCTCTCGTATCCTTTGCAACGAACCGCTCGTCACAGAGTGTTCGAATACCACAACGCTCGGTAGTGCCAGTGGTACAGGGATGCAACTCCTACTTGCTTATGCGCTGCAACATCCAACGAAACATATAAAATCTATTGCTAAAACCAAATATAGCACCCAGCATTATGGTCTGGTCCAATGTCTGGTGTCTAGCGTAGAACAGACAACGCTGCCCTCGTTTTTGTTTATTCCTCCAAAAGGATGCAGCTTTGAACAAAACAGAACTAACCTAAACTAACCAGAGCAGGCACAACTGTCCAATACCGTCCATTTTGTTTGTGGGTTTTATTAAATATTTAAAAACGATAAGTTGCTTTGAAATTTTTGTAACTGAAATAGTATTTTGTTAAGAAAAACCTTTCAATTGCACTAGCAAGTTAAATATTTCGACCGAAAGTTCTCTAAGTTTCAACGCAGGTGAGAAGAAAATATGTATAAAAGGCCGAATAATGGAATAAGTTTTGATAGTTTCTGACCTGTTTACAATATGTACTTCAGCATTTAATTCAAGGAATAATTACATGTACAACAAAAATACGTATACACGATGTATAATAGTAACGAAAGGTGCGTTTCAATTACCGGTGCAGACAGCAAAGAAATGATTCATATTTCCTGATTAAAATACGTATCAAGTGGCAGATGGGGCGAAAAGCACGCTAAACAATAGAAACAACCAGATCTAGCAACTAGAATAGAACAAGACAGACTAAAACTTATCAGTACATGAAATATGGCCGCAAAACGACGATCGATGCACTGGGAAGTGTATTAACAATTTATAGTTACATTAAACAGAAAAAAACAAACCACGGGTACGAACAACACCAGCAATATGCGATCGTAAAAGGTTTCGTATTTAATTTATTACCTTGTTTTTAGTTGCTAGTTATGTCATACAATTTTATTTCTCGCTTTTACGATCATTTTCATTTCAATTGCATTACAAATATCAATTACATAAAGAAGCCAGCAGCATACATGTATCGGTAGTGTACATTGGAACAGGATTCACCTGCATATTGGATCATTTTTATTGGACGAACCAATCAAAAGCATTAAAGGAAACCTATTTCTTGGTCGTATGCAATCGGCTTTCGCTACGAAAGAAAAACCCCCAACCAAAGAAGAAATATTTCATACACATCAAACTTTCCGCATTGTGTAATTATAATTGAGTAATATTATTGTGAAATTTAAACAAAAACCCTTTCTCTTATTTCCAGCACTAGTTGATTTTGTGTTTCGATTTAGTACAGCACCATCCAAAGTTTATTTGCGATTTTTCCATTACTAATGCTACAGTACTCTACTTCCCGATCGTTCCATCCCCAATTAGCGGGTTTGAATATGAATATGGAAAAAGGACAACAAACTAACATGCTTTTCATTAACTAGTATTTCTTTATTGTGCATTAGATTGCTTTTTTTTCTTACCATCGAATTGGAAGCTACCGTACCGAGCAAAACCTCATATATCTCATAATTCGATGCGTAAAGCTATGTACCATAATAGCTTAACTACATGCGGAATGATTAGCAATATAAGCGAGACAGATCGGCGTACCGGAGATTAAACTACAATAAGCATTTACATATTTGCTCAATTCAGAAAAAAGCTTCAAAATTACATTTCACTGCGGATTTCCAAACAAAGGAGTTCCCGGAAATGTACGAAACGCTTGAAATATTGCTGGTCGTTTATGATACGTTAGTTTTATTTCAATTGATTGATTGATTCATCATGTTCCGGCTATATTGGAAGGGTCCGCAACTAAGGAAGGTCTGTTTTAGTTTGATAATTGTTACAGTTATAGTTATCTTATTTCTCATATGGCCTAATCCGAATATTATCCATCGCTAGTAACGATATTTAGCCACCTTTCTAACAAATTCTAAATTCCCATTCAAAAATTGACCTTTTATCTAGATTACTTATTATTAATAATATAGAATATATATGGAATATATAGAATATTAATAATATTACTGGAACTGTTGGTCACCTAGACCTTGTGTCATTTAACGGAACAGATGGTTTTCTGATTGTTTAATGTCTGTAGAATGCGATGCTCAACGGACTCAAAACTATTCATAATCTTCGGTAGCTCTCAACATGCTTAGTTGGTTTCGAGTTCAACAACTCACAATAGTTTCTTCCGATCTGGTCCCACCAGTTCATGGTTTTTGGACCTCCGTGGATCCGTCTCCGTCTATCGGCATCGTCAAAGTCATCGTTCTGAAAGTGATGGAACTCCTCGATGATGTTTTGTTTCGTTTAGGTAACCATCTCGAAGCACATCTATTCGATATCCGGATTAATTATATCCCAACGTAACTTATGGGATAACTTAACAACAACGTTACTTAGTTGCGGACCTCATAGACTTAATAAAAAGTGTTGTTTTGCATAAAATCCTTGCAAGAGTATTTGACTTTAGACGAATGTTACGATCACTTCACTGCATAGCAATCATTTTCAACTCTTTCCGTGGATTTGAAAGTTTGCGAATGTTTCTTCTGTTGCCGCTACTTTTTAATCTTCATTATTGTAGACATAACCCACCAGTTTTACAAAGAAACCTTACTAGCGATTGCGATACAGTTTCACATAGCTATTTGGTCTATTATTTTCCATACTTGATTGGGAATTCATGCATACAAATCAAAACAAAACCAGCTCCCAGAGACTAAACACTCTCTGGACGATAGAAAATGGCAAGTCTTTCCACTCACACTCGCGCTCGCCCTATTACCCGTGTCGCAGGTGATCAGAGTGACCTGATGGAGTCGCCGGTCGAATCGATCCAGGTGACACCCATCGCTGCCCGGCGCCGGCAACCACCGCTTTCGTCCCGTTTGGCTGAACTAAACGAGGAGCTGCGCACGGAATCGGCGAGCATGATGATGAACAACTTCACCGTTGACGGGCACGACTTTGTTAGATAGCCCCAACACACACGCGTACGGCAAAGCACACGCAAGTCGACGCCACTGTCCGAGCCGAGCCGTTGTCCGTGCATCTTCATGGTGGCCATTACTACTACTACTGTTACTACTGATTCTACAACAGCTACTACTACTATTATTATTATCACTATTAATACTACCATTACTGCGTCTTCTGCATCCGCATAGAAACAAAAAACGATACCCGCGCGAGCCACACCGCTGTGTGGGCCGTTGTGAACTCATTTCCAATAGAAATAATGTTACTACTTACCCACTACCTGCTGATACTAGTCCAGATCCTGCCCAGGCGCTACTTGCTATCCAATTATACGTACGGTCATAGACAGGCGATCGCAGACATCTATCACTAAATTCAAACGATAATACAAGGCTGCTAAATAGTTGCTTGATGTTGTGTCCTGCTGCACACCAACACCCACATACAGACACGTACACAGTGACACCCTAAACCGCATAAGTACGATGCATAATCGTTTCTTTGCCTGGGCCCGCGGGGCCAGCGCAGCTTTCTTTCGAGCCAGAATGGGGTCACCGACAGGTGATGTCGGTATTGTGCGACGCAACTAACCATACGCTTAGATTTGTACGCGTGTGCGTATAGTGTAATGAGCTGCAAAAGCAGGCAGTGCAACAAACGACATCCTAATGTAAGCACATTGTGACACGTGGCGACACAGTACTACCGTTCTCATATCAACGTTTTATCAACACACAGACACACTGATCGGAACACACGCATGAAAAAGGGGGGAGTTAGCTAAAAGTTTGTAACGCAACGTACATTAGATGTGTTGAATGTTGCATGAACCGTTCCGGTGTGATCGTTTCCATGAAAAACAAAGGAGCAGTGAGGAAAACAAAACTAAAACAAAACTCTAACGGCTAGTGAAACTGAACTGTGTAATAAACATGTTTGCATAAACCAATTGACCATACATCGTAGGCGAGTTGGAATGAAATTCTACTCATGAATTTACAAGAAATTTAACCTTTACCAGCTAAGTAGATAGGCCGGAACAAGAAACATCACTCCATAGCGAAGAATTTGATGCGGACGTACTGCTGACTACCTTATTTGCGTCGGAAATCGGAAAGTTGAATGCGTAATGTCTAACTAAATTCTTTCAAGTTCATCCTAACGAAATCAAGCCTTTGTTCAAATTGCAGTTGTTTGCTAATAGAATACGTTTTTTTTCTATTTGTTTATTCTTTTTTCACATTTTATATTTGCTTTTGTTAATATTACTTCGTATTGGACTAATAATTTAAATTTTTGGCTTGAAGTTTTGGGTTACAGCTGAGTAAAACGTAGTTACAGCTTGAGTCTCTATGTTCTTACAAAAAAAAACCATCATAGAAAAATTCAAATTTGTCACAAAAATAACAAGTTTTGACGTAAGCATAACCACATCAAACACAAATTACTAAAATCGAGTATTTTATACTGCATCAAGAATACAACCGGTAACAAAAACAAAAAAAAACAGAAAACAAAACCAAATGGATAGAAGAAAACAATGGAAGCATGGCTGTTAAAATAGGTAAAACAGTTGCAAAAATCAATCAAAATACAATCATCAAATTCAGGAATGGAACATGATAAAACAACACTTCAAAAGTAAAAGTTTAACGATGGCAGAAACACACAAAACTCACCAAACAGTTGCTGAAAAGAGACGTGCAAACGAGAGCTTTTTGGGTACACTCATCGAAGCAATACGGAGCACTTCGTTCCAAGCGCAATCAAACTGTTTTCAGTGCAAATTTGCCGTTTTTTGCTACAAACTCATTTTGAAAGGGGTTTCGGCTTTCGCTTGCCCGTAAGCAACGCACTATGTCTTTTTACCACAAACAAACAACTGTCCTTCCCTGGCCAAGGTGGTATCGTAATTGTAAGCAAACCGAGAGAAAAAAATGGCTACTGAAATGAATCGTCAAGCAAGTATACACCGACACTCACTCACACACGCTAGCACAAGACTGTATGACGCTAAAAGCGCTAAGCTTATGAACGCAAAGAAATGTTAATTCCGTGTCCTGCCTCCTGGCGCATTGGGCTTGGCTTGCGATGAAAATAAAAAAACAAAAACAAAATGCGATAGTTGCAGGGGAAACCCGGTGCAATAGAAATTATGCTTGCGTGATGCGTGATGCGTGTAAATGTATGACTGTAACGTGTAATCGATGTGAAGCATAATGTGCGCAAATGTAAAATGTATAATCTTAACGAAAAGGAGCGATGCGTCGAACCACGCATCCGTTTATGTGCGAAAATCTTGAAACACCGTCCAAAAGTTGCATAACAGTTGTCATTGTTATGTTCGTAATTGAAAGTTTACTTGCATTTCATTCGTTTTATAACAATGTTCTAGCTTCACTCAAATGTTTGGTCAATCTCTTAACTATCAGCCTCATTTATTTGAGTTCTAAAATATGTCAATTGTAAAAAAAAAAATCCATAAACAACAATAACATAACATTAGTTTGCTGTGTTTCCTGTAGACTTTTTCTCTAAGCCTAGTTAAAGTTTGTTGTTTTTAATGGAAACACTCGGTTCTGAGTCTGCTAAACGAAGACAAACGATAGGAAAACAAGCTTATTAATTTAAATTTCGACTAACAGAAAGTATAGAATAGTAACAAACAATACATTATTCATCAATGGTCAACAAGTTTTCATATTACTTAGCATACCGTTCATACTCTCCTCAACCACTTTCTAAAACACACACACACACACTTGACCAGCTCTGTAAGAAGAAAACGAAGTAAAACAATCAACCCGTACTCGTTCTTTCGCTTTTATAAACTAGCCTATAAGCTAACTAACTAGTAATGTACACTTTTAACGTCATGCAACACTTTATAATACTCACCGCCGGCTGCCGTTTGGACGCAAAGGGAACTCGCACTGAAATGTGTTAAGTGTTGCAGTGATTCATTTCCGTACCGCGGTACGGTACGATACGCCGCTACGTTTCATTGCTCGATGTTTCAATAATCTGTCTGTGCTTTATCTGTATCGCGGATGCGACCCAAAACTGGCATTAAAAACATTCGTTTTGTAATTGTTGCGTTTGTTACCAGATAGGGGAAAAAAAACGAAATCTTGTTAATACTGCGAAAAGTTACGTCACGTTCGCCTGCTTTGTTCTGAACGTTCGTTGTTGTTATGCTGCTAAGTAGGGGTTGTCATTACAAATAGTTTGAGTGGTTTGAGTTTCGCTCACATGTAGCACCGGTATTGGAAAACAAAACACGATAAGAAAACAAAAAACGAGAAACGAAAATTGTTCCAATAAAATCGAATCGAATAAAATTTTGTGAACAGTTTTGAGGTGAAAAAAAAAACACACACACACGCACGCTATTGTCAGTTACCATGTAAACCCAAACGAAGAAATGAGTTTTATCTACTTGCTTTCGCCATCTCACGCCATCGGGTCATTCGGGTTTGTTCCGGGGGCTTTCCTACACAAGGAAACACATTTTGATTGTTCTGTTACAATTTTGGTTCGTTTCGGAAGTAGCAAATTTTTGATTTCCTATATTTAAGCATTGGTGTATGTTTGAAAAAGTTAATGTTTAAATTAGATAAAATGTGTTTCTAGTGTTGGTGTGTTCACAACCTATAGCTTAATTGTGGATGTGGATGAGAGTGCCTATGAGTGTTTTTGTTGAAAACAAAGCAAAAAAAAACCTAAAATAAACAGTTTACTAAACACCTTAATGTAGATCATTTAAATACAAAATTTAACGCCGATTGATACGTTAATTACGCGCACTGCGATAGCACCGTTTTTCCATTTGCATATGCCATTCGTTTGTTTGTATTGTACAATTGGAAAACTTCCCAAATAACCTTCCCACTGATGTGAAGCTTCAAACTACAGAGCGCTTTAGCGTCCATCCATCGATGGCCGGCAACGGTTTACATCATCACGATAAGCGCGCTATTTATGCACGTAATTGAACACAAAAACACTCCAACACTTCTCATCGTACAGACAAGCAGGGTGGATAACAAAGGTACTGAAAGAAACGTAAGCCATTTTCCCGTGCCCGTCGTACGGTGATCGAACATTTCATGCTGGATTCTGGAAAACAGCTCGTTGCTGCCGTAACTGCATCGCTCCCGGCAGCAAATCAGTGCGGCCAACGTACCTGCATGCCCTCCGTGCTACTGACGCTTATTTTTCGATTTCTTTCAATCACTCCGTCATGTGCGGATGCAGGGCACAATCTTTCCGTGGCGGACGGTAACAGCACGGAAGAGGGTGATTCGGTTAGCGGTGGTCGCAATCCTGCCATGACCGGTGTCGGTTGCTACAAAAACTACAAACATTCCGCGGGTTCACGCAAACGAGTCAATTCACAGGTGCGTAAGATTGGAAGGAGTCGCCTAAAGTGCGTTACATAATTATAAGTCCAACTTCGAGTCGTTTTAAATCTTAATACAGAAAATTTTGCATCGATGCTTTGATAATTGATTTACTACGACCGTTAGATCTCTAGTAAAAAGACATAGCTAACAAATAATTTTGTAATGAAATAATTCTGATGAAAAAATAAATTATTCAACTTTATAGAATATAATTTTTATATATCTGTTGAACTTCTTATTTTGTTCTAAAATTAAATGTAGTTAAAAAATTATAATCACATACAATTATAGTACGCACTGTACTGCCAAAGAAAAGGATAAAGAATCTCTTTTCTACACGTGTACTTTCGATATCTTCAGAATGAAAGTTTCTCCCAGCCGATGGGAGCATCGCTCGATGCGGAAGCGGCCCCACCCTACAGTCCCTCCATGCAGCATCACAACATGGCGCTCGACATGGATGCGAACGAGGAGCAGCAGCTGATCATGCAGGAAACGCCCCATCACGAGCCACCGGTTATGATGGCCACCAGAGCGGTATGTGGACACCTTCGTCAGCTCACGCGCTTACATTTTCATCTGCCCTGCCCCCACCCCCACCTTCTCTGTTTACCCTTCCCATTTCACCCCTCTTCCTCCTAGCATACGTGAACAGTGAACAGTTTGTTCATCGCATCACTGACTTTGAGTTCATCCGCTTTCAATTTCCCGACATACCCTGTGTTTGCTCTCTGTGTGGCCGTGCTTCACTAATACAATTCGGATTGATGTTTGCTGTGTTGTGTTTGCGTTTTGTTTGGTGATCGCTGGTTTTGAGTTAATTGATTTAAATACCGAAATTACTTCATCCCTGCTAATAATACGCTTCTAAAATCGATTGCGATTTCTTCCGGATGCATCGTGTCAAACCGGGTGGCCGAAAATTTGTCAAAACAGCTACCAAAATTGGATATGCAGTTGGCGTTTATTTTGTTTTCGCAAAGCATCTTCTTTTTTCCAGCCAGCCTGGCAACGCATCTTTGCTTCGCACATCTTACACTGTTGTGTGTAATCATTCAACATTCATACTTTATGTGTGTGTGTGTGTGTGTGTGTGTGTGTGTTACGCTGTAAATAAATTGACGATCTATCAACTTTCCTCCTTCCGATCGAACCTTTTTTTTTATTCTAGTACTACAACAATCAATGGAGCCACGAGGTATTACTAACAAATCCATAATTTACACACTCGATATAACTATTACCGTATTTTGGGTTTTTTTTTCTTTCGCTCAACCTCAAGCATTGAGGCAGATATTTTAAACTCGTAGCGATTTCACACATTGCCTTTCTTTACACATTTCGTTTTTTTTTTTACTAAATCAAATTTAAGAAACACAGTAATGCTTGGTCACAGTATTGCTAGTTCAGCTTAGTATATTGACACACAAAATAACATACAATCTAACCCACATTGGTACTCAATAAGGCAAAACGCGGACTATTTTTAACAAATTTTGTATTTTTTAATACAAAAAAAAATACATTATTGAAAGCGTATTTTGTATGAAACGAAAGAAAAATATAAATCAAAAAGATGCGAACCATTTTTGATATTCGTTCACCTTCTTCCTTATTTCAACAAGATTTTTGACTCCATTTTTCTGTATGGCACAGCACTTCGTTTTGATACTCTGCTTAACAAGTTTTGCTTGTGATTGCTTCAGCACGCTCTCATCTATCTTTAACCAGATGTAAAATTTGTCTTTCAATGAGCATTTTGCATGTTTTCCTAAACATTTCTTTCTACTGCATGAAGAGGTAAAAGTTTACGTAACTTTTTCCGTGTTAAATAAAGAAAGTACGTAATAAAAGTTATGCAACGCACTTTGTTGTGATTTATCTACATCTCTATTTCACATATGAGATAAACAAATGGAAAAAAGATACAAGAAGAAGAGGTTAAAAATTTAATTTCCACTATGTTTCCTTTAGTGTTGTGTTTATTTTTGATGTGTAATTCGTTTCAAACAACGAATGTTACTTGTTCAACCTTATCAACGTATCCTTCTATGTAGACCGTGTAATACGGTCGTGTACGATTATACTACCTCCTTACAACTTTACTTACGATAAACCTTTTACGCAGAACTTTCTGTTCTTATTTACTCTCTCCCCGCCTTTTTTAAATTAATACTCCTTGGTAATATCTCACACACCGACCGCCGTTTATATCCTTTTTCCCCCCGTCTGTTTTACTATTTTCGTTTTGTTTTGTTTCTGTTTTGCGTTCCCGCCACCAATATAACCCATCGGACTCGTTCTAGGAAGTAGAAGAACTACGGCGACAAGTTGCACTAGAAACGTCCTCCACCAGTAAGCGGGACAAATCCGATACCGAACTGCCATCCGAGTTTGAGTGTTGCTTTTGCACGTCAAAGGTACATTACAGCGAATTGTTTTGTTTTTGTCACTTTTCTGCTATTTTATGTTCGTGTTCAAAATCGAGCTTACATTACATTGGTTCACCGTGACGATAGTGGTTCATTTCCAACCAGCCCTTTTTCTCGAGACACAAGTACAAATGTCACAAAATCACAGAACCCAACCGACTGCTAAAGGTCATTCGGATTAGGAAGAAACGTTCGAGTAATTCTTACCAAGACGCACGACACCAAAAAAAATATCCGAATATCCGCTAGGCATCTCTTCCGGAATGCCGCACATTTATGTCACCAAAGTGTAGCAAATTAGCACCAGTAGTAGAGCACACGTAGAATGCAATGAAGGGAGCCTTAATAAGGTGCCCGAAAGGAAGCAGAGATCGCCCACAATGTATTCGGCCACACGGCTCTCAACCTTTGCCATTCCATCCCCAAAAAAACACGTTGACAGTTGACATTTACGTTCTCAAACGCAAACGTACGGATCGTTGGGTCGGTCCATCGATCGTTCTTAGCAAACATGGCACAACATGCCAGGCATATCTCTCTCTTCATCGCTTCTGCTTATCGGCTCCTTTTTTTTTTTGGGGGGGTAGGGGTGCTGCAAAATAAATACAGAAATTCACACGAACACATCCCGTACTCGTGGACATGGGCGCAAAAGCGAGGCGCGGATAATTTGTAGCCAATTTCACTGCTCATCCTCATCCAACAGCAGGGAGATATGCTGTGCTTCTGTGTCTGTTTGCGGATGTGCGTTCGGGTCCATCCAGCGTGTCCGCACCTTCGTACGTTCCAACGTTCCCATTAGCTTATGGTCCTTTGTGTTCACCTTCCATCCCGCCCGGTGAATGGCAACATTAGTGAGGATGACTTAAATCACTTCCTGACCCCTAAACACCCGCCCCCTCTCCCGGAGGTAATTCTTCCCCTGCTGCCGTTCGTTCCGTCTGCCGGCCTTCCGGCAGTTAGTGGAGATCGTTTACGATATCCTTCCCATCGTGTCGCACCCCTGAAATGTCTCGCACTCCGCAATGCACCTCCTGTTTCGGGCGCACAGCATTCTTCCGGTGGTAGTGATAAAAATGGCACCAGCGCACCGCCTGACGTCACAACTGCTATTTATTTCCCGATAAGCCGCACATCGGGGCAACAATGTCTCACGCTGGTGGAGAAGCCTATCTCAATGGTCACCCACGGGCACCACGCTGCCGTACAAATGGTTCGGTGTTTGACTGTATTTAATTTTGCTCTACCTTTCGTGCCATTTCCTTTCCGACGAGGTTTTGTTTGCGCACTATTTCTCTCTGTCGCTCCCGATGCTTGGACTACTTTTGGTGCCCTTTTTTCCCGTCACTCCAACCGGATGCCGAGGGTTTGCTGTGGTCCCTCTTTCTGGGTGCTCTAATTCGAATCGATACATTCGCTTCCACCCCGGTGAGGTGTGCATAAGCGTTTGGAAATGGAAGGAAAGAAACCAAATTACCACGCTATTAGCATAAATTGATGTTATAATTTTCCCTCCCAAATAGACACGGCGCTCTGCGCTGCTTCATCGTAAGAATCCACGCCATGTTCTACTGCTGTTTGCCCATCAAGTCGCTCCCCGTTCCTTCAGATTCATCGCTTCCACCGTCACGTCCAATTCGAAATGACAAAATTTATCCGTGAGTAGACGGATCCACGCTTAAAACCAAGGTGCCAAGCTGGTCCCAACTCCCGATGCCTTGGAGGTGAAAAGAAAAGCTTTTAGAATGCTTATTAGCCGTTTCATTCCAAGCTTTCTTTCCATTTACATTGTTCCAATTCACTTCCGGCAGTAGCCCGGTTTTGAAGGCTAACAACAGCCAACCGTTCCGACTGGTTCATTGGACCGGGTGGCATGGGACAGAACGATTCCCGTCATCCTTCCGGTTTCATTTTCCATTTCGGCAGTAGAATTGAGTGCTCTGTTTCCTTCATATCACTCATGAAGTAAGAACTTAATTTATAGACTCTGAGTTTAGATTTGATTCAGCACGGCAACTTAATTACCTTTCGGACAGGGTTTTCTGGGATTCGGACGAATGTTAGCTCGTATGGGAGTTCCACCACGACCAGTTTCACTGGGCACCCTCACGGAACGGGGCCTTAGCCTCGTACACTAACTCCTGTGCCCAACTAACAAAAAACCCCGTCTGTTTCCTGCGGGTTACTATCAGTTGCTTTGCTTTAGTGACTAACTGCAAAGTGTAAGCGAGCGTGTTTCTAACAGAAGCTGCTGCTAATGTGAGAGTCCCACAAACACGTCCAGCAAAAGAACACGTTTCATTCAGTACAACACCACTACATGCGCATAAACACACTTCATGTTTGTCTGATTGTTTGTTTGTTTCATTCGTTAGCTGACTTTTCTTTGATATTTTCTTTTCTTTGATATAAACGAGTGTTAGATTAAGACACGAAGCTGTTCCATCTCATCCTCTGCTACTTACATATTGTTTGTTACGATTTATGTGAAAATGCAATGTATTTTGTTCTTTTTCTTTCTCACCTCTTCTTTTCTCGCTGTTCGGTACGTTACGCCATTGTTTCCACGGCTCACAAAACATGTCCACATACTCATTCACGGTACACCGCCACATTCGCTTCCAAAATTACAACTTCATCACACACACACACATGCACACACCAACTCGCCTACATGCCCGGCCATACTTTGCAGTATTACGATTGTGATTGTAATTGCGCACTCACCAACTCACCTTACTACCTGCCACAAAATGCACCGTGCCTACACTACGACGATCTGCTACCACACTACACTGAACTGAGCCACCAACTTAGTCGATCGAACCACATTACTACCAATTTCCAGAGCCCGCAGGAATGCCACACCGAGTGCATTCCGCTGCGATCGAAAAGCGTATGACATTTGCTGCACACCTTCGGGGGCTCCTCGCGTTCCAGCGTCCACGGGTACGATGGGAGCTCCGGTGCCAGGGAGGCGGAAATAGAGCTGTAGTGTGTGGCTGCGCGAATGGCACCCTTCGTTTAGTGTTCAAGCCTAAGATCAAGCAACAAAACGGGCATCGCTCTGCAACTCTCAAAACCCAGACAACAGTAGCCGGCAGTGGAACGAAAACATATCAAAACTAATCGGGCGTCGGAACAGATCAACTGCATTGGTTTGATCCACTCGCTCCACTTGGAACTTGCGATCGCTCGCACTCTCTCTCTCTCTTTATCTCTCTCAAACTTTGAAGTTACACTTTGCCCAACACAATTGTACGCTGTGATGGTAATATTCGCCAGTATCCTAAGCCAGAGGCGTTCATCTCCCAACGACCTTCTCTCCAATTCGCTGATGTTACTTTTTTTTTTGGACAAAAAAAAAACCCCATCCAAAAACCCATATAATGCGGCTTGCTCGATTGACGCATCGCGATCGCAGAGAAATATGCAATTATCACAGGTGAGTTCCGCGGTATGCAACCGTGGAGATCCTACTTGTTTTGTCCTACTACTGCCTAGACTGCTTCAACAACAACAACAACAACAAAAACACCATTGTGCTCCCCTGTGTTTGTACCCTTCGATAAGCATTAAAACCCTGCGGTTCTATCGCATATCGTCACTGATTCCTTTCCAAGTGCTTGTGCGCAAACAAAACTCAACCATAGGATGACCACTATCGGCTACTAACAGCTGCTCTGGAACAGCAACGTCCTACCTGCCACTGTCTCACTTCCCACCTGCCTTTTCGCAGCTATCTTTCTGTGCGATTTCTTCACCAACACTGCGACACTCCTGTTGTGGCTGCTCGTTCTGTGTGTTCCGTTTTGTGTGATTGTGTGTGTATAACATTTGTGGTGTGCTTTTTTTTGTAGGCCTAACCTGTCGCGACTTTCAGGACATTGGAAAATTTGACGCACTAATTAACAATGGTGCTGTCCCCATCCTATTCTAAATCCTGATTCATCTGATTTGAGTGTGTCCCTGTGTGTTATTTTTTTCATTAAATTTATTGGGGATGTGTGTCCAGAATTAGTTGTGAACTTTGACATGTTATATTGGCATTCCTTTTTGTTTGTCTGATCAACAATTTTATCTTCTTTCCAATATTCAAGAGCGTGACGCTCTAGACCTATTTTTATAAAACAGTTCGATCAACTTCCACAACAAATCCTTGTCCTTAACACATTTTCGTAAGATCCTGCCAATAAATCCCCGTCGATAGGATGTCTACCAAGAGCAAACAAAAACATCTCCGCCAATGATGCAATGACAGATGGCCAATAAATATATCTCCCTGGCGGTGCTTGAAAAATTCATTTGGGACCGACGTATGGCCTTACAATAATAGCAAACACAAACAGTAAGCTCAGAGAGATCATATAAGGGACCTACCAAAACAACAACGTCCAACTTCGTGCAATGATTTACGAAGCCCAATCAGCGCCATGTGGTTCGAAGTGTAGATTGGTGGAAAGATTTTTCCCAGAATGAATATCTCACCAAGATAAGGATGCATCCCCTGGTACAGGGGTCGTTGGGATGGAAGAAGACGACAAGCTGTTTATTTACTGCAAGCCCATCTTTAGCGATCGCGAGCCTGTGTGTGTGTGTTTGCCTGAACAATTCATCAATTTCACCAGTCTCCGATTTACACCCATCCAAGCAAACACAGTTACAACGTGGAGCCGCATGATGGCTACTGCAAGTCTTCAAGTCACTGCGATGGATAGGAAGGATACTAGGGATATAGTAAATATTATCCATAAATAACTGATTGTTGACAAAACTTAACTCACATACACGGCCAGTTTTTCTTCCCAAGTCGGGTTACTTGCGGGAAGATTTCCCCTCCCCCTCCCTCTATCAAGGTTCTTACTACCCCACAACATACATCACGTCTCCCCTTCTATGGCACGCGCTTAACACGGTCTCCCACAGGACAAAAGCGGCAAGTGTGAAGCGAAAGAACAAAATGGAAAGTAAACAAAAAATCCCCACCGTCCAACTGCCACGGCTGCCGGAAAAGATGCAGAACCGAGAATGGCTTGATAAAATATGACGTCAGCAAAGGCACAAGGCGCCGCCAAGGAGATTGGTGTGTGCGAAAAGCGTCCGCTCGCACCGAACGCAACCAATTCGTCTCCTTTTGAAGGATATTTATTGCCCTCGGATACAATTCGCCAAACAATCGCCTCGGGTGCTATCGGGAAAGTGTGAGGAGAATGTGAACCCGGCGCGCGGCCGAACGTGTGGAGCCTGCTGGTGCTTGACAAATCCGCCCTATCTCCGTTCCATCGCTCCCGAGATGGATGATGGTAATGCTGTTTGGTCGGGTGCTTCCCATTCATTTCGCAGATTGGAATCCGGGACGCTTTGTGGGTCACTTTTGACCACGAGCTCGTCCTCAAACGCTAACAGCCCGTAGCCCGAGTGGTAGCGTGTTGTAGGGAAGCGACTTCAGCGTGGCGCTTCTTGCGGTGCTCCAGAATATAAACAAGGCAATGTAAAGAACCGCCGCTAAGAACCATTCAAGCAATCATCATCATTCCGCCTTATGTTTCATTCATTTGTTAACGGAAAACAAATATTGAACCAACGTTTTCCGGTTTTCGGCTTCCGGTCCGTTTCCGATCGGATGTTGTAATTTCGAAATCGTACATTTTAGACAAAAAAGCAAGATTTATCGATAAAATATGCTAATCGCTGCTCATGCATCATATTTCCTACCATTCCGGATCGTTTTTCAACACATTATGTAGCGGAAGTGGCACACATAGAGAAGCGAATAGTCTATTTATTTTAATACTGCTTGTTTTTTTCCTTTGTATCCTGTGTATCGCACACCAACAACTCTTCGCGTTAGTGTGACGATATTTTGGATTGGTTCTTGACAAAAACAAGACGTGTTTAGTGATGCTCTTTCGCCCGTTATTTGTTGATACTGTTGAAAATATTGCTGTATATATGTGTAAACTAACCTTAATTGTGTAGTATTTCACACTTTTGCAAAAAAATCCTAACAATGTACAATAAGTCTTGTAGATTCTGTACAAAAACAACACCGCCCGTACCTAGCCATACCTTGTCAAGCGGCATGTGTAAAGCATATTGCAGAAATTTAGGCGTTTCAGCTAAAAAACGCCTAAGGGTAGGCAAAAAGCGTTTGAAAACCAAACCTTTCCTCATTACGTCCCTGAACATTATGTAAATATTCTTCGTCTGTCGTCACGAAACCCATTTTCCTGTCCAAAACATGCCCCAATGTTCATCATCTTCCGAAATACTTCAAATTTCCAATTAATTCGGATATTATATTAATAAGCTAACGGACCATCCTTCAACTACATGTGCGTGATCGTGTGCGTCTTTGTGAGAGTTACTGGTTTTTCTTTACCGAATTGATCAACTCCTAGTCCCCCTAAAAAACCCTGTTCAGATGGCTAATTTTGGGTATAAACATAAAAACTTTGTAGATATACAATGGCAACCGGACGGAGCCCGGTTGTTTCTTTTCTTCTGTGTCGCGTTCGTTTTGTCTTTTGTTTGAAGTTTTCCTTAAAGTGATCTTTTACAGCAAGGTCCATTTTTGTGTTGCGCGTGCGTGTGTGTGTTTTTATATGTGGTTTTGTGCTTTAATATGTTTTTTTTTCTTATTGGAAAAATCATCATGATAAATTTTAAACTTTTAATACTTTGAATACCAGTTTAAAGAGACTATTTTCATGATGGTTTTCCCTCTAGGAGTACTACCCGGCCAGTAGCACATTGTTATTTAGGTTAATAATCACTTTTCTTCTGCTAACTCTCTTTTCTACGTCTGGTCACTTCGCGCGCGGTTGGACCAACGCCAGGAGTACAAAGAGTTCATCGATGCCGAAGGACTGATGCCGCTTCCAACGTCCGACTTCCATACGACCGTTTGCATGGAGATGCGGATGCTGAAAAACAGCATGAACAACAACTGCATTGCAACGCCGAACCAGTTCGGGCCGAGCACGATCTCCTACCCCTACCCGTACATGGACACCCCGATCAAGCATCCCGCGAACGGCAGTGCGGCCAACGGTGGCAATGGAAGCAACGGTGGCAACAATGGTGGAAACGGTATGGGTGGTGGGACCGGCGGTGGCGGTGGTACCTTCATCAACAGCAACAGCAACAACGGTGATCTGGCTAGCGTCGACAGTTCCGACACGTACGCTAGCTGTCAAACGCATCCATTCCTGTCGCAGGCCGACCTAACGTCGGACATTGTAGATATGTCATTCGATTTAGATACGTTAGATACGAACAATTTGTACATAAACCCGCTAGAGAAAGACTCGCAGCAGAAGCAGCAGCTGCAGCATCAACAGCAGCAGCTACTACTGCTGCAGCAGCGACCGGCGGCCGGGCCGCGATCGCAGGTGAAGAAAAGTGCTTCCGGAGATACGGCGTTGCGCAGCTTGGGCGCCAGTCCGATGGACGACGAGTACCGCCAGTTCCAGGCGCCGTTCGATGCGACGGATCGGGGCAGTCACGTCAGTCTGAACGAGACGCCCGTGCCCAAGCACCGCAAGACCCGCTTCCAGCAGAGTTCCGCCTCCACCTCCACAGCGCTGGCGGCGGTAGCCGCGGCCAGACCGAAGACGCGCTTCGAAAACCTGAAGTCATCGATCGAAAGCCTGGACGAGGCGGGTGCGACCGGCGGTGGCAGTAGTACCAGCGGGTCCGGCAGCAAAAAGTCGCGCCGTTCCTCGTTCATGCCGGCCAAAAGCCTTGCCTCGGCGACCAAGCTGATCAATCAACATCTGTTCGGTATACCGAATCCGGCACCGAAAGGTAAGCGGAGCAGAGGAAGCGTACCAGAACTATGCTTTCCTTCGTTTTTTTTTTACACACGGTTGTACCACGTCCAACTACTCAACGCTCATTGTTTCATTCTATTTCGACCCACACTTACCGTTCCCTACAGAACACACTTCTTTACATGCTTACCTCATACGAAGTCAAATAACAACACTTACAAACTTTCAAACATTTCAAAGCGACTCCAATCACAAAGCGAATGAAATAAAAAAAAAAGCTTTTTCCGAATCCTTTCGAAACAACTTCCATACGCTTTGGGATTGGCGATGCTCATTCAAATGCTTAACATTCCATTAAACTCACACCCAAAACATTCCTCCATTACAGTTCGATGTTACTCTCTACATTACATGTTTTGTGTCTGTTTTTTTTTTTGTTTCGTTTCACACTATACACCATTGTTATCGTTTGCTTTGAATTGGAGTAACGCAAAAGCAACTAAAGAAACATGATTTAATAGCTATGGTTTTGAAATTACATAGCCTTGGACAATGAATTCGACCATCAAACCTGCTCCTTTTCAACAACAAAGATAGATTTTGGGATAGAGTTATATCGTTCGACTGTTTATTCGTTATTTTACGTTGTTAATGTTAATGCTTCCATGGTGGAGGGTGAACAAACCCTACCAGCCTGTATTATTATTGCTTTGTACTAAGTGTTAGTTTTTCATCGTTATCTCTCTTAAAGAGGAGTGATGAAGGAAGATGTCTGAGTACATCAATCAATGCGAAAGTTGCGTATTGTTATTTATTTGCTCCAATTACATGCTAGCTTATTAACTCTGAATCGTTTGCTATAATTATAATGCTAGGGAAAAAAAATTAGTTCTTTATATTATTTCATATCCATTCGTTGCCATTCGCATTCGGTTTGATCTACAACATAAACATATTATGCAATAGACAGACTCGTGTAACATTCCATCCACAAGGATACTGAAGAAGCTAATACATCCAATACAAAACACATTGAAATAACATATTGCCATTCTATCTAACATCGACAAAACGGGAAACATGTCAAGTATGGAGTCGCAGCCTAACGAATATCTCTACCGCATGCAGAATTATATATGCCATTCCACCCCCCCCCCCCCCCCCATCCCCCTCCTCCTTCCCTCCGTAACCCACACGTTCCGAAATGCACCAAAAATGGGCATTAACAAAATCGCAATACCGTAAACCGATTGCAATAACGCCATCCAACACCTAGTTCGGTCCACACCGCTGATGCAAATGCTGATACTAAATTGTCCTCCGTATCCATAGATTCGCTAGAAACGTCACCTCAATTAGAAACACATCGAAGATCGAAATCGATCCTTAAAAACAAATCCGAAGCGTCGCGTCTGTTGTCCGATCCGGAGAGTGAACGGCTCCTGGCAGACAATATGTCCGGCTCCGGGATCTCGGATAATGGTGCCAACATGGTAAATTTGCATTTTGACTCTATTTGTTTTGAATGAACATTTTTACTTTGCCGTTCCGTTTCTGGTTTTGAATATTACTCTTAAACACGTTTTAGGTTCCTTCTTTTGGGTTTCCTTTTTTTTTTGTTTTGTTTTTGTTTTCGGTTTTTACTCGTTCTAGTTCCAATGTTTTTTTTTCTCTCTCTTTCGTACGCCTGTACACTAACCACTATTAGCCTTAACCTAACCGGAACCCCATTTGTTTGGCGTTCAAATCTTTGCTCCGCTTTATGTCTCTTCTCTCTGCGTGTCTGGCTCTTTGCTATCCGTATCTCTCGTTAAATCTCAACCGATTAATTCGAACAACAAAAACGTACCAGGCCTAAAGTGCCTAAACCATGTCCCCCGCGTCTTTTGCATCTAATGGCAAGTTCCTCGTTTCGGTAGCATTGATGTTTAATATTCCGTTTTTCGAAACAGCACTGTAAAAAAATGCCTGTTTTGTTATGGAATTTTGTAGCATTTTTTTTTTAGATCGATTTGCCATTTGTTTGTATTATAAATGAATTTTGTAGATAGATGATTGCCTTTTTTTTTGTACATACATTGTATTGTTGTAAAATTTTCTCTATAAGTTCGACAACTTCTATCATGTTGAGATTGTGAGAGATATCCCTTTGATCTTCATTTATCGTTGTACGTCGTTACTGAGCAATACGCTTCCTGTAAATGTGAATCCCTCGTTTCCTCGTTGTTGCTGTGTTCGTTTGTTCGTTAGTTACTCTGTTTAGCTGTTTAGCTGTACGTTTAGCAAGTGCCGGAACGATCGAGCACGATCGCTAGAGAGCTGCTCGTACTTTGCTCGATAGTTTCCGCGTTACCGATAGTTGCTACATTAACAAAAGTGAAGAAGGTACACGGCATCAGTCAACCACCCCCATCGATTAATCTCTGCCTCTGCGTTTGTCTAGGGGAGCGACTCAAATACTGATTACTCCGGAAGCACGATGATTGCAACATCCATTACGCCGCTCGTACAGCGGCACCGGCTTACGCACCAACGATCGACACCGGCCTCGCTAGGGGCCACTGCCAAACCGCTGGCGGCGAGCAAGTTCTCCCAGCCGCGCTACTCACAGGAGGAGGTCACTCGGCAAACCAAACCACAGCTGACGCGTGGTGTCGGGATCGGTACGTACGTCGATCATCTCACCGGTGACCGGCGGTTGGACTCTGGTACTAGAGAAAGTAGCACAGGTATTGAACCGCGCCGGCTGTTTATTGGTCCGTGGTCCAGCAATAACCCTTTCGTTGTATTGCAGAATCGGAAACAGCATTCTCAACATATCTTGCCGCTAGTAACAGCAATAGTAATAAGGATAAGGCATCGTTCGCCGGTAGCAGTCTAACGTCGAGTGACGAAAGCAAAACAACCACTAGCAGGGGCAACTCGGTTGAAAATCACGGTGGTAGCAGTGGGTACGGAGCGTCATCTTCGTAGCAGGTATATCATCGCATTCGTAGAATTTTATCAAATATTTTTTAGCCATCCACGGTAAACCTTCCATGAAAAGGTATTCGAACAGTGGGTGAACTCTCAAAAAAAGCATTAATCTCTCAAGATGATCTTAATCTGAAGCGAAGAGTCCTTCGAGTTTTAAGTCTGGAAAGATCAATGAATTTCTAATGAATCCAAGAGAATCTCTGAAGCTTAATGATTATTTAAAACATTTGCTGATCTCTGAAGCTTCATGAAACTCTGGAAAATTACGGATTTGAATAGAAGCATCATTCGCACCATGATTCGACTTTGAAAAGTTTCATGAACAGCTACAGGTACTAAAGGTTCTTGAATTCTGAAAGATTCAAGGATCTCTCAAGTTTCTTAAATCTCTTAAAATACTGATTTGAAAATCATTCGAATTCTATGTCGACTTTCATTAAATTAACGAATTTCTAAACATTCTGAAGATCCTTGAATGTCTATAGATTAGATTTATGGTTCTCTAAAAATACATTGATCTCTAAAAATTCGTGAATCCACAAAGGTTATTGATTTTACAAATTTTTATCTATAAGCTTCAACTGTAAAGCTCTTGCATTTGAAATATCATAGGTATTGTTGGTCCCATTATTTAGCAGAAATTATCTGCCTTTAATAACATCTTTAACTTAAAATTAGAAAGTATTTCTAAATCCAACATTTCAGCTGAATTGCTCTATTTAAAGTCTAGCAAAATTATTCATCAAATTGTTAAATTGTCAAGTTACCTAACCTAAACCTAACCTATAGAAATGCCGCAAAGATTGACGAATCTCCTTAATACAAATAAAGTGTCATTCAATACTTGCCATAACACCATTAAACTAACGATTGTTTTATCGATCAATTTTCAGGAAAACCCGTCTTCTGACGGACAAAACATGCTAGGCGAATAACGAACTGGTTCGTGAACAAACCCTAGATGGCAAAAACAATATCATCGAACTGGCTGGCTAGTGAGCTGAGTGATCACTACAACAATTCCTCGACAGTAGCCCCACCCAAAAGAAGGACTACTAAGGGCATAAAGAGTTACTAGCAGATGGCATTCATCGGTCACAGTCACCTCAACGCGTCAGTCTAGAATTATCAAATCATAGAAGACATCCGCAAACAACGCGCCATCGACCATCCTTTAGTGTAGTGAACGGCGAATAAGGCAGCGCTAAAGTGTATAAATGAATCGACACGAACCGACGAGAACGAGGTATGCACCTCGATGCGCAGCGGCGATCGTCCGTGGCACAAACAAATGAAACCAAAAAAACCGGAAAAGCAAATACTGCCCTCCATCCGCGATATCTAGTAGACGTTTGACCGTAATCGTAACGCATAAAACGTTTAGCCGCGTTAGGGTAAGTTCGGGTTGAGCGGGGAATGCAGCCGTGTCACCACCGTCACAGTTTGCGGAGCGATATTGTTAGCATGTGTCCGAACGGGGCTGTGTGGACCATTACGGCTGTAGCTTAACTTTGTATGTGTGGTAGCGTTACATTTTAGCTGTGGATCAGTAGCAATCTTAGTAGTAACACCTGTGACAACTCGGAGCTGTATAAGAAACCAAAGATTATACCACTTCTGTACATAGTACACCATCACGTGCTAGAAAAACCGCATAACGAGCAGATAGCAAACCAGAGGCAAAAAGGAAAAAACAAACGTTCACGTTCACCGAAACAAAACACAAAAAAGGGACAACATTACCTACACTGTAACCAAATGCACTGAATGTTTAAAAGGGGTTCTCTTTTTACTGATTTGAAAAAAAAAACAACTTTAAAAGGCTTTTACTAGGTAAGGGATACGTTGTTGGTATGCGCCGTGGCCACCACACGAAGCGACAGCAAAAGCAAAAAGGCGATAGAGTTACATTACTAAGTAAGGTGCTTACTTTTAAGCTACAGAAATCGCAACAAACCTCGACTGACACATTGACGAATGGCATTCGGGGGTCGGGTGAGCATATTCGAGTGCGAAACGCTCAGCAAACAGTCCTGTCCAGTATATATATATATATACCAAATACAGTCTCGCATACACTCTACACACAGCTTCCCGCCGCAAATGCCAACGCAAAGTATGCAGCAAGCCTTCCCTTTGGAGGTGATATTTTAAACACACACACACACACCCTCACACCCACACTTACCTACATGACAGCGAGGACTCGCAACCAACGCCGCCACCGTGAAACTCTACATTACAGGAGATTATGAACTTGATACAATCTACAACAAAAAAAAAACAAAACAAACTAAATCGAGTGATCGACCAGTTCCATCCAGAGCGTTTCCTTCTCCAAATTTTTCTAAACAGCAAATCTTCGGCAAAGGGGGGGGGGGGGGGCTAGAATTTTTAAAACCTCCCTGTTGAATTTTGTTTGGTTTTTCCTTCATTGGTGTCATACCTTTTTCGGGCCAGGTTCCCGTTTACTGTCTATCATAGCAAATCCCACACCTCACCAAACACAGCGGGGAACCCTTTGTTTTCTCGGGCACCGCAGCTTACTGTTATCGTTGCCACCGTTTCTAAAGTTTTCTAACTATTCCATGCGCTTCTCGGCATATTCGGAGGCGTTTCGTACAGTACGAGTGAAATTAACAATCGACACACTAATCGATCGACAATTAGGCTGAAGAAACCTCAAAACCCGTATACTAACCCTCAACAAGCGAACAATATTTTCGATTACATAGGACAATCAAGCTATTCATTTTCGGCGCGCAACCAAAACGAAGCTGAGAAGCATATTTATCTACCTATGGTCCCGCGAAATTGACGAAAAATTCCACCAACCCCGGTTCGGTTGTGCGTGGAAGTGTCCAATGTTATGCTGCATCTTTCACGCGATAGGAAAACATTTACACATACACGGCCTTTACCGTGTAAGTCCGAGCAAACGGGAAAAGGGAATAAACGTCGCGTAACGGAGTACTTAATCTACAGCTTACAATCGAAAGCAATACAATCTTATCACGTACACTCTACACCCAATTTTCTATAGCCATTCATCGCAGCAAGGGAGGAACACTTGCAAACAATCGAAATTACTAAGCAAGTGTACAAAACCAGAGTACACAATTTTACTGTTTTCCATTCTTAAACCGCGATGCGCTCGGCAGTTGATGCGCGAACGCTAGCTGAACGAGACAGAGATCAGCATCAACAACACTAACCCAACTTACCCTTCTCCTTTTGACTAATATAGCCGTTAACTATCTGGTGCGGAACGAAAGGGAAGCGATGCTGCTGTAGATCGGCTTTGCTATACAAACGCACTTTTAGGATACCGTCGTGTGCTTGAGTTTTCTTCGATTAAAGCCAAGAACGAACGTTACGTACCGCCTATTATACCTTACATAAATGTTCTTTCAGGCTAATGCGATGTTGCTGTGTACGTTTTGCGTAGTAGCCAAGCTAACAAACAAATCGGAATACTAATATGATAAACAAACAAACCAAACGAAAGCACATAGTACTTATAAAAGAGAATACGGAAGGGAAAGGTAAAGAAGAAAACACATTACACACACACACACACACACACAAACACACAAAAATTGCGTAAATTGTTTCATTACAAAAGAAAAACGTATAACTAACGCTCAAACCGAAGCGTGCTGCAATATGCTTGCCTAACATTAGCATTAACAGTCCACAATAATGCATAAAAACCCGAAAAAAGAAACATAAAAAAACACAAAACGCATTACTTAAACCGAGCAAAATCGCACATCGAAATACAAAAGTGGAGAACAAATTGAATAAACTCAACAATACAAAACACGCGCACTCACAATAAGCAACAGACGCTTACTGCACAGCAGAAAGTTGAACGTCTGTTTCATCTACATCACTACTCACTTACAAAACATAGAAGGAAAAACCAAAAAAAAACACACACACACACTCATACAACAAAACAAACGTAATTATTATAAATAAGAGAATGGCTTATATCTGTGATTTAAATAAATGAAAAATAATACACACACGCGCGCAAACAAAAGAAGAAGAAAAATACTAGAACAGTTTAAAGAAGGTGTTGTATGAAACTGTGAAACAAGCGTACAGTGAAGAAGAAAAGAAAGGAACAAAAACAATGCAACATCATAATATAAATCAACAAAAGCGAGAAGTGAGTGTGCGTGTATAGTAATGCGAAAGGAATATGCAAACAAAGTGAATAAAACGAGATTGAGAGAAAGAAAACACAAAAGAAAAGTACGGATGAGAGAGAGAGAGAGAGAGAGAGAGAGAGAGAGAAAGATAAAGCGAAAACGATGTGTGTGCGAGATGTTATTACAAGGGTGTTTATGGATGGATAAGCAAAGATGGACGTAATACGTTAACATTGAATTATTAAAACAAGAAAATTGAAACACGTGCTTTTTAAAATATTTTCTATATGAAGACATTACATTATATAGATATATACATATATACAATTACCGAAACGACAAAGGAGCAGACCGAATATAAAGAAAACCAAACAAACCAACAAACAAAACGATACACTCACAACCAAACAAAACATATGTAGTAAAGGACACAAACACACACATATACCATACACACACACACACGTCTGTAGCACAAATTGCAATCGCATAATGATTTGGTAACAAAGGGAGAGAGGAGAAAGAAAACATAAATACATACTAGTGCATACAAAAGCAGGAAAAAAGCAACAAAAAAACACACAAAATTACAGAATGAGGGCGGTTATAAATCACAACACAACCAGCATGGTACATGGGTAATGTTTGGGAGAGCGTACGAAAGGCAAGCCGGGCAGTAGCGCGGGAGTGTTAGCAAAAAATAGATAATTAATAAAAATGTTACATTAAATTATACTCTTATATATATATACATACGTATAGATATACATATACATAGAGAAACGTAACTGTGTAAGAACGTGTACAATGCTAAGTCTCTATCGTTACGACTAGGAAGTTAGGATATCATGCACACGTAATCATCCCCCTAATCGGAAACGAGTGTGACGGCCACCATTATTATGCTCGCCAAACAAACCCCTTCTTAAGCGAGAACGGTAACAACGCTCAGTTCGGTAATACTACAACCCATATCCCCGTATCGCTGTTACTAGTAATATACTAATTGCAAACTACTACTACAACTACTTCTACCACTACTATAACAGTTTGCTATTCTTTACCACCGTTTCGCTAGCAATAGAATCTGGATGGGACATTCTGCACGTACAATGTTCTTAATGTTACCCTTCACACCGCCTGCCATCACTGTAACCACTACCAGCATTAGTATCTGACAGGTCATTTTGACAGCTTAATGGTGGCACCGCATTCGCTTTTCTTCCCTGTTCATTCGCATTGTTTTAGTCGTCCCCTGGTACATTCGCACTAGCCAAGCGAAATATGGCGCCATTTCAGTTCACTCCCATCTTTCTCTCTCGCTCACACACACACACTCCCGCTCTAGTCCTGTTCTAGTCAATTTTTAAAATGGCAGCAGCTAAATAGTGATGTTATCGTATGTAATTTTATTTGTTTACTTTCCGACTTTCCGTTCGGTTTTTGGGTGTGGAAGGTGCTAGGGTAGTCAAAGGACGAAATGTTACTTAGTTGTACCGTCGTGGTTTTATTATATTTTTATTACGCTACAAATATAAAAGAACATGAGTTCAATCTACACTGGAGGCAAATAAACAAAAAGAAAAAGGTTTTTATTTACTGTATGGGTGTCGTTTAAGTTTACGTTCTTGAAGCAAAGAAAGATAACTCGGTTTAATTGTTTTGCATGCAAACGAATTTGGTTCATCATCATCATGTGCATTCATTGCTTAATTCATCGAACACACACAAAACAATGAAAGGAGTTGTTTACGCTTTCGGGTCGAAGCGTCGGAAGGGAAGATAGTGCAAACCAACATTAGAAAAATAAAACGAAGGAAACCAACAAAAAAAAACGAGCGCGGTCTACCAATGTCCTAGTTTTCCAAAAAAGAAACACAAAACAAAAAGTTGTATAAAAAAAACACACGTTTTGAATCGAATTGCTACGGAAAAAGCTACATCCAAATTCAACCTATTTGTCGGCAAAGTGGAATACATATTAAGCAAAATGGTCACACAGCAAAGTCAAAATTACGATTTAAACCCAAGTTTGAACGTTTAGGCAAATTTGTGTCTCCGTTTATGAATACTTGTAGAAGAAAGCAAAGCGACTCGCGTACCCACTGTAAGATAGGATATCTCATCTTCATCTCGCGCTTGTGGCCTGTTCCGAATGCCAGTGGGAGCAGAACGGGCCAACCAGAAAAGCAGAACGAGGAAATAGGAACAACATTCGTACATCAGCACGAAGAAAACCGTTGGAGTCCAATCTTGAAGTACGAAATATTTAAACTCATCTTTCAGCAAATGTACAAACACAAACAACCCGTTAACATTCGAATTGTCCGCACTTTTGGCGATGGTCTAATATTTGTTTTACCTTTGTTTATAACCATCCATTCCTTTTCGACAATTAAAAGAATACTACACTCACCGTAGTATAGAGTGTTTAACTAACTTAACTTACTGATTCACTTACAACTCTAGCCGGGAGATTTGCCTTATCTCTCACTTTCTCTTTTTCTCTCTTTCCCTTTTTCTTTCACTGTTTGAGCAACGGAGGAAGTTAAAAAGCGCAAAAACAAATGGATAATTATATTGTACACGAAACAACATTTTTGCGATACACATTGAACGGATTATACAATTACGGCAGAGCAAACATAAATTAATCACCAGCATAACACACACACATTTTCGTGCACTTTCCAACTTTCCATATTGTATGATAGCCGAAATAGACAAAACGAGATGGTTGGTAACAAAACTAATACCCATTCAAACACATCAACCGATAGACGACGGTGAGGAACACTAAACTCTGAAAAGTTGCGAAGCAATACGCAAAAATGGTTTGGCAGTGAGGCCAGCGAACCGCAAAGTTGTATCAAAAGTCGAGTGAATGTTGTAAATTTATTACAGATCGTTGCTTCATTTCGTTTGTTTAACAAGCAAATAAGTACATTAACAACATTTAGTAATATTTTTAATTCCGTACCCAATAGTGCTTCAGGATGCGATTATTAAAAGAGAAAAAAACATCTCATTCACATAAAAAGTTGAGGACAAAACTTTGAAGCAAAAGGAAAAGACAAACATAACACGAAACATAACATAACGAGCACTGTCCAGCATGTTTTCAGCAAGCAATCAAACCGAAAGTAAAAACAACACTAAGGCAAAGGGCAGTTAGTTGCGTTGAAAGAGTTTGAGAAGAGAGCGGGCAAAGGAGCAAACGGGAAACTATTATGTAAAAGTGGCACAATTCGATGAAATAATGAGAACAAACGATAATTCAAATAAAAGAAAATAAAAACCAAAGTATAATGACTGTAGTGTTACGTTGGGTTATTGAGAATTCACAAAGCTTCTAACGCTGCGTATTTAGTAGCAAATACCACACAGAAAGATTTTTTTACGGCTCAACACGTGTTGAAATCGGTCGAATTTGAATTTCAAATATGGCTACGGGCTGCGTTTTCCCGCCTTTTTCTAGCTGTCAAAGAACCGTTATGTCAAATGTCCTTCGAAATGCCAGTGTGCAGTTTATAAACGCGGTATTTTCTTTTGCGGTGTAGTAAGCATTGAATTATATCCACCTATTTTCCCTTTTCATCCGGGGTTTTGGTGGCGCTTTAACAATGAGTGGCTTCGTACCAAACGAGAGACATTTACACGAAGTTCTGATATTGCTGTTCAACATGAAGAAAAGTGTAAACGATGCCCATCAGGAGTTAACAGCTGCGTACGGAGAGCAGTGCATAAAGCTAACCACCTGTCGGCAAAGGTTTGCACAGTTTCAGAAAGGCAACTACACGTTCAAGGAAGATAGGAGACTAAAACCGAACAGAACACATAACAACGCTTAAATACCGCGCGATGTCGGACCAGGCTGTAAAGCTTGAGGGTGATAATTAACGAATAAAACGTATCTGTAAGAATCATAGATTCGTAGTTTATTCTGTCTTTTCCTTACATCCTCTGATCCATCCAGTAGATCGACTAGTGTTGTATCTTTATAAACCGTTCTGCGGAATTACCTTCTAAGATGCGGATTCCTCTACAACTATGGCTTCATCCCATGGACCATTAATGTTGTTTTTGTACCTTTGTAACCGCACAAAGAGCCACGGACAGAACAGATTCACAAACGCCAGCGTACTAATGTACGTGTACAGTATAATATGGGAGATAGATTGTAGGAAATAGCAGCATACTGCTATAGAAAGCACCAGGAATTGCACGCTATACAATTTCTGCACCAAAAATGGACCCAACGCGAAAAATACGGCCGCCACTTCGAGCAGAACGAACGCGTGCAGTGCGGAGGATAGCCGTGAAGCTAGACATATAGAGCCGAAAATGGCAGCGTTTAGCGAGATTGCCTTAGAAACGAATGCCGCCGATACACCGTAGTCGAAGAAGATTAAATGTAGCACCAGTACGAAGAAAGTCATCGAAAAGATTGTGTCCGTGCTGATGCTGTTGGTGAGCGTATGGAGCAGTGGTGAAAAGATGAATCCAAACACGAGTACTGCTACTGCTGTTTTCGAGTCTTCCACAAACTTTGCCAGCTGTATCTCACGTCCAGCGTAGACGAAGTATCCCAGGATAGTTCCGACAGCCGATTGTGCAAAGAGCACCTTTGCACCGATACGTTCCAGGTACAGATGGTGGAAAATTACCAAAAATATCGTCACGACCGAGATCTGCTGGCTGAGTCTGGTAGCACTGGCGAATGCTTCCATGGGTGTGTATGTTTTCAGATTCCGGTTCGTTTGCATATCCTTCAGGAAGGATGGATCCGTATAATTGTCCGCGTAATCGGCGTTTTCGTATAAATTTTTCTTCCATGGTTTGCGGCTGATCGAGGCAGTTGCCATCAGGACACTTTGTTTACGTGCGGCTGTGTGCACGAACGAATGGTTTGTTTACGTTTTCTTTTCTTTTTTGTTACTTTGACAATGGTAGAAACGCGTAAACAGATCCAGCAAAAAAGATACAATTAGATACAATTTAATTTTACGACTCACCAGTCAAGAACAGAAGGTAATAAATACCTAAATTATCCAGCATTTTGTGAAAATTGCAACACAAAATAACACAAACATAGCCTCTGCCCTGCGGAGTTTGAAATGAAAGCGATCTAATTTTCAAGCCCAAGAATTGAACTTCGGTGCTATATTCAGCCAACCCCACAGACAGTTTGCAACCGAGATTATTCCATTGAAGCGCTCATCTACTAATCTTGGTCACTTCGATGTCATTCACGCTGTCAGTCCGATATGTCAACGTGTTGTTACCGGAGGTGGAATGCAAGCGTTCTGAGTATTTTTATCAAACAATTTGCTGAATAAAATCGTCCAGCGTCGCTCATCGCACTCCGTTTCTTAGGCAGATTATTGCATTTACCATGAACAGGTAGCGTAGTAACGTCCACGACCGAAAGAGCGAAGACCATAACGATCGGTGCAGATATTCAATGTGCTGATAGGGTTCGGCTTCTTCCTCGTGGTAGACATTAGTGGAAAATAGAATGGAAGATGAAGATGATCCTGTCGTGGAGGAGGTGAGTGTTTTGGCTGTAGATCGGTCAAGATTATGAAATTCACAATTTCTCGCTTGTGTATCGTAGATCCCTGTGCATCTATCGAAAGTGCTAGCTGAGAACTTGTACCTCCTGCAGTATCCCTTAAAGTCCACGACGGCAACGTTTGATGATGGCCGGGTGGTGAATTGTTGCGTGAAACCTATCAATCAACAGGTAAGGGAGAGAAATATCAGCGAAATTCCAAGATCACCTAATGTTGAACGTTCCTTATACAGATAAAGGTAGATTATGCGCTAAACACAGCATCCAAGAACTATGATGCCTTCAAGGGGGAACAATTTGCACTGGCCGCCGATGGGAAGCAGCGGGACAAAGCTCAAAAGCTAACGTTCCGCAGCGGAACCATGGATAAGCAGTCGTTTCTGAGCACGAAACCGATCGAGGACGTGAGCCGGTACTTGGTGTGCGTCATCCAGGACGGGGAGATGCATGCGACTCCGCTCAAGGGCATCGTGTCGATGCGGCAGTTGTTCTCCTACTTCGACAAGCAAGACAAGCGCACAAAGGCGGAACAGAAGGCCGAACAGGATGCGGACGGTGCTGCGGAGGATGAGGAACTGACGCAAGTGACCGTCAAGTTTGCGCGGTTGGAAAATGAGAAGGTGCGCAAGGCGCGTGAGAAATCCTTCAACTATCTCTCTAAGATGGAAGCAGAAGAACCGTGGTGCGAAACGTTTTGGCACGAGAAGTCTTCCGCTACGGCGGAACTGGAGCGACAGAAGCTGGTCGGTGGTGCCAGTCCCAGTGGGAGCGGACGACTGGAGACAGACAATGCGGCGCTGAACGTGAAACCGGTGGAGTACATGGATATGTTAATCAGCAAGGAGAAGACGGACCGAAACATTGATTCCCTTCTGCCCAGCCAAGTCGTGTGTATGCACAAACTGAAGCAGCTCACCTTACAGGAACAATTGAAAGTCATTCTCACCGATGGTAAGAACAAAACAAAGGGACATTATTTGCTCCAACGTCTCACCTAACTGGCCACTATTTAACTTATTTCCTATCACCCACAGCGAAAGTAATAACGTCGCAACAAATACTCGACCTGCTGCCGGATCGAACGTTGTCACCGGAAAAGGTGCGACGATTGTTGCCCCAGGTCGGTTGGCTGATACGGGGCAACTGGGTCGTCCAATCCGAGTACATCTACCCGGACGGTAGCGTGTCCGGCACGAATGGTGTTGCGGCGGAACAGATGCGCAAGGCGCGCGACTACATTATGTTCCGCTTTACGAAATGTGATAAGCTCGAGCGGCACCGGTTGGTAGCGATAACGCAGCTGCCGGCCGAAGAGATCCGAGAGATTTTGTCCACGATAGCGAAGCTAAACACGGCCGACCGCACCTGGAGCATGCTGTTGCCACCGAACGAAGGTTTCCAGTGTGTGGACGAACAGGAGATCAGTGATCGGCAGGGCGCGTTCTGGACGGCTCGATCGGACAAATTCATCGAGATGGAACGTAACAGCAGTGCGTCCACCTCGAAACGGGTACGGAAGCGTTCGACCCGCGACAGTTGCTAGCCAACTGGGGATCCCTTTCCTCGGGAGCTCACATCCGATCCGGGTGGCTGGCCGCTGGAATCGAGCAACCGGGCAAACGGTACGGAAACAGGGAAGAACGAAACCACACACCGAAATTAGCTATTGTATAGAACCACATATTTGCTTTAAGTTCGTTGGGGGTGGTGCGCAGCATAGCGGCGAGAGTCTTTTTTTGTTGTTGTTTTGCGTAAGATGTTGCCCGTTTCGGAATGGCGGCTTCCCGATCCTGCCAAGGCCAATATGTTTAAGTTTTTAATTTATACGAAATACACGCAATCCACTCACGGAAATATCGGTAAATCACGTGGTCATGTTCATTTAGGACGAAATTAAACGCATCGCATCGTCCTGAATGTAGCTATAAATGTCATCCCGATTGGATGGTTTTACGTGGAACAGCTGGCAGCCACTGATTTGCTTGAGCCGTTCAATTACGTCGATTCCGGCCGACCTCAGTGGTACAGTGGCAATGAAACGTAACTTTCCGGCGTTCACTTCCTTCACGATCGCATCCATACGCGCTTTAAAAGTTCGTGATTTTAGCTCCATTCGTCCGATCTCGTCCAGCAGGAGCATTCCGTTCGTAGCCATCTCCGCTGAGTGTCTTTCGTCGAGGGCAGGAATTGCAAGACGCTCGAACTCTTCCATCCATACCGAATAACGTCCAACGGTAGGATTGTTGGAATGGCTCGAGGTCGTTCGTGCCAGTGCCGATCGTTTCCCAGCAAATGTCACCACATCGAACCCGATCCGAACACCAGATTTGGGGTCGCGAACTTCTTCCGTGTAGAAACCGGCAATGGGAACATTGTGTTTGCGCAACTCAACGCTGAGCTTACGCATAATGGTCGTTTTACCAACACCTGGGAATAGATAATGAGCTGAATGAGTGTATTCTTACTTGCAACACGGCACGATCGCTACCTACCCGGCATGCCGGTCACCAGAATAAGGCTCATCTCTAGTGATGGACCAAAATGGTTCAAAGTCTATAGAGAAGAAAGCAACGAAGAAAGAGGTCGTGTCTTTAGTTCCATTCGGGGAAGCAATAAATTGACGGAATAGATAACGCTTTTCGGATTACAAATAGAGTTTAGTGGTAACTAGGATGATTTCAGTCTCGCACCGCTTGCTTTATATCAAGCCAAAACACTTGCATGTTGTTACAAAAGGAGCTTATTTTATTTTAAATCGATCAACGTAAGCCGCGATTCTTCTTTGTTGTTTTTCCACGCTATCTATTTTAATTTTTGAGTTTATTTCGTTATTTACATAGTTTCTCCCATTTTGTTTCTCTGCAGCAATCCTTTTCCTTCGTGTTCTAATGCGGCCTCTTTAAAAAAGAACACTCGATCCTACTGCAGTATCAGCAGATAACGTTACAGTTTTAAGATGAAAAACATAACTAGTATGAAAGAGTGTGAAAGCTCGCGAAATGAACCACTGAACCAAACGTCATTTGGATTGCAGTAACCGTAGGAACCTGAGCTGAACTGCTACGGATTAGCTTCATTACCATAATTATTTCGCTTCTCGTACAATAACGCACCAAACAAAGAAGTAGTGCGACAAAAAGAATAATTAGATTAACCGCTATAAATTCTAACGCTAATGCAATTGTGCGCGAATGAACGTGTTAAATGAGATGTTGGAGATATTCCACCCAGCGCTACTACTATTACAACTATTAGCACCGTCCGCTCAGCATTCCATAGCGAGCGAGTTGGAGTTTTCGTTGAATTCGGGCATTTCCGTCGCCGGCATCGCAATACTATTCTCGTCGTGCACCAGATCCGGCGGATGTGAGGAACCACCGTTCGATTCACCGTCCATTCCATGATCATTGTTGTCACCATTGGTGGCCATCTCGTCCGACGGTGCCTCCTCACCGTCCATCATCCCGTTGGATGGCCCTCCGGCTACACCGTTCACCGGTGCATCGTCCCAGTTAATCTTGAAGCGAGTGACACGCGGCTTCGATGCCAGTATGTTGCGCGTCATCTTGTGGAACAATGGTTTCGGTGGTGGGTTTTCGCGCATCTCCACGTCCGCGTACTCGTTGTTGATGAAGTATCCGACGCGAACAAACTCCTGCCCACGGTAGGAGCAGGTTAGCAGCACCACTGTCACACCGACGGCGTCCTGCTCCGGGATCCGGCTCACGTTCGGTGGATCCGCTTGGAACACGAATATATGCCTTCCCTCCGGTACCGGACCAACGTAGATCGTATCCAGCACCTGATCGAACTCCTCTGATTCGGCCGATCCGACGTAGATCATCTTCCACTCGAGGTCCTCCTTCAGCTCCTCGATACACTCAAACGTCAGTTCGAACTGGAACGGGTTTAGGAAGCTGCTGGGATTATCCAGCACCACCACATTGGTGATGTGTACCTTGGCCATCACTTTTTTTTGCTAGTATGTTGTTTGTGAATCTGTCCGCAAAGCTCAGCAATACAGGAATGTCCGCCAATGAAGTACGTGACACGATTTCTTCTGGAATTATCCACCTAGCACTCGATGCCTATTCGTGCAAACCGCGCGAACAAATGTGTGCCGCAAGATTGTCGAGCTGACGTATGGGTGATTCTTAGTTCTACTTTTCGGCGAAATGTTAGGTGCTCAAATCTAACCCGCCACGGGGAACTTTCAATAATAATTCAACACAACAGTAGATTAATTGTAATTTTTACCTCCGAGAAAAACTACACGCGACTGCACAAAGGAACGAACAAAACATCAACATACGCTCCGCATTTTTCCCGCTCTGCCTGCTTCAGATGTCCCCACGCAACATTTTCCCATGTAGGATATTATCAAGGTAAGTAAATACGCTACACGCGTCTGACAGTTGGTGAATACGCTTTTAGAACAACACATTTGAGTGAATCTGAATAATATTTTCTGTTACCAGTTTAACGTCGTCTCCAAGATTTCGCAAATACTTTTTGTGTCGGGAAAGTCCTTTTTCCTTTATTGTTATCACAGTGATTTGATAACTCCAAAAACAAATCAGCTGTATATTTAGTACTATCGTTTGAGTACTAAAATTAAAGTTGTTGCCGTTTTAGATCACATTTAGAGCCCCAAAAACAATATGGTGGTAGCAATTTGAAAATTATTTAAATATTCAATAAACCGAGTGTAAAACTGTCCTGTTGTACAACTGGTTTGTAGGTTTCCCAGGGCTGTCAGCTCTGGTCCTCTGATTGTTAAACTTTCCCCAGACCTCAGAGACCTTTAACCGATCCAGAATGTCTTGACTGCCACACCAATTTCTTTCGTATAAAGCCGCACACACTTTTCACGCACCCATCACAATATTGCCAGCTATTTATATTCGCACTTCTTTATTGCGTATATGCGCGCCGCTATGCAAATTCTATTTCATCAGTAACTTCTATTTGTGTATTTTTTTTTTCAAATGTTGGTTGCACCCGATCTGTTTCGAACGCCAAAACGAAGGGTTTGCGAGCACTAAAGGCTAGCAGTGCGTCCCTCCAAGCGTGTCCATCGTAAAATTATCCTATTTTTTATTTGTTCCTTGCTTTTTCATCAGCTTACGGGTTACTGGCAAAAGAAGAAACACCGGTCTTCTGTTTTTCCCCCTCGCCAATGGTTTCTATCATTTCTAAAGTTTCGCATTATCATTACTTTGCTGTTTTGCTTTTTATGTGTACTGTAATATGTTATTTTGCTATGGTTCCCTCTCTGTGTCTCCTTGTGTATCATATTCACTAATACAAACATCATCATTATCGTCCAGCCAGTTTATTGCCGTGCTGCGCGATGAGGTGGAATATAATTGTGTGTTTTGCACTGCTAATGTTAATTTTTGTATTTTGTTTTGATTTTTTTCATTTCGATTGCACACCGCACATATCATGCAAATCGGACGCAATCACGCGCATCACGTACGAAAGTAAATCGGTTAATACAATTTGCAATACTGTTCCCCGCAAGGAAGTGCGCAACAATTCATAAGACGGACACCGCATTAAAAAAAAAAAGCATGGACTTGCACACCATTTCCTCTTGTTGGCCTTCTGTGCAACCGGTTCGGTTTAAGTAAACATGCGATTCCGCGACGGGGAAGGTGTCTCTCTTGTGTTTTTCATTGATTGTACTATCCAGCGAACGACCATTTTGCTAGTTGAAGAAGGGAACGACAACCCGTCTATAACATTCGTCAGGAGAGTAGCAAACAAAAAAGAAAAAACGGACCGATGCTTACAGATTCCGCTTTACTTTCATATCACCAATTTTTCCCCAAAAAGGATGAGAAATTCTCAAACCGATTGTTACAAAGCATCGTGTATAAAGGATCCGAACAGATCTGTTCGTATATCGTGGTAAAAGATAAATGTATCACCTGCATTACACTAAACACAAAAAGATCATAGCTCTCTCCTACTACACATAAAGATCGGCCACGATGATAGCACTATGGTTACACACACGCTTGTAAAACTAAGCTCCAATAACATAACACTGTCACCCCGAAAGCTGATCCTTTGTGGGGCGAACAATTGATAAAGTTCTTGTTTTCTTCTGTGTAACTCCTTACAACACCGATTCGGTGCCCCAACCAGGAATCGGCTATAAGTTAGTAGGGTAACCATCTAAAACGATAAATATAGAGATATAGGGTGGTACACAAACAGTACAACGATATAGTTTGAGCCTAGGCACCACACCCAGCAGTAGTGGGGTCCGGTGATGATGAAATTCGTTAAAAATCTCTTTCTTTGTATCCTCCTTCCACTGCTACCCTTTACACTTTACACCCGGCAAATAAGAACACTTTCTGCGTGATTAAAAAGGAACGAATTGGATGCTCCAAAACGAAAGAGAACGGCTGCAAACATTGATCTGTCTCGTCGGTGCCTTTCGTTCCCTTTTGTCAGCTACTAAATATATGATGTAAAACTATTCAATCTGCTAATGTTTCTCTGCTTTGTCCTGTTATCTCTCACTCTATATGTTAATTATGTCGCCCTATTTATGCAGCTTCTGCACCTAACACAATTATGGATTGCACTAAATAAGTATCTCTTTCCCTCTCTATCTTTCTCCGTGTGTACTGAGTTTGTGGGTTTGTTTGTTGTTGAAACGAAGGCAACTCTACCTCGCAGCGACCGTGAATGTAATGAACAAAAACGTGATCCTTGCACAATGTCTCGGTTCCCTTGCGTAACTTGTCTCGGGAAGAAATGATACAAATCACTAACTACTACCAACAATTTGTAAACGTATTCAAATATCCTTCTATGCTAATCATGACCATTACGAGGTGTTGTTTTGTTTTTGTGGTGCTGTTCTGATACTTCAGCATATCCTACATATAAACGCAACGAAGAAAAGGCTACGACACACATCGTGAAACGCTTTAAAATAGGGTTTTTCCACTCCGATTGAATCCAAACTACACAGGAGGCAGGGATGGCAGGGATGACGTACGTTGATAACGGAGTTTTTCACTGTATCGCATCGTGATGGTGCTTGCACTGGCAGTACAGATTACGCAATGGCGATCCCGTTCCGGTGACATAGCTTTCCAGCAAACTGCAAGCTGGAGGCATCCCGGACAAACTGTACAGCCTTTGCGTGGTGCCACCAGCACTACCGTACGGTGGATCCGTTTCGATCGCTTGTGGTTGCTGCTGCTGGCCGCCACCCGATTGCGCTGACTGATCGTGTTGGAGTTGATCGTTCTTACCGATACCGTGACGCCTCGTTCGATACAGTTTACTAGACTGCAAGTTCAACAATATGCTTGGATCTTTATCACCTCTGTCCATTGCAATCGGATGTCCTTTCGCTTGATCTAGCGGGGTTCCCGCTGCCTTTTGGTTGCACTTTCTACTCACTACATTCATCGCCGCCGGTTCGTTTGACTGCCGCTCGTTGATACTGTTTTGCGTTCCGATCATGGATGGTAAAAGGGCTTTGCTACGGTTTAAGGGATTTGTCTGTCAGACAGTAACTTTTGGCAACGCATCATCGTTCGATGCTGTTTGATTGTGTTGTTCGAGCAGGGAACCTGTGCGGATGGAAACGGGACGCAATTAATATCTGCGACGCTCCGACGTATCAAGAGTAAGAGTGATAATACTTACCGGATTCTACATCGTTCCCGCTTCTGGAACTTCTTTGGCGGCATAGGAATGGGGAAGGTGTTGGTGATGATGGTTGATTCTGTAAAAAGTATTTTTAATAAACGGAAAGCCCAATGTTAGCGCAACTTGTGACATTTACTTCCCACGTTCTCACACACGTGATAACTCAACAAAAACACAGGACAGCAATTGTTTGGTTCACAAACGGTTCCCATAAGGTTTTATTACAATCATTTCAGTTGTTTCTGTTCCGATCACTGTTAGAATGTGTGTTGTGTGTGTTTTATGAGGAAAGATTAGATCGTTTCTAATGCCTTGCTACTACCAAGTAACGGATACGGGTCGTTCTGTTCACTACAATGTGTTGCTTTAGGTATTTGAATAATCGAAAGGAAAGGATTCGAACTTCCCCGGCAATGCTGTTAGTTAGATGAATGATGATAGATTAGGTTGTTAGTGTGGCATTGATAGAATATATAATATATAGTTAATATGATGAATACACTATTCACTCTCTTATTCGCGCGACTGGTTTTTTTATTTGTTATCTTTTCGCTATGTGAATGATTTTTTTTGGAAGGATTCTAATGTTATCGTTATTTTAAATTTCCGACCGTCGCTTTGGGTGGAGGGACAACCCGGCGACACTACTATATTCCTGTTTACTGTCTTTTTTTTTCTCCTCCTTCTCTCTAATTATTGCACACTATACGTGGGCGTCCCAGGACCTAACCGTTGCCCGCGGGAGCGTAAAATAATTTTCAACGCACCCACCCCTTCATCCACCCATCACAAAAAGGACACAATCTTGTTTTGCAGCGCGGTTCATCATCATCAGTCGATTTGTTCTCTCTAGGAAACGTTTATATATAAATACGAATAGAGTTTGATAGGTTTCAGCTCTGTTTTGTGGGTTTAAATCTGTGTATGGTATTCATTACTTCTCTCTGTTAAAGTGTTATTTGATTCAGCCTTTAATAGTGTTGTTTCATGCATTTTCTTCCCATTTCCCAACACACGCAACTCTGCACATTGCACATCATCCGATAAACATAATTTACGATAGCTCAACAAAATAACAGAATTATAAAAGAACACCTATTTACGCAATTATCCCATTCATTAGCACATTAAAATAAACACTCTGTTCGCGTCGGGGGGGGGGAGGGAGGTTCGTGATAATAGTTCAACATCTATCTGCACCGGGGTCGGCCATCCTTAAGCTAGCCGTCAACTTTTTATCCGCACAGAAACATACACTTCCCGGTGGAATGCTTATAGTATAACGCTACACGGTAAAGTAGAAAAGAATTCGAACCAGCTTACAACAAAATATAGTTCTAAAATAATCCGAATAAGAAGATACTTTCGTGAGAACAGCAACGATCAGTACTTTCAAGTACAACGGACATTTCGTAGCAGTGACAGACAGATACGAACATATGCACACCATTGGGGGTTTTCCCTTTCGTTTATCCATTCTTTATAGTATACTCTGCTACCTTCATGTATATATACTTCTGTGTTACAGCCTATCGCAAGTATGCAACGTTATATTACTTTCGTGTGTGTCAATCAAAGTCTTTCAATTGCAATAATTCGTCAAAACCCCGGCCCGGTCACTCTGCGTGTGCATTCCGTTCTGTTGAGCTTTTCCCATCGGGGTTTCGTCAAGGTTAACTTAGATACGGTATTCCTCTCTTGCCAGCGATCGCCAAACCAATCGTGGTGTCTCTCTGTGGTGTTTCATCATCTATAAACGCGGTCGGCCCAACAAAAAAAAAGTCTGTTTCATCATCACAGCTAAAAACGCATCTTCACAACTTCATCAGTTCCTGTTTTGCTTTGTGTTCTAAAGTATATCATCATCTATCCGCACTGCTCCTCCTTTTACGTTAAATAAAACTAAAACTAATTCACAGTACATCCAATAATTCTTCCTCTTCCAACAAATATCTTCTTGTCGTGTGGTGGCCATTGGAATGTTTCTCTCTCTCTCTCTCTTTTCCATCCTTAGCTTTTTAGAGTGCATTATCCTCGGAGGAATTACAGTAAAATATAACTCTCTAATAGTTCTATACGTTTTTTTCTTTTGCATCTCGTTCTCTTTCATTTCTTATCCTACTTTATCCAATAACATCATCTTCAGAATCTTGTTTTCTTTTTTCCTTTTTTTGTTCTTGGTTTCTTCGGTTGTATATATATAAATTTCATATAGTTTTATCCGCAATATAGTTGAACGTACATCGTAATACTCTCTCTCTCTCTCTCTTTAGCAACATATTTTGTTTATCAAGTAGAAGAATAGTAGTAATAAATCGATTTCATACAACTTCACTTACAACGCTCTGTTTTCATCTGTGTTATCATCTGTGTTTCTGTTGTTTCCAGTTTTCAGTGTTTCGTATTTCAGTATCTCTCTCTCTCTCGCGAGTCTCTTTGCTTCATCTCCGTTATTTTTTTGTCTTCCTCTAAAATGGCAGCTTGTTTTTGCATGTTTTGTCTTTATAGTTAGTATACTACTATTTCTGACCCCTGTTTGTGTGTTCCTTTCGCGATATGAAAAATTCTACAAATTTTCACCATTTTCACCATTTGTTTTCTCTCTTGCTTCGCCGCCGGCGTTCGCGTCCGTCGGTCAGTTCAGGCTGGAAAAGCTAATCACTTTGGTGCCCTTTTCACCGGCCGCGCGCTGCACGTAAACGATCCCATCGACCGTGTAGACCGAGTGGAGCAGCCCGAGCCGTTTGCGCCGTACCGCTTCCGCCATCAGCTTCTGGTTGTACTTCGTCAGCACCTCGTTGACGAAGAACCGGCGATCGTTGACGAACCCAATATCCGACAGGCGCAACACACGCTTCGCTTGGTACGCACGGTAGAACTGATCGCGAAGCGTTTTGAACATAAACTCCACCACGATCGGTGCCGGTGCGACCGCGTCTGGTCCGCTCGTCGATGAATCGCCGTGTTTTGGTGCCCGGGACGGTACGGCAACGCGGCGGCTTCCACCCGGCACACGCTGCCGTCGTATGTCCACCTGCGGTATGTCCTGGTCGGTGTACTCAAGCGCACGGCACACGGCCCGGAAGCACTGGTGCAAATCCTCCCGCTCGCGGTGCGGAATACCAATCAGCAGCAGATCGTTCCGTAGCAGGGCCCGGTCCGTACTGTCAATGTTGAGCTGCACGTCGAGGTGTATCTGTTCGACACGCTTCCCGAGCCGATCGATACGCCGGTGCATGTCTGCCTTGATCTTCACCACACTGTCCAGCAGCTTGTCTAGCTTCTGTTCAAGCGTAAGCGCAGCGGGACGGTCCGGCACTGTCGGTGCAACCAAACCGTGACATATATACGGTGGACCGTACGTTGGTACGGGGGTAGCGGTACGTTCGGGAACGGCCCCGACATCACCCTTCGGTGGGAAGGAAACCGGAACCGGCCCAGACAGTAAGCGGTCCAAGCTAGGGCGTTGCGGCAGATTATCTCCACACGCCGACACATCAGTCTTCTGTTCCCTTTGCTCCGTCTCCTCCCCGCACACCTCATCATACCGGCGGCGGTTACCGACCGTAACGAACTCACCTTTCGCACCCTGGCACGGCGGCCGGTCTTTTCTACTCGCCAAGCAACCACCTTCTTCCCGCTTCACCGCGACGGCGGGCTGGTGGTCGGTGGATTTTCCGTTCGTGTTAAGTTCCGGTGCAGCTGCGTCTGCGTGCAGCATCATTTCGTCGTTCGCGGTACCGGTCTCCACCATACCGTCCCCAGCTCGACCGTCCAGTGGTGCATCTTCGTTACTATTCGCCGTCGGCGTATCGTCGGCTATGGCTATAATTTCCCCGGCTAACGATGAAAACTCTTTCGTTGCGGTGTGATGCAGCAGTGATGCAACTGCAGCCGCCGTCATCGTTGCCGCCACCTTGGTCCCCCCGCCATGCTGCTCGGACTGCTCGCCCGGTAGCGTCGCCGGTATCATCCTTGCCGCCGTATCGCCCGGCCGGTTTTTGTGCAACGTTTCATCCCGCTTCAGCTCCACCACCGCACCGTCGCCCTCGGTTGATTGTGGACCGTGCGGGCCGGTCACTTCCTTCGTTGCTTCCCGGATGGCTAACAGTGCCATCAGGTCCTTCACCAGCCGACTGTTGTCCCGGTGCACTAGCTCCTTCACCATCACCAGCGAGGCGGCGGTCGATTTGCTGCTCTTGCTGCCCAGCTTCTCCAACCGTCCCGGGTCGCCCACACTGCAGATCGTGTTGCCGACGATGGCAGCGGTCGGCGGTTCCCTTGGTTGTGGCCGCTGTCTGGGGCTTGTTTTCGAAATGATTACCGTTTCACTCATTGCACCAGATAGTGTACCGTGTCACACCTCTAAACCGTAACCGTCACACTGTTCACCATCGGTGGCAAAACTTAAATTCCTTTCTTCGGTCGTGCGAAACACAGCTCCCACCGAAACAAAATGGATGTCCCGTTTTATTGGCACTCGGCAACTTCGTCTATTCCACGCAGAGCTCTTGCAGGAGCTAATAGGGAGCGTAAAAAAAACACACACACACACACAACACTACCAAATTCAATGCCTACTATAGTACTCCTTGGCTTTCTATCACCGCAACAACGGGGTCTGGTTTTGCGTTTTTTTTTGTATGTTCCCGGACAAACACAATTGCGAACACAGGAACACACGGGAGCACACGGGCGCGGAAGGAGAGCGTCCCGTGCTTTCACGGCTTTTGGGGATGGTGGTGTCTATGTGTGGCCGTCTAGTCTGGCGTTCGCTAGTGCACTGCCAACTATTGACTCGCCGTACCCAATCTTGTGCGTCCCGTTGCTATTTTACGGCGCGCGGCGGCAGCACTATTGCGATTCGTATGCACCGGAAAACCCGAACTGCATACATCGGGCGCGAATAGTGCCTTCCTTCACTGGCCTTTAAAGCGTGTCGCGTGCATCACACTGGGACTACTACCGCCGCCTTGTTCCTTTGCGCGCGACCGAGCGCTCCAACGGTGGCACTCGCTGTGTTCGTTTGCACACTCCGTTTTGCAAAAAGGCCGGAGGATGAAATCGCATCCTTTCTGCACCGTTTGCGTGCTTCCCTGGAATGCGTCTTACGCTGCTAGTGTGATTCCGCGGCCCGTGGTTCCCCTTCGGTCTCTGGTGCTGATTTTGCAACACACCATCCCAAAACAGGGACAAGCACCCTTCGGGTGGCACACTCCATTTCACTTTCGGCCCTTCCGTTCTGTTCGGTTCGGGATTTTTCGTTCGTTTTCCACCCCCGAAACCCTTGCCCATGCCCGGCCGTTTCTTCTAGCCCTTTAACCCGCCGGCGCAGTGCATAAACTGGTGCCTCAGACGGGAAAACTTCACACCGAACGTGTGTGTGTGAGAGAGAGAGATACAGGGAGTGTGTGAAACGGAATGAAAGTGAGTGCAGACGTGCTTGGGTAGTAAACAAAGGGTGGTAGAGAAACAAAAAAAAAACCGACCCCACACACATACACACCACCAGCCGGCGGTGCACTATTTCCGAACGGCAATCTCCCTAGAAGCTACCGGATGTTGTTTATTTACCATCGCGACTGAGTAAATCGATAACGACACCAGGCGTTGTTTTGATAGACACACGCACACACCCACTTTTACTGGTTGGCAGCACCCCTGCATCCCCCCCCTGATTGCAAATATTTGCAACGCTTTTAATTGGTTCATACCTGATAAGTTGAGTAACGAACGCATGTCAAATTAATTCAATTTTCATTTTGTCGTCCACTGCATTGAAGGACTTTTGTTTTGCCGCCTAACCTAACCAATCGGCTGAGTTAAGTACTATCGCAAATAAATGCGTTAAAATGCAATAATTTTCCCTTGGCAAATAGCAACAACAACAAAAAAAAGTACAAAGGCGCCCGTGTTCCCATTTCCTTGTTTTTTATTTTACCCGGCAGACCCGGAATTGCCAATGCACAAGAGCTTTTCTTCTGCGCAAACGCATTCGTGTGTGTTGCTGCCTTCCACTGGTTCCACTCTGGCCGACAAAATACATCGCCAGGAAAGCTCCCCACTAGACTCGGGATGCATTTGCAGTCGAGTCGTTGGGGATTGGAAGGGGGGAACACGAAGCAGGAGATGAGTGTGGCTGGACCTTCCCAGACAGGAAGGCTAGAGACAACGGCTCTACTGGTCGGCTAGATCTGGAGCATTCTACGAAGCGTTGCATTCCCCGACAGCTCTTTGCCCTTTTCCATCCTTTTCTCCTGGTTTGCTGCAGATTGCAGCAAATGTGCAATACTAGCGGCAGCGCAAACTGTACACTCCGGCTGGCAGTGCACATCAGACATGACCAGACAATGGGCAGCAACCACAGACACAGCCACAGTATGGGATGCGCGGGAACAAATGCCAATCCATCGCACAAAAAAAACCGACACACGAACGCTAGCGAGCATATACACGCATGAAATGTGCATGTCTCGCTCATTGCCGTTGTCTGCTGGTGGTGTGTACTGTGTACGACCTTATGCATTAATGTAACAAATTTGTTACTTCCGAGTTCGCTAGTGTAAACCACACCTTGTGTCCCTATGACATCTCTAATAAACTTCCCTACGCGTTCTCAGTAAGTAAGTAAAGCTTTACCGACCATTTCTTTGTTGTAAATTAAGGCTGAGAATATGTTGTTTGTTTTATTTTCGCTACAAAATAATACTACAATTTGACTACGCATCGTTTGTACTGTCGAGGTAGTTAATCATCGTAAAATAGTATCAGCCTTTCATTTACTCTGCAATAGACATATTGCGATCATGAAGAAGACTTACGAAACATGTTTCTGATATAAAAACTGCATTGCAAACGAGCATGCTCTCACTGAAAGGAATCATGTAAGCAAGTGAAGCGCTCCTGACGATAAAATTTTGATTTTGATTGTGTTGTCCTATTGCTGCTACATCAACCTTGCGTTTCGCGATACTCACGCACTCATAGTTTACCGTGTGGGGAACACGTACAGGGGTAAATTGTTACCTGTTTCATTTACCAAACAATAATTTAAACAAACTGAATATTTTTAATCACACCACGAAAAAGCCGTGTGAAACGTTAAACACTTACTAGCTACATTCTGATGGGCTTTTTTGTTGTTGCTCTCAACTCACTGCACGTTGAGTTTGTACTGAAAGAGCTTATACAGTTGTAAACCTCGTACTGCCAATAAAATTGGGAGAATTTATAAAAATAGTGGATAAAGACAAAGTTTCACATTATCCAGCAAATGGATGATATCTGCCTAACAAGATGCAATGGCATATCCAACCTAGTTTTAAACGTTTTAATTTCTTGCTTATACTCTGTTCTCTTTCGTTGCATTCTTTTTCTCCTTTTCCCTGGAAGGTGTGGTCTTCAATTCAACACACCGAAACAAACCAAATCCTGCCGGTGACGACGAGGGTGATTCAATGTGCATAGTGATACCGATTCTCAAAACCAATAAAGCGTAACAATTCAACGCATACATGACACGCCTCATCACACCCGTAAGTGGCGTTGGGTTTGAGATAAATAAAACTGCACCTTTGCCTTCATTCTTCATATAATAAAATCTTCACTAACCATTCCACTTGCCTAAGTCTCATTCATTTCGTCACATGTCCTGTGTGCTTCCCTGCCATAGAGCAACTTTCGTTGTAGATTATGTTTTGTTTCCCTCTCTGTCTGTTTGTTTTCTTCTTCCGCTTCACTCCTTTTCACTGTCTGTTTCTTCTTCATCGTCCTCTGCGTTACAGTTTTGCCCCGAGACAGGTAGCAATGCATCGGTAGCATTCGATCGGCCGGACATGCCCGCATCCCCGACAAACAACCCTTCCGATCGGTCGCCTTCATAGGCTCTACTGCCGGATGGTTCCTGGCTGGAAGCCGTGCCCTTATCGATTACCACCACCGGCTATAGCGGATACGGTGCCGGTTGTTTATTTCGTCACGTTTTCGGGTTTTTTTTGCGATGCAAATGGGACAAGACAAAGGGCCGAGCCACCCCGGAACACCCCATGCATTGTACATAAGGAAATTGACACACATGAGGAAAAATAAAGGAAAAAAGAAAACATAAGAATAATGCGTAGAATACAAAACAAAAAACACATAAAAATTCAATTGACTAACAAACGACACTGGTACATTAAACGAACGAAAGACAACGCGTCACGGTTGACTGGGACAACTGAGGCAATCATTGAATCGTTCTTTACCTTTAGCCCTCGCTGTAGCATGTTTCCGGTACGTACCTTAACGTTATTGTTGTTTTGGCAGCATGTAGCTTTGATACAACTACTCTCATCCGTTGTGGGACAGTCTAGGGCGCAGCAGTCCTGGGTTGCACTGCCATTCAAGCTGTTCGAAAATCCGTCCGAACCTGCACGCGACAGCATGAACGAAAGAAGCCGTAGCAACAAAAAAAAAACATTTTACAATCTCCTCTATGGAAATCTATTTCCTCTATAGCCCCCGTCGCACCCCTTACCCATGCCAATACCTGAATAGCTATTGAGTGCCTCAATCTCTACAAACTCCGGTTGTATCGTGGTCGAATGGATGCCTTCATTATGGAAGAACTCTTTCACGCGTTCGGCGATCTTCATGTATTCGGACAGGTTGCGACAGCGAATATGTGCCGATGCAATGATCCGGTCGCCGGCCAACTGCCACACGTGGAACTCGTGCACCGCCAGCACACCGTCCACCTTCTCCAACAAACGACGCTGGATTGCGTCCACTTGTATATGGGTCGGGACTGTCTGTAGCAGTATCAACGCTGATTCACGCAGCAGAGGCCACACGGAGTTGAGAATGAGCGCCACTAGCAGAACCGACAGGGCCGGATCCATGTACAATTTGTATTTCCAATCGGTAAATTTAACAATCTGCAATTGGAAAGAATGGTTGAGTAATGTGTGGTAGCGATATTTGCATGCTTTACAACATTTGCACGCCGCGTTCTTACCACTGCGCTGATGATCACCACTACACTGCCGAGTGCATCGCTCAGCACGTGCAGGAAAGCTCCTCGCATGTTCATCTGCGAGGAATCGTGCGAATGTCCATGGTGGGAAGGTTTTTTCGCCGTCGTGCCATTCTATGCAAAGGAAAATAAACAAAAAAGTATATATTGAAAGCTCATTATAGCTCACAAGGAACAAGGAACACATTGTAGCAGTAGTAGCATATTGTAGCAGTAGTAATGCAAACACACAGAAAGCAAATGTTACGTTCTTTGGGCTATTCGTTGAATTTATCGATTGAGTGAACGTTAAGAGTGATTGATTGTGTGTCTACAATGTACAGCTGCACATCGAACTCGCGCCCCATACAATAAAGGAACGGTGGTTTAAATTTTGTATAAGAAGAGTATTTGCCTGTCATTACAAAAAAGTTGACTGTTAAATACAGCAGCAGCAACAAAAAAATCCAACCATACGCAACCTATTATACTGTCATGCATGTTCGAACCACTATCGATCGTTCCGATAGAACGATTAACTGCTCACCGGGGCATTATGCTTTACCTGCTGATACATGAATGATTTGTCTTCGTTGTCGTCCGCATTATTGCCCAGATTGCCATGCGAACTGCTTATCTGCTTTGCCTGCGGCAGCCCGTGCGAATGTCCAATGTGTCCTGAACCATGCTCTGGGGGATAAAGAAAAGAGAAATGCGTTATCGCTCTGTGTCAGTATCATTAAATTACCACAAGCCTTCGCTTTCCCACAAACTCACTGTGCAATAGACAAAGTCCAAGCAGATTCACCAACAATCCGATCACACCGACCGCGATCAGCAGCTCCGGTTCGTGGATATGTTCCACCTCGATGAATCTGCAAGAGTGAAATTTGAAATAATTACAACTACCAATTGGAATCACAAAAACAAAACGTCCATTCACTTACCTCTTGCACGCCTCGATGGTAATACTGAAGCAGAGCGCCACTAAAAATACTGCATTCACCAACGCCCCGAGCACTTCCGCTCGTGCCCAACCGAATGTGTTTTTCGACCACTTCTTGGGCGACATCTGCGAGAAAGAGAGCGTGGAAAACCCGGGCTGATCATAACAGATTGTATCGGCGTTACCACGCACTTACCTTAATCGACAGGAAGGAAATGACAAGCGCCGCTATGTCACCCAACATGTGAAAACTGTCGGCCACCAGGGCCATCGAGTTCGTCAGATAACCGACGACGATTTCGACAAAGAAGAAAAACACCGTCAACGACATCACCGTCAACAGGCGACACTTTTTCCCGCTGAATTTGGCCATTGTGTTATGCTGCTGTTCTGTTTGGTCGTTTGTCCAAAAAATAATAAATCTATCACCGGGAAAACTTCACTGTTCCAACGTTGTTACGGAATATTCCTCCCGGATCGTCTTGAGGTATTTTATTGTGCGTTTGTGCTGGAGTATTGGTGTGTAAGGAGTGTTGGATCGCCGTTGGAATAGCCGGCGTCTTTGTCAAGCGTTACCCGATCGGTGGCAGCATTGGGATGATGATCGAGTTAGCTCCTACGGTAAAATTGAAGTAGAAAATGGATAGATTAGTATTATTTGTTTTCAATTTAATACACACACACACACACGCAAGAGAATGTTCAATTCAATTAACGTCATCAATTCGTTACTACTGGACTGTTGATACATTTGCTGAATCGTCTTCTAGGTATAACCTCATAACTTTTTCACTCACATCTAAAATATCTAAAAATTTCTTTACACGAACATACATAACATATTTCCCCCAAGTACCTCTACGGGAAGGATTAAACGGTCAAGGGACATTAGGGTAATTGTACGGGTAAGCAATAAGCAAATATTAAATACAAAATACGCCACTAATTGCTCATAATTGTGGAGTACACGCACAGTCCCATTGGCGTTCGGATCAGACGATCTTGATCCAACTCTGTACGACACACCCGCATAGCAAAATGCGTTAATATGCGTAACATGTAACTACTTGGTTTAAACATACGAATAGCTGAGAAGGATTTTTTTCTATGACGGCCTGGATTATTCAAGCTACCGACACAGTTCACCACACAAACGTCGTTTAGCATTTTTGTGTATATAAAAATCAAATTCGAACAACTTTCTCGACAATAAACGTTGTCTTCCGATAGGCAGTTTGTTGTTTTCGCCGACGCAGATCTCGCGACTCGCTTCGAATGCGAATGGTGTGACCCGCATAAATGTGATGGCACAAAAGGAGCTCAAGGTTTAGCGCGACCAGCTTCGGAGAATCGTTAATGAAGACGATAATATTGTGACTATATGCTCTCGCATGATGTCCCTGTCTTTTACCACCTCAAATACACCTACACCTAATGTGTACACACAAATGGTACGTCAGCTCCGGGTCATGGCAAGATAAGCTGGAGTTCCAAAAAGAAAAGCAGCTTTATCTAAAAAGTTAAACCACAAACGCAATTCTTCATCTTAACTATTTGCTCGCGTTAATTTGCTCACTCCCCACAGCACATGTCTACGATTTGATTACAGTGAAAAACGCGATATTATTGAAACTGTAAACCCCTTTGCGGGAGTGCTATCGTGAGCAATCTTCCGTCACTTAATAGTATGAATTTCGGGGACACATATAGAATATGTACATATTCTACACAATATCCAGCACTAATGAGCTAACAATGCGTAGTAAAACCGCCCTTGAAATGATTTCCTCCATTTAAGAGATCTGCCCATTTATCCTAAAGTGATCCGGCGATGATGATTTCAGTCAACCAATATTATCGTATATTATACAATTAAGCTTCAACATTCCTAAGCCACTTCCTTCTCTCTTTCAACTGGAGAGAGAGACAGACATATTTGAGCTTAAAATCGCTTAATTAATCAATGACACTCATCACCTATTTGGGCTGCTAAGTGATGGTTTCGTCCATTCCCTACCCATAAAATTGCCACTCAGCGATCAATTCGTTGTTATTTTCCTTCTTTACCGCCGTGTAACGACCCTAATAGGTCACATGCCTGTCATTTCTGGCTTACTATCCTTATTTTACCACGTAGTCGGATGGTCAGTTCTGCGTACGGGGGATTGGTCCGGATGGGATTTTAGAACAGTGCTGTCGTGTGAAGACCAGCGCCATTACCAATATCACCTCCGGGCCGCCCGGTAATTCGCTGTTGTAGCACTCAACTATACGAGAGCACGATACTTTTGATACATTGAGGTTTGACCACAAATGAGATAGGGATGAATGTGTAGAAATATTAATCGCTTCATTGTGTACCGATTGGTGTGAAATAAGCCTAGGTTCTAGTGCACCTAATCCCTAGTATATTTAGCGAATTATTCATATTTAAGAGTCTTATCTTTCGATTCCGCACATGCCTCAAATCGATTATCACACGGGACGCCGCCGTACATTGTACTCATACAGATGATTTGTCAATTGTTAACCTGCGGGGCCGGGACTCATCGGATACATTTCACATTATTCGCCTTTTGGAATATGTATTACACCCGTATCAGCAATTGCCGAAACACTTTGGATTAGATAGAGCAAGTTTGTTGCAATCTATTGGGCACAAGACAGGATGGTCCTATTTCCAATATCTCTTTAGCGTCATGGACACAACCGCACACGTTCGGTTAATTTATCAACCCTGAGAACATGATGACGACAATCTGTTAATCGATCGTAAATTGGACATTACCAATGGATATTTCTCGATGGAGCAACACGAAATCGACTGGGCCCTGGTTTCGTGTTAGTAGCGTTAAAATAACAAAGTTGTTCTATCGTTTACAGGGTGTTACTATTAAACAGAACTCTGTGAAATATAATCCCAGCTCGCAGGTACATAAGTGGAAAAAAACATCAAATACACAACGAAAATTAAATTCGGAGTGTGATTTATGTAGGTATCTCACTAGCGAACTTCTTCTAGCTGGTTCCACACACATTTGGTGCCTTTGGTAATAGTACGAAGAATACACCCAACAACGTTCCTCCATACGGTGGCCTCGATATTTTGCCAAAAAAAAACAAAACTGAAGGCGAAATTATGTTTTTTTTTTCTATCTAACCAGCAGAACCTGTTCCAGAACGACAGCGGTTGGAATGTTGGATGGACACAAAAAAAGACCGTACTACCGACATATGGTGGCGAACAAAGATGACAAGACAAAGGGGAGTAAGGGAGAGATTATGATGGTGGTGATGCTGCTCGTAAGAAATCACGAATAGCAAATATCTTAAGGCACGCGGTAAAACACAAAGGGCCAGCCATTTTGGTACAACGTTTCGCTAGCGGTAGTACAATCTCGCAAGATTAAATACCGTACAAAGCACTTGGGATGATGTTGGAGACTGGACCCCAGTAGCGGGGAGAAAAGAAAAGAAAACATGTTTTATTCTTGGTGTAGAATTTTCCCTCGTATATAGACGTTTGAGTGGAAACTTTTGGGAGGCAAACGTAAAATTCTAGGTGAAGCTCTCTTCACACCAAAGGTTGTTCCAGTTCAATGCTCCACATTGTGGGCAAACCTTGGTTTGGGATAGGAACAAGTCTTGCAATTGCAAATGCAGTGCAATTAGTTTTTCCTTAGTTTTGTTCAATTTCCGAAATATTAATGATCTGGGACAAGAACAAAAAAAAACCCCTTGGGAACTCCCCCATGAATAGTAAAGGCATCTACTTGACAAGCTTGAAAAGATCCTCCGGGATACAAACCGAGAGAAACGTCACTCAAATAGTTCCGTCCACAAATCAATAATATACCGACAAACGGACCCTCGACCGGTTCGATAAACAATTTCGCATACGGTTAGCAATAATAACTCGCTGTTCAGACACGTGTTGCTCAGCAAACAAACACACACGCACACTTTATAAAATTATAAGCTCTGTTGACAGTATCCAATATCCCTTTCATTTTGACGTCCTGATAAGGGCTACTTTGATCGTTGCTCCAAGCACCACCCCGTCAAAAAGGGGCTTGCAACTACACTTAGCTACTGCTGGTTCATTTTCTCGTCAACCTTAGGAATTAATGAGCATGCTGGCTCTCGTTGCCATGGTTACCGCAGCGAGCAGCGAGCGCAGAAATTGAAAGAGAGACCTATTTTCCGTGCCAGTTGTTACAAACCGTACGATGACGAATAATGCTCAAAACGGTTATGTGCGACGCTCCCCCTTACCGGAAAGTGGAACACGCACAGTAAACAAAACGTTTACTGGTGTAGTTGGGGTGTAAGCTAGCTGTACATTACCATCCTGGCTAACTTTGACGCGCCATCTTCTCGTCGCGTGGTGCTGTAAAATTTGCAAACAATAGAAGAAATGCGCTGTTCCAAAACACGCTCATATTTAAAGTTCTAGAAAACCTGCAACATATCAATGACAATACTTTTCGAACCCAATTGGGCTTCCGTTCGGTTTGTTCACTTTATGACACACAACGTTCTGTGGACTGGATCTATCACGTACGATGGAAGAAATGGTAAGCTCATCTCGCAATACCTGCCCTCTTCCTGTTGCTATAGACCAGGTAGTGTAGAGGTACCTCGTACAAGGTACGATTACCGTCGTAGATAAGAGAGGTTCCACGTAGCGATACCGTACGGATGAAAGAATTGGGTGCGTGAAGAGATTAACTCATTCGTCCTCTTTTGTATCTATTATGGGTGTAAACAACACTACCCAAGGTTAGTCGGCATTCCGGGTAGCATGACCATGCCGTGTAATGCTTATCACCCAAAAAAAAAAGAAAACAAATCGCCCATTATGATCAGCTGCACGTAAAGATACGTCAAGATTCTCACTTTCGTGGAACTTTATCATCACCCGAATGGTCAACAAAAGAATCGACTTCAGTCCTGGAAAACTCTGAGCTATCTATGATTCGCTATATCCTTTGGCCTACTTAGTTTCGTCGCGCACCAACAACTTCTTGCTAAAAGGTGACTGACGTGCGGTAACAGCAATAAAATCTCACTCCCCCAACCAAGGCTACGCACAAATAATTGTACAACGACTATTTAGCTTATGGCCGTGATTAGATGGTCCATTCGAATTTCTACCGCTGATATTACAATCATCCTAAAAATATCAATTGTTGGTTTTGTAAAGTTGTGCAAACATCTTTTTGCGAGTATTTGCATAAAAATTTAGAAGATTAATCCAAATAGGCGGTGTTAGACGTTGTATGTTGTCTTTTGTGAATAGCTGTGCTAACGGAGCAGGTGTGCTTTTTGCAATCGAAGGTTGACCAGTCCATGTTGTGGTCATGGAATTCCCCAATAGTATACAGCTGGCAAGGCTTAACGTGATGTTTTTTTTCTAATTCATAGCAATTCCACGTAAAGCAAATCTGAAATTTGAGAATATCGATACTAGATCACTTACGTTATTGCAAGAAATGCAAGAAATTTAGTAAGCACGCAAGTAGAACAATAATCATTACCATAAAAGAAAACTACAGAACATCAACATGAAAGAGAAGCGCAGGCCGTGTGCTAAGTGCGCACAGTTGACAGTGAATTTCCATCCGAGTAATGAGTTTTCCCGGATAATGCGTTTCCTTTTGCTGCTATGCTACGATACCAAGAGCAAACACAAAGAGAGATTTGTGACTCCCGAATGCTCTCTCCATTTTTCCAGGGCATACCCGAATCCACTTGCAACCGGTTGGTATTCCTTCATTTTTAACCGATGCCATGCTTCATTATAATTCGTACGTTTGACGGCCGAAACGTACGATTGCTGCGATATTCAGTTCCCGCAGCCTAGGGCCTGGTTTGTTGTGTACTTCATCATCAACATTAACTTGCACAGCAGCTGACGTAAGAGAATTCTCTACGTTGGGGTTACCCCAGTGCTTCGCAGCGGTATGACTTTTCGTTGCCTCCTACTTCTGACTCCTAGAGCCATTTGGGTAGAGGGCCTCCGACGAAGACCACGATTACGGATCTAGTCTTTTTTTTTTATGACACCATCAGCTCGGTATGCTAGAGAGACGCGTGAACACGCGTTTTTTCTACGTTGCTTTGCTTTGCGCCCTCTCTTTGCTATTGCTTTGTTTCTTTTCCGGCTGGTACCGAGTGCAAAATTGTTTCTAGCACTAGTACGGGACGGGTGGGAAAACGCCAAGTCAAAGAAAGATTGGTACGCGAGCGAGCGCGACAAAGAGCGCTGGTTGTGTCTCCGTGTTCCGCATCATTCCACCAATTCCACCAGCAGCTACACTTCCACCCGGCTATAGCGTTTGGATATCAGCGCGTTCTCTGCTGGTGCTTAGTGGAGAACAAAATATGCGAAGCCGTAATAAAAGGCAGGCCTGTTAAGTGGGGTAAGGTGGATGGTGGGACATGATGGACGCGTGCTTGTGACCGAACGTCCCAGATAGAAGCTAGATCTATTCAACATATCGGGATCAATCATGGCTACAATAGGGATGAGTAGATGAGATTCTTGCAAACAATTTTTCACGCACCAAGAAGTGTTTGTACACACGGATTACCCATTCCCACAGACTAACTTGTTTCCTTGTCGACTCTAGCAACGTTGTTAAATCCTTGGCCTGCTTGGGTATCTCGATGCCAAGGACAGCGCTATCCCAGAAATAATCGTTTTCCAATCGTCTATCGAAGACACCGTGTCCTAGAGCAATCGAGAAATTTCCTCACTGACCTACAAGTTCAACGTGGTAGAGAGTTGCTGGAATTGCTCAAGATATTAGGGCCGCGAATAATGTGCCCAATTAATGACGCACCTCTTTCTTTGATTGGTTACCGTTTCCGCAAACGCGTAGAACACTATTTGGCCACTGTTGGTGCACGTTGTAAAGGAATAGCGTACTGCTTGTGTACTATATCAATATGCCTCACGACCCTGCAAGCACTGTGTGCTCGTTAATGTGCAACCCGTTAAAGAAGACACCCGCGAAAATCCACGCCAACACCACCACTCTATGATTTTTGTACTGCGCGGCCACACTACGTTTTTCTTCCTGCCAGCACTTTAGCTGTTCTGATTTACACCACACACACACACGAGGCGTCTTTTCCGCCAAAGGAACCTATTTCATTGCAGTAGAGGCAGATTCGAACCCGTACGAGATAGCCACGACCACCCCCCAAATCCACCCGGAGAGCAAAGGACCCGTGCGTGTCGAGAATTCGACGGAAACTGTGCCGATTGTTCGTGTGGTTGCTTTTCTCAACTGTTTGACAATTGATAAGAAACAACACACTTTTGCACACGCGCGCACACACACTTTGGTAAAATTTCTTTGTGGTTCTTGTTGCGAACGGCGTATGCAGGCTCATGTACGCACCTTTAGCTCGGCTGACGATAACTCACTTTGGTTGCAAATGATTGCAGAAAACTAGTACCCGACCGTGCCTGGTTATGAATAATGCAATTTTCATCGAAACAAACTTTGTTTTCCCCACGAGAGTATTCGAGATGAAGCCTTTGACAGCAGCGCTTTGTTTACAGTGCGTGGTTGACGATGTTCATCGATCCAGTTCGGTTTGTTGCCTTTTCGCTGGTGGTTTACAAATTTAAATTTTAATTGAAAAGTAACAGAGTAACTTTTATTTCTTCGGTTTTATACCGACGGCGCGTAGTTCCCAAAGAGTTTTTTTTCTTCAGGAAATTCAACTTTCGCTACCACACTACCACCCAACTCAAGTCCTCATTCGTACGATTTCCGCATTGGCCAAGCGCACAATTCGGTTGAAATCAGTTTTGGTATACGAACGCCAGAAATTCGACCTCGACCAAACCAATGCTGAGTAATTAGGGCTCTGCACGCCGTGAAATAGTCTAGCTATTGCGCGTCCCGTAAAGTTATTTTCCGGATAGCGGCAGATTGTAGTACGAATATCCGCTATCAGCTGCTCGTCCGTTGTATCGTCCGGCTGGTGTAGAAAAGAAGAAAACGCAATCGTTCTCCCAATTTAGCAAACAACATAGTCAAAAAAAGGTTACATTAGCTGATGATACTTACCTCGGGAATGATTTCTATATTTTCTTTGCTAATATCAGTCGTAAAATATCTTCTCACGATCGTTTTCAACTTCTCCGACGGTCCGCTGGGACAATCCACTCGACTTATCGGACCGATAGTGTTAAAACATACCGAGTTTAGTGCATCCGAAATGTATTGAAGTTGGGCTAGCTGAGTACGCTCCTGACGGGTAACACGTTCGTAAAGCCCATCTAGTGCTTGATCCAATTCTTCGTCCGTTAAATCACCAGGAGCACGAATTCGAAATCCGAGATCAAAGAACACCACCGATAATGGTGATCGTTTGCGTACATTATTTACTGCAAAGAGAATTGCAAAAATTAGAGCATTGCAGAGTTTTGGAAGAGAAACAGCCTGTCAATTAATACCCGTGGTCCATTCCAGATTCTTCAACTGATGTTTGACCACTCCGCTGTCCCAACCGATGGCGGATGCTACGTCAATGACTGGAAACTCAATAACAGTTGAGGTAGCATGCGAGATGCCACGTTTCAGATCGAGTGCAAATGCCATCGCCAGCGGGGCACATTCCTTAGCAGCGTGGCGTAACGGTCGTGCGCCACCATACGACATTACCTTGCACATGGTGTAGGCCGGACTGAGCGCCTTTATGTAGCGCTGATCATCCAGCTCCAAGTAGCAAAGAAATGTCGCAATATTTTCTTCTGGAATATCCAGCTGCTGCACGGTAGATTCTATTGGAAAGCATATTTCGTGCCCCGGGCACAAACGTTTCCGAGGAACAGTTTGCATTATTCCATCGGTTGGCGGAATCTCTTCGAAGCATGCGTCCCAGTCGATTCCGTTGACTGCCCTCAATTCCTCATGCAAATCCTGAGCTAGATCTCTGTAAAGGTAACAAAATCGTAAAAGTAACAGATCTCTGTAAACCAAACCAAAGTACCACCAACTTATTCTTGAGTATCTTTGCGCATGCGCACGGTACGAAGATTTTTTGCAGCAGCTTCCTGATCACGTGACGATCGATAGAGTTCGCGTAAATGAATCGGCGCAGCTCGTTCCGATCGTTGCCCTTATTGTCGAGAAACAGATGGCAGTGGGATAGCAATCCGTCGCGTCCAGCACGACCCACCTCTTGCACGTAGCTTTCAAAGTTTTTCGGCATGTTGTAGTGAATGATGGCACGAATGTCCGCTTTGTTAATACCCATACCGAACGCGATCGTGGCCACAACAATACGCAGCTCCCCGCTCATGAACGCGTTCTGTATCGTGCGACGGCGAGATGCTGCCATACCGGCATGGTACGGTTCCGCAACGTAGTTTAAACGCTTGCGCTTGTGCGCGTTTGCTTCGGCCGCTGCGCGTGCTGCATCCTGGAAGCAGGTGCGTACAAATGATGCCACCCGTTCGCAGTCGTCTCGTCGCGTACAATACACGATAATTGATTGAAGAGAACTAAATCGGTCCGATTGAAGCAGTTCTACCAGCGCCACATCGCGGTTAACATCACGTGAAACAGTCAGCAGCAGATTGTCGGGAAGCGGTATATCGCTAATTATTCCCCGCAGTCCGTCCGGTATCGCAAGATGAGAAACGATACTTTGTCTGGAAAGAATGTCACGATCGCGTTATAAATTTTCTCATTCCATCGAAACGATGTGCCTCGCTTTTATACTTGCCTCGTTTGGACGGTGGCCGTTGCGGTAAGCCCTAAAATCGTCTTAACGCCTAGCTTTTCTTTTAAAACCTGATGGAAATAATATTGTATAAAGGGTGAGTTATAAAAGATGTGTTCTCTCGTGCGTTTCACCCACCTTGCAAATCATCAAATAGCTTGGACGAAAATTGTGACTCCACTGGGACACACAGTGAGCTTCATCGATACAGGCAAAGGCTATTGGTGGAAGCTGCCGCAGCAACGATCCGAACCCAGTCGATTTTTCACCCGATACGACCGCTTCCGGAGAGATCAGAAGAATGTCTACTTCCCCGGCGTTTATCGCTTGCATCGTTTGATCACGGACCCTAAAGCACAAACACGCATACATAAGAAAATATGGTTAAAGAGTAATATTACGTCACATTTGCTTACTTAGGTGTCTGATTTGTGTGTAGGCAGTGAGCATTGAGAAAGTCGGGCATTCCGTGAACCTGATCCTCCATCAGGGACACGAGTGGAGATATCACCAGCGTAATGCAGTTGCGCTTTCGACGATAAAGATACGCTGGAAGTTGATAGCAAAGCGATTTTCCCGCTCCTGTGCTGAGCGTCACAAGTGTGGACATCCCACACAGCACACGCATTACGGCCCGTTCCTGACCATGGCGGAAATTTTTGTGACCAAACATGTGCAAAGCATCGAAAACTTCCGAAGGCGTCGATGGGAGCTCACCGTCCGTTTGCTGGACGTAAAGCGGCTCTATCACACCCTTGAACCCACCCGAAACGGTCGCTTCCAGAAGTTTGGATTGTTTAAGAAAATCTTCCGGTATTTTATGGCCAATATATGCCAATTTAGAAGGTTCATTCTCTAGTTGCTTTATGCTCTTTTCTTCTTCAAACTCATCTTCCAAGCCTTCCGGATCTATTGGGTCTTCCTTTCCGTCCTCCTTGTGTAAGGATTTCGTCATTCGTTCTTCCTCGTCTTCCTTCCAAGTAGGATTTGCAGCCGGTGGTAGGCTATCGATACGATTTGAATGCACCACAACCGTTTGTGATTTGACCATTGCTTCCGCTTCTTCGAGCGTAGGAAATGCGGAATCTTCAATCGTATCCTCATCGTAAGGGAGCAACTTGTCCTCAATTGGTTTCTTGCATTGAAACGCCATATGACCAGAGCCACCACACTGAAAGCACATCAGTACACCGCCATCACAACCGCGCATATCCATGTCGGGACCGCTCAGGGCAGCGATCTTTTTTGCCTTCCATTGCGATTTTTTGTAACGGCTGAAGTTGATCGTTTTCTTGCCCTTGACAAACTTTTTCTTTCGCAAGTCGATGCGAACGAAATTCTCATTCTGCTTGCCAGCTGCCAGCTTTTTACGCAGTGCCTTATCATTGCCGCTCGTCGAAGAAGCATCCGTTCGACCAGAAGTTCCTGCGATTGCAGAACCACCCGTGGCACCCACAATGAAACTGTTTGCAATTTTTGCATCCCGCACCAGTTCATTAATATCGACTCGTGGAATGCTTTTCAGTCGATCAAGCCCAAACTCGGGTACGTACTCTTGGGGTTCGTCCACAGGGGCGTCATCCTCATCTACATCGATCTTACGCTGTGTGACTAGTTTCGGTTTTCTACCTCTGGCGACAGGTTTAGATGAACCGGGACTAAGTTTCGGTGAAATGACCTTTGAGTTTTTAACCGTCCGCCGTACCCGATTTGTTTGTTTCTTCGGAAGTTTCACCTGTTTTGGTGGTGAACGTTTCTTCGGTTCATCTTCCTGATCAGACTCAAGTTCTTCATGATCCTTCTCGTCCTTCTGTTCCTTATAATCGGGATCTTTGTCCGCATCATCAGACGAAAATCCCTGCTCAGGCTCGGCTTCCATGCCTTCCAACGTTGCATCTGTATAGGTGGCTACTTTTCTAGCGTTCGAACGTTTCGGTCGGGCCCTCGGGACAACAACAGATTTGGCTTTTTCTTGACGCCTTTTAGCGATTTGTTTCGATTTGGGTTTGGAAACCTTTTTATTTACTCCCCGTTTCTTTGTCACCTGTTTTGTTGTCTCATTTTGCTCTATCTCAACCGCCTTCGGGTCTAGATTTTCTAGGTCCTTTTTTTGCTTCACGACTAAATGTTCCGGATCACCCGAAGGTTGTGTTTCCTTTTCCACACGTGCTTCTTCCGTGCTTCGGTTGATGGCAGTAAAAATTTTACGCTTTTTAGCGATGTGCAGCATCCCGGGGGACGTTTTTGTCGATTCGTCTTCGGAGTTTTCTATTACCCCGTCCGAATCCGACTGCATCACTGCATCGTACGCAGTGTTTTGAACGCCTGCTTCAACTGGTAACGATTTTGGTGACGCTTCCACGCCGCTTTTCTCCGTAACACTTAACGACGACATACCGAAGCTTGTCGCCGATGACAACGAGGCTAGATTTATATTTCGCAATCCAAAGTTAGTGGTATTCGCTGTACGATCGCTATTAGTGCTAATAACAGGAGCGCCACTTTCAGCTGAAGCTCCTGATTGCCGGTTTAGCCATCGTTCGTCGAGCTGATTAATCGGTTCGCTGGCCGTAGGCACCAATGGTGGTGCAGAAAGCTTTTCTTCCACTTTCGCAACATTACATTCCAGCTCCTTCGACTTGGCCATAAGCAGGGTTTCTAGGTCGGGAAGTACAATCTTGCTTTCATTTCCATTGAATCCGGTTAAACTGCTCTGTGATGAAAGACCGAGCGAATTTCGTGATACAGATTTACGAGGATTGCGCTTCGGAATCAACAAACTGGATTGTGGCATCAGTTGGATTCCTTTAAGCGCTACCGGTTTTGCTGTTTGCACAACGTCTTCTTTTTGTGCCTTAGAGGCCATTTGAACACTTTTACGACTTTTCTCACCCTGCCAAGCGATCAAATTGTGCTGCTCGATCTTTTCGGCTTCAAAGTTTGAGTCGGATCTGGTACTAGCGATCGGTTTAGTAAGCAAACTGGTCATCGAGGAGTTTCCTTCCGACATTGCGCTATCGTTCAAGATTGTACCGGAGAGTAACGTGACCGTAACGTCGCTTGGTTCTTGCGAAAAGCTGGACTCTTGGGACATTAAGGATCCGTCGAAATCGTCATCATCATCCAGCGCTTCCAGTAGGGTGTTCTTTAAAAGTGTCGTTTTCAGCTGGTAGTACATTTTGTACGAATTTTTAATCTCACTTGGTGAGTCACGAATATCCAGCTACAAACAAGTACATACACACATTTGTATTAGAACGAATTTTAGAGGGTGCCACAAACTACTGCCATTTACCTTCGACGGAATTCGGCCATATTTTTTCTTGAACTCTTTTTCCCATTGCTTTACCCGATACTTGCACTTTTGGTATTTTGCCCGAAACACCTGATCTTCCATTATATTGCTTCAACAAACATGCACTATTATCACATTAAGCGTAAATGTTTAACGTTTTGCCTAAATGTTTAAGAACAAAAGTAAATTCTGAAAACGTTGCAATTTTTCCTACTTGTACAATCCGAGCGAACTGGTTCCGTTTGGCGCGAAACGACAATCAAAACAAAACAAACCAGAGAGAATTGAGAGCACTGCTCAAGTCGCGTCTACACAATACTCTCTCTCTCTCTCGAAACAAATGCCAAACCCGTCTGAAATCGAATAATCGACTAACAAACTCATCGATCAAACGGTATGCCCTTCCGAGCACCAAGCCTTTTTACAATTAAAAAATCAATTTGATACATGTTAAAATTACGGTTGCTATTGAAAATAATTGCTTTAAAATCGGAATTCATTTTCAAAGAAGAAATAAACGTTTTCTAATGATTGGTGATGTTCTTTCCCAGTCAAGTCTTGAGCGTCGTAGCATAAACATCACTGGATAGCGTAGCTGTCACAACAAATATGGCTATTTAACAAAACGCTAGCAAAATAGTGAAAATATTAACTAAAAATTCGTAAATATACGCGTTGTTAAATTTGTTTCGTGTTTTACAGAACAAACCAGGTGCAAACAGCGCGTACGGACAAGTGAATTGCACAGCCATTCCGACCCGGTGGCTTGTAAGAGAATTCACCGTAACCGTGTGTACTCCGTTTCTCTTTCCCATGAATTGACCTTCTTGCTGTATGCGAAGTGTTACGACGGAAGTAGCAGGAGCACCCGAAAACCACCAACAACAAAGCGATCGAACCAGCAGGTTTTACCTTCACGGGAATCCGTGGTTTGAGAAGCTGTTGCACCGTGTTACTGTCCGTTGCATTGATTACCGTCCTGTCGCATAAGCCAAACCACCACCAGCGATGATTAAACTATTCTCCCTCAAACAACAAAAGAAAGATGGTGAAGCAACACCGAAGGCCGGAGGACAGAAGAAAACTTTCACTGCTGCACAGTTGCGAATCACTAAAGGTTTGTTTGAATTGCCGATACCTGGAGGCAAATGATCCAAAGCATTTTACGACCCTTTCGTCATGTTTCGATAGATATCAATGAGCTGAACCTTCCGAAGACGTGTGCCACCGAGTTCCCAGACCCGGACGATTTGCTAAACTTCAAGCTTATCATCTGTCCGGATGAGGGCTTCTATAAGGGAGGTCGTTTCGTGTTCAACTTTAAGGTATGTAACCAGTCGCTAAATACTTGAGCATGGTGGTTTTAATCCGCCCGCTTTTTTTTTTAGGTTGGACCGAACTACCCTCACGAACCTCCGAAGGTCAAGTGTGAAACCCAGGTCTACCATCCAAACATAGACCTAGAGGGTAATGTTTGCTTGAACATTCTACGCGAAGACTGGAAACCGGTACTAACGATTAACTCGATCGTGTATGGATTGCAGTACTTGTTCTTGGTAAGTAGATGTCACAACTCTGTTTCTATTTCGCAAAAAAAAATCAAAGCTTGCAGCGCTGCTGCGTAATCGGAACTGGTGCCAAAAGTTCAAACACGATCTTTGAACCCTGCATTGTGCATATGTACGGCGATCCTCGGCAAAGTTGTGCTTGGATCGCAGGTAGTGTTAGCTTGTACTGAATATTCCCGATGCTCAATCGTACCCAATTAGGAACCGAATCCGGAGGATCCGCTCAACCGGGAAGCTGCTGAAGTGTTGCAAACCAATCGACGTCTGTTCGAGCACAATGTTTTCAAAGCGATGCGCGGCAACTATATTGGCGCGACGTACTTCCAGCGCTGTCTCAAGTGATATATAAATTCGAAATTAACACTTACATGTTGCGTTTATTTAATTATTCTTACGATTGGTGGGCGCTATTATATAGACTTTAATTATAATTAAAAATGCCACGAACAAGCATGGTTGCGAGTCGAAAGCCCAAAACGAGTTGCAAAGACAAACCCCCAGCAAATGCAAACCAAGCCCTAAATAGCCGAGAATCGAGATCCAGAATATTCACAGGATAGAGACCCATTAATGCACCAGACTGCAACGATGTAGTAACGATAAACAAAAAAGCAGATACAAGGACCAGGAGTTTCGAAAGGATACAAACACACACAAACGCCGTTCGTTTGCATCAGAAGGAAGCTGTAGGTTTGGCCTTGTAGATTGTGATGAAATTTCTACCGACAAACAGTAGAGAGTGTGAGGAGTGAACAATACAGGAACTGGAACGAGAGAGAGCACCATGTTTAGATAGCGAAAGGGCACAAGATGCAGCTCAAAGCAAATACACTGGGAAAACCATTCGCTGCATGGTAAATAGCTTGGAAAAATTGAGAGGAAAACAGTGGAGAACACAGAACCACACACATACGACACGTCTTACCTGTACATTATCTGTCTGGAAGTTGTGTGTGCATGCGTGCGTTTCTTCTATCGAAGGTACACGTTGAAAATTGCGGACGGAGATGCTGTCCCTGCTTGCACAGCTTGGATCAGTTGATCAAAGGCACAATTTCTTAGAGTTTCGAGAAGGATGAATAAGCATGCTCTCCCCAAAAACGCGAAATGAACCTCTACGGCGAGGTATCGTCGACAGAAAAAAAACATGGTATATAGCTGGAGTTACTCTTTAGTGATAATAACGAAGATTGTGTCCCATTCTCATACCTAGAGTTAGTGGTTAATCGTGAACGATAGTATGATAGATTCAAATTGTCCAATAAACACTTAGCAAAAGGGCAGGATGTTTCGCAATCCTCGTTATACTCTTGAGTTAATAGTGACTGCCATTGTTGAGACACGGCTCCAAAGCGATCTTCAACATTGCCATTTGCCAATCGTTTTATCTAAATTGGAAAGCAAACACCTTACAAATACAATAGCGAAAAATTAATAGAACAGGAAATGCGATCGCCCCCAAATTAATGCAAATAACAACAAACAAATCTTGGCATAAAGAATACATAGGATAATAAACAAAAAAACAGAAAATAAACGATGAAAACAGGAAATGAAATTATATTCAGTGCTGTTTATTATAACTTCATTAGCATATAGAATTTCGATCTTAAGTTCGCATATTTACAGTAACGTTCAACTATGATGGCCTTATCAATTTTATCTGAAACCAAATCGTCGTAAAAATGTACTGCGTTTCCCATTGAGATATGTTATTTCTTTTTTATGCGCCTCGTAAATAATATGCATAATTTTACATAAAGGACGTACAAATATCGATAAAACCACTTGTTGCGTGCGCTTGGACGTAATTCCTTCACCGAGCGATGGAAAACAATCTAGACAAGGGGGGGAGTGTTGCCAGGCCAACCTGTAGCATTGGCAACCATCGGTAACTATGTAGGCTGGTTTCACAACAACCAGGTGCAGCTAAAGGTAGTTTGTACACTAAAAATTGCACAGTCTTTTCGTAGGTGCTACGGATTGCAGTGCGGAAAAAAGGATTCTCGTACTAAGCGTCGTTGCATTCCAATCCCGCAAGATGTCTGTCGAAGAACCTACAGAAATGATGAACCTGGAGCCCTCCGCAATCATTGGATTCGATGGTAGTGTAAAGAATTTGTTTTTTAGTGCTAAAAATAACAACTACTGATGTAATTTTTCGTTTTACTTGCCCAGGGCACGTTGTGTGCGGACTTCGAGTGCATCCCGATCAGCGTCATCTAGTGTTTCCGCTGGGAAATGAAATATCAATCTACGAGTGCGCTACGAACAAGCAATCGTTTTTGCGGGGCCATACGAACACCATCTCCACGCTGGACATTTCCACCAGCGGACGGATGGTTGCCTCGGGTCAATCGAATCACATGGGATTTCGGGCGTTTGTGATCGTGTGGGATTGGGAAACGCGGAAGGAAATCTCCCGACACGAGCTGCATCGCGTACGGGTGCAATCGTTGTGCTTTTCTTCAAACGATCAATTTCTGGTCAGTCTCGGCGGTAAGGACTGTGGGTCCATCATTGTGTGGGATATTGAACAACGGACAGCGATTTGCGGTACGATAGCCACAAAGGAAACGACCGGCGAAGCGACAAAGGTGGCCAGCTTGAACAAGCGGTTTACGACGTTCGTCTCCGGTGGCGATCAGAATTTGCGCGTGTGGAACATTGATCGGGAGCGCAAGCGGCTCACGGTGCAAGACGTGGCGGTGGGAAAGCTGCGAAGAGAATTCACCGGAATGCGTATCTCACCGAACGATGACATACTGTACGTTGGAACGATGAGCGGTGATATTGTAAAGATCAATCTCAACTGCAATCCAAACCCAAGCGATCCTTCGCAGGACAAAATGCCCGTACTGCTGGGGTGCTTTGGGAAACACAATGCTAAAAAACCGCCTGGGAAAGATTGTGAAAAATATCACTACGGAGTGCGTGATTTGCTGCTGCTGCCGGATGGAAAGCTTATTATCGGTGCCGGGGACGGAACGATCGATATGGTGCAGGAGCGTAATTGCAACTTTAAGAACTATCGCGGTCCAACGTGGCCTGAGCTGAAATCCGTAAGCATCTCGTACCGTGTGGGGTACAATTTGATGAAGATATCACTTAATATTCATTTTTCCCTCTTTCATTTCAGCTTCAATACACAAAAATTGATGGTGTGATCACTTCGCTTCAGATTCGCAATGGAAAAACCCTTCTGATTGGTACGAACGGTTGCGAGATATACTCACTGGAGTTGGCAAACTTTTCGTCCAGTTTGCGACTTCTTAAAACCTGTCACACGAATGCCGTCTATGATATAGCATTTCCTTAGTAAGTTCGTTAGTTCAATTTACGAGGTCTACATAACCATCGACCTAAACAACTCTTTCTCCGTCCTCTTGCAGCAACTTCTCGCTAGTGTTTGCTACGGCCAGCCACGAATCAATTCGTATTTGGTCTACATCTAAAATGCAGGAACTCTTGCGCATTGTGGTGCCCAACTTTGCCTCCTCGTCGATCGTGTTTAGCCGCGATGGAAAGAGCATTATTTCCGCCTGGAACGATGGTGTGATTCGTGCCTTTACGCCACTGACCGGTAAGTTGATCTATGCCATTCCGAATGCGCACAACAAAGGATGCTCATCGGTGGCGGTAACTAGCAACGGTAAGATTGTGGTCAGCGGTGGCATTGAAGGTCAAGTACGCGTATGGAAGATCGATCCGTACGTACAGAGCTTGATCGGAGTGCTAAAGGAGCATTACGGTCCGATTGAATCGGTACACATCAACAACTACGACACGGAGGTAGTCTCAGCGTCACGGGATGGATCGTGCGTGATTTGGGATCTGATACGACTCACCCGGAAGCACGTGATCTTTGCGCACACCCAATTCATTGCTGCACAGTATTTTCCGACCGGTGTACAGATATTGACGGCCGGTTCGGATAAGCTTATCGGTTACTGGGAAGCTTACGATGGCAGTTTAGTGCGGGAGGTGGAAGGATCGAAATCGGGGCCGATCAATGCGATCGACATGAATATGATGGGCGAGTACTTCGTTTCGGCCGGAACGGATCAGATTGTGCGTCTGTGGAACTATCAACTCGGTGTGGAGGTTGCAGTTGGCATTGGCCATGCAAGTGCCATCACGTCCGCACGCTACAGCCCGAACGGGAAGTTCCTGGTGACCGGTTCCAGCGATGGAGGTATCTTTGTTTGGAAAGTTCCGGAGGTGGGTGTATTTTATGTAATTTTATTACGCGGTATCGATTTACGCTTTTCTGCACTGTTTTGCATATTGGGGATTAATTTTAATCCATGTGATGTAACACGTTTCGTTGACGCAATACCACGGTTCTATTCACTTTCCGTTTTGCAGAAGTTTCATATTAAAATACCTGACGATATTTCGAAGCCCACTAACGACGAACAGCCTACGGCTAAAGCGCTGAAGCCACCGACACCGACTACCGCCGTAAACAAGCCAGTCAAAAGTTCGTCCTCACAACCAGCAGCTTCGCGCGATGCGTCCCGTAAAACGACCCCACTATCGTCCGGTGCGCGTGGTATCAACATACCCGGAGCGGCACGCAACAGCGAGGACATACGTGTGCATGCTTCTGGGAAGTCTACGCGCTCGAGCCAGATTGCCGAATGTCCAGCGATCGACCCAAACGCACAGCCGACGATCGATCCGTGCGTTGATACAGCTTCCCTAGCGGATGGTGATCCAGAACAGTGGGAAACACGATCGCAGCATTCCACCGGAAGTCAGAATCGTCTTTCGGAACAATCACCTTTTGCGAATTTAGGAGAGAAAGGTTCCAAATGAACCTCCATCGGGAACGGAATATTAGACATTTATTTCGACCGAAACAAATTATCATTGTAAAAAAGTATCGTTTTTACAACAGTTTCCGTGTATTTTGTAGGATTTTCGCTTTTATAAACAAGCTTTTTTCTTCTGGTTACATTTTGTAATCCACTTTACATTGCCAGTAGATTCGTAATAAAGGTATCGATTTCCAAGCGGGCTTGTTTCAGTTCCGGAGGATCACTGTCCTTTGGTTCGTACATGTTCGCACAGTGCGCGGTACCGTCGATCAGAATGGTTGGCATATGAATGTCGTTGCTTTCCGTCAGTCCCAGCCGGTGCCAGGGATCGATGTTGCCATGAACATACAAGACATTGGTTGTTGCCGGATCAAGAGCACCGTAAATGGTATTCGTACGGAAGACGCCCCTTGCAAGTGATTGCGAACCAAACCGTGCCCCGTATACATCGACGCATTGGCGAATAAAGAACTCTACTGGAAAGCGATCACCAAACACAAAGCTGACGTTGTTGGACGTCTGGTAGAATCCGAATTCGTTGCATGTTTGGTAAGTCCATTGCCGTGCTAGAGTGAAAATGTACGTTCATATTATGCTGTTTTCTTGCTCACTTCCAGATTAATTCTTACCTCCGGCGGCTCCAGTAGAATCCCACGAAGTATTCCTTAACTCCTGTACAGATTTATCGTACTTATAATCCAGACAGGTCATATTGGACAGCTCCAACAGCATCAAGTTTACCTCTGCTAGCCGACTCACCGGTGCCCCTATGCTCTGGTTCACCATTACGTCACACACCTCATCGATCGTCAAAGAACTATGCGGACTGTTGTCCTTGTTGTACTGTACCACACCAGCAAAATTACTCGCAATTGCCTCGAACAAACTAGCAATGTCTAGTGGATTTGCGATCGATTTTTCGACCGGATCACAAAGCTTGAATTTGTCGTTAAGCGTACGTTGTCCGATCATGTGCTTGAGAAGTGTTTCCACCTGTTGGAAGGCACTGCGTACAGCATCAACGCAATCCGTTGAGTAGCGGGCGAGCGAACGGGTGACGGTGTCGTAATACTCGGCAAAATCAATCTTAGCCAGCAACGGACCACTTGAACTGATAGATCCATGCACTAGGGAAGGATACTTTTCTCTTAGCCACGCAGCAAGCGAACCAGGATAAGAGCCACCGAAAGCGATCCAGCGGTTTTGATGTGGCTGCAGTTGATACTTTTCGTTCATGGCCACGATGAAATATGCCAGGTCTGCGAGTGCCTGTTCAGAGGTTAGGAATGCCAGGTTGCTCGTTGAAAGATCCTCCGTCGGGTGACTTTTGCCGTAGTATCGATGCTCGAGTTGGAAGCACAGGGCCCCGTGTGCTTTTGCGTAATGGATCCATGCACCTTCGTGCATCCAACGTGCCGTCGCCTCACCTTCACCACCGATCATGAGAAACACAGGCGCATTGGAGTCGGACGCGTTGAAGAACTCGTCGTTAACGTAGTACCGCTGCTTCCATGTCGCTGCATTTGTAGGATCGTTGTGATCAAGTTGTTGCTCGAACCACAGATCGGGAACTGCGCGGTGCCCCGCAGTGTATAACATTGAATCTGTCACACGACTCGGAGCATCGGTTTGGAACATTTTGCCACGCCAAAATCTACGCAATCCATTAACCTCGCCATCGCCGAACAATAGAATGACGCACAGGAAGGTTAAAATATATGATTTGTTAGCCATTTTGCAAATGGCTTGAGCAGAATACACGGGATGTTGAGTGACACTGGACAAATGAAGAAAAATGGGAACACGTTCCAAACGCACTGATCGGCTGACCGTATACCGTGTGCTGCGAATAACCACTGCTGGTTGTTCTGACCGCCAAGCGTTGTTTTAAACAAATCCCTACGCTGATAACTATTATCAATTTTCTCTTTCTCTCTCACATTGACCCTGTGTTGCAGCGACCAACAGGCTAATCGAATTTGTATGCGACCGACCAGCCCTTGCAGTTTGTTGCCCTTTGTTTCCTATTGGTCCCCACGTTATGCCGAGAATGGGAGGATATATTCTTATGGGAGGACAGCTTTCCTAGATAACGACCGAATTACCGAATGATTTTTTTTGCTACTATGTCCGATATTCTAAGTTCACAGGCTTTAACTAGCCTGTGCATAAGATATACTGTTTTGAAAAACAATAAACTACGAAGAACGACTAGGTTAATGATTAAAAAAAACGTATTTTTACTATTTTTTCAAGACAAATTAGGAGGACATTTTTAGTACAGATGATTTGAACGTATTTTTTAAATCTAGTCCAAAGTTTTTGGAGATGCCTGCGCGAACGAACGAAAGAGAAGCACCAAGCGAAAGTGAAACCTGCAAGTGCGAAAGAGAAAAAAAGAGTTCGTCTTTGACAACCGCCTACCGCGATAATCGGCGAAAAGAAACGAGATGTTTTCAGTACTACCTTTGTCTAGATACCTTGTGGTAAGATGCTTGACGTTTCATGGACTTCGAAAGAAAGAGAGCACAACAACGTGCAGGTGATGCGACTGGACAATAGGAATAAGGGAGAAAGATAGCTATTCCCACTACTCTAGTCCGAGCTCGACGCGCACATATGCCAGTGGCAATTGAAAGTGGCTTAAAAAAGTCCGTACAATAAAAAAGAAGAAAAGATCCCTCATTCCAAGGCAAACCTGTGTGTAATCGTCGTGTTTTTCGTGCGTGCGTGCGAAGCGTAATTGGTGTTCGAAAAAAACGGAACGGGAAAATAAGCCTGTGTGTGAAAAATAGTGTCCCACTGCGCACACACCTTTGCCCGTTGGTGTCTGAACTGGAGTAAGACTGCAAGGGCGAATCCCCGTTGCGCGACCATTATTCATCATCGGTTCACGCATCCCACGGTTTGATAAGGGTGTTCCGGAGGAGAAGCTACCATCCCGGCGAGGTACGGCTGTCACGGCGGAAACGGTGTCTGTCCTGTGTGGTTTGGAAAAATATAACCGAACACGCATATCAAATCTCGTGATCTCAAAATTCATTCCAGAATCCCGCAAACCAGCTAACTATACATTCTGCGAAGCATAAGTCATCGGCGCGTTATCATCCGCAAACAGCACGAGAAACAAAACGAGTGCAGAGGACGGTTGCGGTTGTGTGCCCCGAAAGTGGAAAGTCGTTGCAAGCGCACACACAAACACTCGTCCGCTGTACGGTTGGAGAAGAACACCAACGGTTTACAATACAACACCACGGGTGCGCGCTGGGTGTCGTCATCTCCGTCGTCCAAGACGTCGAGAAAAAGTGTAGCTGGACGTACGGAGTCAAACTCCGCCACACATAGACACACGGCGAAACTCTGCGATCACGATTTTGGTCGTGTTTTTCCAACCTACTACGTTCATCGCTTACGCGAAGGTAGAGGAAGCAAAAACAACGGTGCAACAGCGCCAAAACCCACCATCCCCTCATTCCGGCACGAGAGGGAAGTTGCAATCGTTGGGAAAATAACCATTGTCCTAGTTCCTGTCCTCGGGAACTCTGGAGCATTTAGAATAAAATTGTAACCCTCCCAAGTTGCGCGTGTGTGTGTGCGTGCGTGTCTGTTAAATAATCTCCCACGGCATCGTTGTGTGGCAAAAAGTAAATCGAATAATCGGCATTGAAGATAGTGATGAAGTGTGATACGGTGTAAGGGTGTGTGCAGCGCTAGAAGTTTAGTCAGTGCGCGCGGCTAGGGTTTAATAATTGACTGGCGTGAAGAGTAGCGCGCGTGCGAGTGTGTGTAGGCGTACGAGGGTGCAAGTTCGTTGGTGTGCGTGCATAAGTTTGAGTGTGTGTGTGTGAGTGTGTGCGTTCGCATCCGCTCGCGCCGATATAGTACACACAGGTCGGCACTGTTGCATCCAGTTGGAGGGTGGCAAGTGCACCCGAAAACCCCCTCCTGAGTGAGACTGAGAGTTTATGCTGGGGCAATATATAGTAGAGAAACCGACGATCACTAGATTAGCGCCATTACGCGCATTTCGAGGGTGAGCTCCCCCTTTTCTTTGCTGTTCAACACACATACGCAAGCTGCGGGTGTGTACAGTGCGTGTGTCTTTTTTTTGTGCTGTTTCATTCCATCTCACTCGCGAATAGTGAAGTTCGTGGAGGCAATTGAGAGCAGCAGCACGGTTTAATTGATCCGCACAACGAGGGGGAACCTAACGTGATCAGCTCGTTTGCTTACTAAGCCCTGTGTGTGAGTGCGTGCGTGCTTAAGTTGATCATCATCTTCTTCGTCATCAACCCCCGCCAGGTTACCCTGGAGAGCATCGTAGCAAAGCAAACATCATCTAAGCAAGGTGAAAGAGGGTGATTAAGCAGTGAGTGGGAGCGAGAACAAGCGTGTGAAAAGTGAGAAAGATATTGTACTGGGCAGGAACGAGTCAGGTAGATCGGGGTTTAAGGTATGTTTGGTGGCTGGAGTGCTGGCGGGTGATGTTCTAGCAGCATCTCCAGCTTACGATATGATGATCATCTGAATACAATAGCTAGCTGACGATCTTATGTGCATTATATTTTTCATTTTCATGTCTTGCGCATCCCTCGCATCTCACCCCTTCACTCCATGGAGCAGCTGTGAGTGACGGCAAGAGCGTGCGAATATCGATCGACAGGCACAACACAGCGCGAATTAAGTCATACAATGAATGAAATCGAAGCACTGCGCCAAGAGGCGGAAACGCTGAAGAATGCGATCCGGGACGCACGGAAAGCGGTCTGCGATACGTCCATCCTGCAGGCCACGGCACAACTGGAAGCGGTTGGCAGGATTCAGCTCCGTACGAGACGTACCCTGCGGGGACATTTAGCGAAGATCTACGCCATGCACTGGGGGAACGATTCGCGGTACCTAGTGTCGGCCTCCCAGGACGGGAAGTTGATCGTGTGGGACTCACACACCACCAACAAGGTGCACGCGATCCCGCTCCGTTCGTCCTGGGTGATGACGTGCGCGTATGCACCGTCGGGCAACTTTGTCGCCTGCGGCGGTCTGGATAACATCTGCTCGATCTACAATCTGAAGACGCGCGAAGGAAACGTACGAATCGCAAGGGAACTGGGCGGACATACGGGTTATCTGTCGTGCTGTCGGTTCCTGGACGATAACCAGATCGTGACGAGTTCGGGCGATATGTCCTGTGCGCTTTGGGACATTGAGACGGGTCAGCAGTCGACATCATTCCAGGGCCATACGGGCGATGTGATGGCACTGTCGTTGGCACCGCAGGGTAAAACGTTCGTGTCCGGTGCGTGTGATGCGAAGGCGAAGCTGTGGGACATTCGAGAGGGCCAGTGCAAGCAGACATTCCCCGGGCACGAGAGTGATATCAATGCGGTAGCTTTCTTCCCGAATGGATTTGCGTTTGCGACGGGTTCGGATGATGCTACCTGTCGACTGTTTGATATTCGGGCTGATCAGGAGCTGGCGATGTACTCGCACGACAACATCATCTGTGGCATCACGTCCGTGGCGTTCTCAAAGTCGGGCAGGTTGCTGTTGGCCGGGTATGATGACTTCAACTGTAACGTCTGGGACACGATGAAGGCGGAACGGGCCGGCATTCTGGCCGGGCACGATAACCGAGTGTCCTGTTTAGGGGTGACAGAGAATGGAATGGCCGTGGCAACCGGCTCCTGGGACTCGTTCCTGCGCGTGTGGAACTAAGCGGGTAACTGTGGTGTGCAAAAAGAAAGCACGCATTATCTCTGCTGATCAGACCGAGAGATCGCACACAAAGGGGTTGTCATCGTTGCGGCAAAAACCGTTCGTTAAAAGCTTATTTTCCATATTTTTTTTATTACCATTCCCTTCCTGTTCATATCTGTTGTACGATATAATTTTCCTTAAGGACTACACCGTTAGCTGCTGAGTTTTAAAAGAAACCCGCAAGAGTTGCATTCAACAGCATTGTTATCCACAGTGTGTATTGATTACACTACTCAACAAAAACAGCAGCACACACCGTACACCGTTTAAGTAATGCTAGCGAACGATAGAGGGCGCCACCTGTCAACGCGAGCTACGCATGAGCACAAGGGGAAATTTCAAATCGAAACGTTTACCGATAAACCGTTTCGGTTTCAGGAAGGGAAAAATAGTTTCTGCATTAAGTTTCCATATGAAACCCTCGAACACGTCAGGTGTTTTAGTGGTTCGTAAATAATGGAACGGGCAAGAAGGAATGCACAACACAAAACCTGTTAACTTTACCGCGCGAAATGGTGGGGTTGTTTTTAAATTGGAAGCTGTATTTTTAATGCAATTTACGTACACCTGTATTATCCCATCTTGATGTTTGTTGTTTCTTCTTTTTTCGTTTCGTTTGACTCCCATTTTCGCTGAAGCTTTCGAACGAAGGGGGGTCGCGGATGTCTCACGTTAACACGTTAATGAGCGTATTGTGCATTAGCAAGAAGAAAAAAAACCCTGATGCCAAAACGCATCCTAAGTACATGTACGGCGTTGTGTTTTTAGGTTTAGTATTTAAGTTTTATTCATTTGGCCTTTTGGGGGCTTCGGTTCATGTTGTATCGGGAGGGGGAACCGCGCATGTATTCCATAAATGTTGTCTCCCCGGACATGCGAAGGAAAAGAAGCGGCGAGCAGAAAGCACACAGAGATGTAAAGCTCGGCCCGGCTTACGAACATCGATTGGCGTAGACTATTATTATAATTATTATACTAAAGAAGCAAATCTTTGTTAATCCTAGAATGAGTAGTAATGAATGCGCAGAGTTTGTGGCAACTAAAATGGTATATTTATGACATGCAAAAGTATCAGGTGAAAATGGATATGCAAATAAAAAAAATCATATAAAAGTACACAAAATAATGTAGGATCTCCAGGAATGGATGGGACGAACGGTGAGTTCAAATAAATTGGTTCAAAACGAAAGATAACGCAGAACGTAAAACGAAACACCCAAAGCACACTATTCACAAATACTTTTTTGGCAATAGTCATGATTCAGGTTAGTTAACCTCGAGTTGGTCCACAAATCCCAGCAGGCGTATCCATCGTACAGTAATATATGAGTACAGTAGTAGTAATGGACGCTACTTCCCAACAAATACAGGGGTAGTCGGCAGTAGTGGCAGGGACAAAATGGGAAACAAAATTGCATAGACACCTAGTGGCCGTTCCCGAAGCGAAGAAAGCGGACAATGAATGCCCGGTCAGGTAGAACAGACGCACACTGCTGTATGCTTTAAGTAGTTTACCAACCATAAGCCCATCTTGCACTAGCCAAATTCCATATTCAAGATGATGTGTCATCGTGTCGTTAGGAACCGTATTGTAACGGATTGGTTGCTGTTTAAGCTAAATTGCGGATTTCTTGTTACGTGCAAATCGTCTAAATTCATGAATAAAGTCTCATATGTGTATATCTATGACCAATAGCAAATTGTATAGTTTCAAATATTCTGCTGCCCGTATTACTTAAATCTTCAACAGGTGTTTACAACATTGGAATGCCGGCTACCACTGACGATGAATTTAGATTTGAAATGACTGTTGGATGTTCGGAGCTCTCATCAGTTTCAGATCGGTCAAAACATCATTGAATTAAATCCCCTTTTCTGGTAAGGTTTAAATAAAAATAATGTAATGACATTAATAATTCAATGCTTACAATTACAGGTTGAAAGGAATGGATCGATTTATACAAAATATACCAAAAGCTATATGCTTCAAGCCACCAGCAACAGCATAATTACCGCCACGGTAAGAAAAAATCGCGAGAGTGACAACCAGGACCGCCCTATTTCATCCGTTTTCGCTCTGAATTCCATTTTCATGTGAGTTTTTTTAATTTCATCTGTGGAAAGAAAAATGTCTGCGAGAAAATTTTTTGGGAGCACAAATTGGAGCAAGCGCAGCACAACCCGCGGGAGACCGAGAATTATGAGATTCTCGGCACAAAAAAAAAACTCACGGAAAAGCTGTCGTCATCGGCTGGGCTGGTTGCGTATTGGTCTGTTCCAGCGGGTGGTCTTGTGAGAGACATTGAAAAGTGAGAGTGCCAGTGAGAGAGAGAGAGAGCATAGGAAAAACTCCAACATTGGAAAACCCGTCGTACTAAGCCAGCACCCAGTTGCTCGGGGAGTGTTTCGTTTTTTTACTGAGTCACGGAAAAGTCGCAACCACGGTACCGCGGACGAGAAAATTGCAATTTTCCATCGTATAATGTGCATCCAGCAACCGAATAGTGTATGAAAATCGGCCGGACCGTAGTGCAGTGTAAGGGTGGGTGTTATCTTGCCGAAAAATGGCCAAACAAGGCGCGTGAAATGTGATTTGCAAAAGCACCATCCCAGCACAGTACAGGCTGATGGAAAATTTTCCTTCCGAGCGCCCAGGGTCTTCCGCGTGTGTATGTGTGCGCGTGTATGTGTATGCTTTCGTGTGCATATAAATCTTTTCCCACCACAAGGGGTGTTGGTTGGTGATAGGTTTTGTAGGGATTAAATGAAAAGATTAGTGTACTGTGGATTATAATGTACAAATTGCCAAGCGAACCCATTTGGCCAGTATATTGGCTGTCATGGCTGATTTCATTTCCTCACTTTTTTTCTGGCACGCCCTGAGGGATACAGGGGTTTTCGCCTTCCAGCTCGGAACGGTCTCACATCGTGTCAACCCTGATTGACCGACAGATTTTGCTGAGAGCAAACCTCGTGTGGCAGTTTCGAGTTGGAGGGAAACCCTGCAGCACCAAGAAAAATGTCCATCGTTTTCCATCGTGTCAGGTGTTGTTAACAGTAGTAGTAGGTTTGCATTATGGTGAGGGCTAGTAACACAAATCTAGTAACACAGAACATCATAAATCAGTGCTAATACGAACGCAGCGAATAGTTCGCACTTTGTTCGTGGATGTTGTAGCGAAAATCGATCCGAGTTGACCCTCGCCTATATGCGGTCCGAAAAAAAAAATTGGTGTTTGGTGAATGAAGTAGTGATGTTTTTTTTTTTGCTATAAAAATCCTTTCCTTACAGTCGGTTAGATAAATTAGTTAAGGAATATAAGAGAACAGTTTCGCTGCGAGGAGAAAACGAAAGAAGTGTGCAAAGGTGACCAAGAAAGCAGCTTTTTTTTGCACGAGTGAGAGCAGTTCGGTCGGTTTCTCGGGGCAGCAGAAAACTGCAGATAATCGATAAATTGCTAGTGCTAGTGCTAAACGGTGAAGCGAAGAGTGTGAGAGAGAGAGAGCGAGAATTTTCATCTGCTCACGCTCTCATCACGACGACGACGGTTTTTCACGCACCACGAAGATCAGCTCCAGTGCGAGAGCTCTAGCCGCGGTAGAAGGTGTGCGCGAAGCGAGGAGGGGCTAGGCGAGGGCAATTAAGTGGCTTCCCAACCTCCCCCCGCGCCTCACATGCAACCCAGCAGTACGTGCTGCTGCTATCATTTCGCTCCGACGCCGTCATCGTCGATGCCGCTGTGACATGCGTGAGCTCGCAGTGTCGTGAGACGTGAGAGCGTGTGAGCGAGCGAGAGCGTGTAACAGCTCGTAGTAAGAAGGAGCAGCAGAAGCAGCAAAACCGCGTGTGCGAGCAAGCTAGCACGAAAAGGGATCGTCTGCGTGTGTGCGTGTATATGTGTGTACGTGTGTGCGTGTTTGGTTGTGTGAGCGTGCGGAAAAAGGGAAATTTTTGCATGAGTCGTGACGTTGGTGTCGGTAAATCCTGGAGTTGTGCTGTCCGCCGATTAGGCCGACACGACTAAGTGAATCACTTCGTACCGGAACGGAGCTGTGGCTTTGGTGGCGGAGTGGAATTCATCGGATCCATCGGTAGCTCCACCGGCGAGTTTCCCCCGTGGCACCAGCTGCTGCAAACTTCCCTTGCGAAGGATAACCTCCACCTTGCTTAGCATACGCACAGGCTATCGAACGAACCATATCCAGACGACACAGGTAGTAGAGTAACGGCCACAGAGGGAGTCAAACAGTACCGAGAGCTACCAGAGAGTCAACCATGAACGAATTGGAGGCGCTACGACAGGAGGCGGAAACGCTGAAGAATGCGATCCGGGATGCGCGGAAGGCAGCGTGCGATACGTCGCTCGTCCAGGCGACAAACAATCTCGAACCGATCGGCCGGATACAGATGCGCACGAGACGCACCCTGCGGGGCCATCTGGCGAAGATCTACGCCATGCACTGGGGCAGCGACTCGCGGAACCTGGTGTCGGCGTCGCAGGACGGCAAGCTGATCGTGTGGGACTCGCACACCACCAACAAGGTGCACGCGATCCCGCTCCGCTCGTCCTGGGTGATGACGTGCGCGTATGCACCGTCGGGCAACTTTGTCGCCTGCGGCGGTCTGGACAACATCTGCTCGATCTACAATCTGAAGACGCGCGAGGGTAATGTGCGTGTGTCGCGCGAGCTTCCGGGGCACACGGGCTATCTGTCGTGCTGCCGGTTCCTGGACGACAACCAGATCGTGACCAGCTCGGGCGACATGTCCTGCGGGCTGTGGGACATTGAGACCGGTCAGCAGTGTACCTCGTTCCTTGGGCATACGGGCGATGTGATGGCACTGTCACTGTCACCGCAGTGCCGGGTGTTTGTGTCCGGTGCGTGCGACGCCTCGGCAAAGCTGTGGGACATCCGGGAGGGCCAGTGCAAGCAGACGTTCCCGGGGCACGAGAGCGATATCAATGCGGTCACCTTCTTCCCGAACGGACACGCGTTCGCGACGGGTTCGGACGATGCCACCTGTCGGCTGTTCGACATCCGGGCCGACCAGGAGCTGGCGATGTACTCGCACGACAACATCATCTGCGGCATCACGTCCGTGGCGTTCTCAAAGTCGGGCAGGTTGCTGTTGGCCGGGTACGATGACTTCAACTGTAACGTCTGGGACACGCTGAAGGCGGAACGGGCCGGCATCCTGGCCGGACACGACAACCGGGTGTCCTGCTTAGGAGTGACGGAGAACGGTATGGCCGTGGCGACCGGCTCCTGGGACTCGTTCCTGCGCGTGTGGAACTAAATTTCGTGCTTCGAAAGGACCATTCGACCATCGACAAAGGGCGGGCAGCCATCGCTTTCGGGGTAGTTCCCCCCCGTAAGCAGTAGTGCGTTGAGGTAGTTGCAGCTGTTTTCCGCACAGACCAGCCATACACACACACACACCGGAACGAGAATCACCAAAATTGTGCGGTGTGTTACCAAATACTATACTCTCCAATGGAAAGTACCCGCGCTCCAATTCTGTTTCTTTTTGCTGAAGATTATTGTTTTACGCTAGCAAGCTGATTATGTGCAAGCCGATATATATATGTAGTACTAAAACTACGTTCTTACCACATTCTCACCGGTGATCGTCTTTCGTTGGTATATGTGCAACTTCGAAACATGTAAATACCCATGGAAGTTACATTCCACATTGGGCTTCAATGTTTTTCTGCAGACTCTCTCTATAACGATTGCAGCCCTAGCGCTGAGTGCATTCCGGAAATCTGGGGAGCGCGTGTAGCAAAACAGGTACGAAATGGGGCAAAGCTTGCAGCCCTAGTAGGCTGTGCTAGTACAGCGAACGGTATGTCATATGTCAAAATATGACAGCAGGGTAGTGCTTCCAACTGCAAACGGCACGTCACTACTACCATGCAGTTTGGCAAACTGTGCCGAACGACGGGCATGTAATGTGACAGCTTGTGAAAAGTCATTTGTGTTACATTCTACTTGCGTTACATAATATTCAAACCGAGAACAGTTGGTCGATACTTTTGTTTTATGTTGTTTTACGCCAAGAGGCGGATTTAAAGTGAGAAAACAAAACAATAATTTCCCATCCTTCTTAATAATTCCCCCACCCCTCACAAAATAGCACAAGGCACAAGGCATGAGAATTGGTATAATAAAAAAAGGTACTAAATTACGATGTATAATTTCCCAAATTGGCCAATCGGAAAACAAAACTCATCTCAACATTCAAAACACACAAAACAGAGCAGAACAAATCGATATAATCTTCCAATTTTAGGTTCAGGAAAAAAATACACATTCGGACTGTCGTACTTTTATGTTTCGAATTTGTGTTCGAGCAAAAGCGAATAGACCAACCATATCCCTGGTTTTTTGAACACATTTTTCTACGAGCAAAGGTAGTGGTTTTGCTCACGACTGGAAGCGACCGGTTTCTGTAAATTGTTTTCTTATTACAATTTTATACAACAAATCAACAAAAAAAAGCACAACGACCAAAAAACCAACCAATAACACACATAAACACCCACCCTGAACAAACAAACGACCAAAACGATACTAAACACCCGCATACACACTCACCACTTAATTCACTTAGTACAGGCGGCATACGGGCTCGCATGCAATCACACGAAACCGTAATAGTAAAAAGGGTAACCGCACGGCAATTGCAGCGCAAAGGAAGGCTTAAAAAAAACCGTTGGGTGTGGATCATATTTGTAGTGGGACAGTTTTTTTTTTCCTCCGGAGAAAACCATTCTTTTATGCACCGTGTCAGGAGAACAAAGCCATAACAGGAAGTTCATGGTGTGTCATACTCCATCTCTCACCCGCGGTACTTTACTTTCCGGAGTCACACTTTCCGTACAACCGTACCAGGTTATGTTTTATCCCTCGCACTAGTTTGAAGGGGGGGAAGTTGCTTCTCAACACAACCCCCCCCCCCTCCATCTCCCCGCGGTCATGTTGGGCATTCGTTTGCGAATGCTGTGTAACTTTTTTTCCCTTCACGGTACGCACATGCGTACAGAAGGTGTGAAACATTTGCGTGCACACGAATTCTTGATTCGATTTTTTGCTGCGTTCCTCCCCCCAAATAGGCCCCCGTAAAGGAAGTTTTTCTTCGTATGTGCGTGTTTCAGGCGATATTTGTTGTTGCACGCATTTTTCAGCTAGCTTGCGACACCTTTCACTTGGTGCAAAAGCGGTTTGGGTGAAGTGAAGTTTACCGCTAGAATGCAAAACGTTCATTTTTGGGCCAATTTTGGATTCAGTTAATTCAATGTGCCATTGAATTGCTGCCAACTGAATGCCATTGTTAATTCGTGTTACTGGTGCGAAGGAAATGTTTGTTTTGGTTTACGTGTTACAGTTGAAGGGTTACTTAAAAGCGTATTTAAGTTATTAACTTATGTCTGCAAAAACGCATTTTCGTTTCAATGCATCAAAGCCGAAGTGTACGAACACCTTTTGCGATTTGGTGGCCAGGTGGTTGTACTACCTCATCCGAAGGTGTTTGTGGTTCTGTTTTATTTGTACATTGTGCTTACCAATGTGTTCCCCGCTGGTTTACGTCCATTTGGTGTTATGGTTTTCCTACACTTACACATACACACACACACACACCAGCACACACTAAAACACTAAACGACAAACACAACTACCTAGTAATAGAATCACTCTAAAAATGCAAATAAATAACCATACGCGGGTGTGTACCGACTGTCTCCAGATGGAACAGCGAAGAACGCTGTCAGATGCTAGCTATCCACGTCCGGTGCTATGAAGGGATGCACCTCAAAACGATCGATTTGGCTCTGTATCCCAATGGTGAAAATGATGCGCTTGCTTTTCCCCCATACGGCGGTCCCATTTTACGGGCCGAAAAGTCACTGCTCCGCGAAAAAGGAGTTCGACTTTTTCCCCCTCCTCCCTTATCAATTTCCTTGGGATATTTCGATTTGATTGAGGTAGTTTGCCTTCGTTGGCAGCTTTTGACCCATGCACGTGCGGTCGCTTTCGTAAGCATTACGCTCGCTCCACATTGTAAGTAATGCTTCCGAACGGGGGAGAAAAAAAGATAGAGAAAAAAAAAACATAGAACGAGAAAAAATAGAAAACTAAACAAGGGGCTCCAGGTATAGTTTTTTTTTGTCTCTGGTTCGGTTGATCAGTTTAGCTAGCATCGTTTGCAAATCTAGACACCGAGAAATGAGTGGAGTTCGGGCGCGTGCAGATAGGAGACAGCCAGTAGCTGATGGTACTGTATTGTATGTGTACATTCATTTTTTTTCTCTACATACTAAGAGCAAATGCAGGGAGAATGCAGGGGTTGGTAATTGCAGTATAAACGCTAAATATCGCCACCGAACAGTTGCAAAAATACACTACCCACATACGTGCAAGACACCCGAGAAAGTATAGAACCGGGTGGTGGGGTGTGCAAAACCACCCTCATAAACCAATCTACTAATGCAACAACACATATGTGTACTAGGAACCAAAAAAACCAAATCTCGAAGCCATACAATTATGCCATTGATAGCGTTAATGTGTATAATAGTTTATTTGTTATGCTTTTTTTATGTTAAATGCTTGTTATTTATATTCATATATGCGTTGGTATTACGGTGTACTATTGTGCTAACGTTTAGTGTATACACTTTTTAGTACAATGTTTTAGTACTTTAAGGTTTTGTCACGTTTTTGCTGCCCCATGTTGTATTACCGGTTACTAGTCGAGTCAGTATTAATTTTTACGCACAAAACTAAACGAACCACTCATCCTTCAAACAATCGGCCAACCGTTGAAGGACGCCTTTCATTTTAGTACATTGTGTTGAATGATTCTTTTTCCTTTCCCGGCTGTGAACACTGTAAAGTATGGGCTTTCATACAAAACAAGAGAGAGAAAAAACGGGAGGTTAGAAACTGCAAGGCAAGCACAACCAAACTAAAATGTGTGTGTGTGTGTTTTTTTTGGGGAGGATGTTTTTGGCCAAAAATCAAAAGAAGGGAAACAAAAACATCCTTACCTCTCGCCTTCCGTAATGTATAACTAACACGGAATTAGGGTTTTTTTTAGTTTTCTTTTAGAACAGTTTCCGTTTTCTGTGTACTAAAGCACGCGACGCATGTGAAACCCAGGGACAACGGGGATGTTGCCCGGCTTTTGTCATAAGGCTCAGGTGACACGCGGTGACATTCTCGTTTCCGGTCTCGCAACATCCTTGCCTCCGGTGTACCACCGCGCCACACCTTTTATCGCTTGAACATATTCATAAAGGGGCTCATTTTCAATCGATGAAAGGCAGGGCAAAAAGTAGGATCAACTCTCGGTATCAAGGTACGGAGGAACGTGACAAAAAAAAAAACAAGGGATAGGGGAAACTGGTCCAGCAATCGGGTGAGTAAATCGAGCGGCTCACTTAATTTATGTCACTCGATTGCTGCACACTGTAACGCTGTATGGGAACAGGGCCAATAGTCTTTTATTCCAAGGGGCTCCACTATAAATGGTCGCTACTTTTTATCGTTACTGCAGGCAAGGCAGTGTTGCGACGTATCTCGCATGCCGGAGCGGGGCTAGTGATGTCGGTGCAGGTTCGATTCCGTTTCGTCTTGATGTGCTTCTAGTTTGTTATATAGTAAATGCTGTGCACCAACAACAACAAAGCAACAAAAAAAAACCCATGTCAGAAGGCGCAACAAAAATACCTCTTACTAAGCCGAAGAAATGTCGTGTTGATATTTGTTCATTCATTGTGATTGAAGTATATGGTTTTTCCGGTTTTTGTGTAAAGAAACAGAACAGAAAAAAATACATGTAAACGGTACCCTAACACAAAACATAGAGTCCATCAAACAAGGGGCAGAAAAAAGGACATTCGCTAAAAACAATCTAAAACTTGTGAGCACACAAGTACGATGCTTGATTCTGTCACTATCAAGGCTACCTAGAGGATGTACTCGTTAATGGACACATAATCCATCGAGCAAGAAATACACGCTCCTCCAGCTCTTTATATGCTACAGTTCCCAACATGCACACTCATCCCAACATTGCATACATTCATGTTCAACATTTGACACCGAAGTTTGATGAAAACCCACAACAAAAAAACTCACTTTTGCAAGTAAATTTCCAACCACACAACAACGACCCCCATTCATCCCCACAAAAACAAAACAAAACAAACGCCATACACTGCCTAATTTCACATAGTCTCAATGTAATAATGCAAATTAAAAGAAGTACCATTGCGAATAACCAAAACTACTACAGCAAAATCGATCGATGGATCGCTGCCACTAAACGTTTGCTAATGAGTGTATAAAATGGTACGTAATAGAGTACGGTCGGGTACACGGTGCGTGTAAAGCTAAGGTAGAAGTTAAAACAAAAATGAGTTTGGTCTAAAAATAAACAGCATTAGCCGATGTGCTAAAAGGTCGTAAAAAAAACGCACAACAAAAAAACAAGCAATCGAACACCGACAGATCAGCTGAAAGGAAGCGAAATTGCAAATATAAACCGCACGAAGAAGCAGAGAAACTAACCACGCACAAAACAAAAACCCAGGTGCAAAACAGGTTAGCCTGTGAAGCGTTGAAGAAATCGTCATAAACGCACGAAACAAAAACATGGCGACAGCCCATGAAGTCACTATTGCGGCTTTCGGTTTTTAAGCTTAATTTCCCTAATTCGATTCCCTCGTGTGTGTGAAATGGTAAACGGTGAAACGATGAACAATCTTAGTAGCAGCGATGTGTTTAGTACTTAGTACATTGTCAAAAAAAAAAACCATGAGATGTGGCCATTGTTTAAACGTTAAGTTAGCTGTGTTAAGGTGTAGGGGGTTGATCGCGGTGCTGCAAACTGTCGCCGGCGAGCCATGTACCACTTGATGGATTGTTTGACGTCGACACGAGGGCTTTGCGAACCCTCTCCGTTCGTAATGGCGTACCTTCGCCGCAGTCTATCACCGACCCATGAATGTGCTCGTTTCCGAGCGAATGTATGCACACGGAGAGGCTTCCGGTCGCCGTATCGGGCGCGCATGTGTCTCTTTTTAGCACATCCTGTCGGATGATGGCTCCGGTTGGTGGCCAGAACAGGGACCGGTCGGTCTACCTTCCCGCGCAGCCCGTTTATGATGCATCTAGGGGCTTATGCCGGTCTTTGCGGAGGATTGACTGGAAACGTGGCACGTTTCCAACGGTGACACGGTTCGAGTAGCTTCCGGAGAGATTGGTTTTTAGTGTGCACCGGGCTCGTGGGACTAGTTGGGGACCGGTCGTCACTGTGCGCCCACCATTCGACATCCGGAGGATGCGGACCGTGCAAAAGAATCCATCGACATGGGCCTCCGGTTCCGGAGGGATGGAATGCAGCAGAAGGACAAAAACTAATCAAACTACCGATTACCGGAATTGCTAGCAAAAGCGCGCACGCAGGAACGCACTGCCCATACATTCATTCATTTCCTTCGTCTGCGTGATGTTCTTTCAGGGTTCGAGGTTGACTTTGGGGCGCAACGAAGCACAAGCTTCGCTTTTTAGTACAGAATTTTTCCATACTTTTTCTCTTTCCTTTTTTGTGATGTTCCACCCCCATTGGCCGTTAGAATCATATCGAAAGAAGAAGAAACTACCCCCGCAACACTAGCATACACACTTACAAGTCAAAGAGGTACGTCGCACTGTGGAGAAACTATTTCAATTTTATGCTTTTAAAGTTTAGAACAGGAACACTTCCGAGCGAAATGAATGAAAAAAGAGACAGAGAGAGAAAGAGAAAAAAAGATCGGCTATGATCAAACAATAGCAAATGATGAGAACAAAACTAAAAAAAAAATCACAATCAAGCATAAGATCAACCCCCGGAAAGAACAAACAAAGAAAAAAATACCGAAACAAACGGAAACAAATAAAACACATAAAGTGCGTTAGGATAAAATCAAACAAAACTATAGCAAAGCAAATCAGATGTGGCAGATATGCGAAAAGCTAGGGAACATGAATGAATTGTGCAAAATGGCAGCATGATTTAGTGTTAGATCACGGTAACGCAGTAAACCTATAGCAGAATGAACGGAGCACTATCTTCGGCAAGCCGTGGCAAGGAAAGCGGAGCAAATGCAAAAAAGAAAATAAATAAACCCGACGCGTGGGGTGGGGCACGCGGAAAAGGAAGAAAAACAGAACCTAAATTTAATTCTAATGTAATTCTTAGGGGCTTTTGAACTAGCGTGTGTAATACCGTGACGCTATTTGTACAATTTATGTTACATCAATCAATCCAATGCGTACTGCGCGAAGTTGCGAAGCGAAGATCACGAAGCGATGCGATGCTCTGCTGTAACTCATTGGGGGAGGAAAAAGATTGCGTTACAACGCGTAACGCGTAGCATTTAGACACAGGGTAACGTTGTATTTGGGAAACCTGTGCAGGGCTACGAAGGAACTGTTCTTTTTTCTCATTTCGTGGACGAAGGATGCAACAACACTTCGAGTAAATGGTTTAAACCTGCCCAAGTAACGGCTTGGATTGAGTTTGAGGTTTTAAGTGTTTTATTCCGAACTGCTAAAACGTCTGAATTGTACTAAAAACGCTCTTGGAATTGGTTTTAATTGGTAAATAGTATTTTTGAAACAAATGGTTTTGTATAAGACAAGTTTTTACAAGATTTCTGTTTCCTTTGTTTCTTACCATTGGTAATTATTTTCATACATTTGTGTTCAGTTCGAAATAGAACAGTGGAAACGTAGGACAAAAATAAGCATCCTATCAGTTCAGTGACATCGCATAGACCAATATGTAACGAGCACAAGACATTCAATGCACAAACTCCGTATTAAAGAAATGCTTGCTTCATACAAACGTTGAGAAGCAAAAAAACAGGAACTCGTATATGAACAACAACAACAACAACAGAGAATCCTTGCATCGAGTTGCGGCACAACTTCACTTCGCTAAAAAACAAAAAAAACGGGACGAATTGTGGCAGTAAAGCAAACAAAACCACTACAGCATATATATGAAAAGAAGAAAGATAATGGAAATAAAGTAAACCAAACAAAAAAAAACACATAGAAAGAAACATGTTCAATAACAACTAGACGTACACGTAGGAGATACCGAACCGAGATAGACGCGAAACGTGTGGAAGAGAAAAAAAAGTGTGGTGGAGAAGAAATACAAAGAAAATTAAGAGATAAGAAGCTAAGGGAGAGAAAAAAAAATCACCATTTTTACACATTTTGAGATATCGAAAATATTACACCGCGACCGTATAAGAAAGCGTGCAAGAAGGGGCGCAAAATAAAAGCGAAACGGTCGAAACCGCGATCGCGAAGACGCGAAAAGAGTAGCTGCGAAAAAAAGGAAAAACAAGAAGAAGAACAAACAAACCAACACACAAGAAAAACCAAACAAACGACAGTAAAAAGTGCGCTGAATCGAGAGAAGTAAACAAAATATAGTCTTTAAGAAAGTGAATGAAAGGAAATAAAAATAAAAAAAAGGTAATGAAAAATGGTATAGAAATACAATTAACTTATTATGAATAACAGGAAAAATACACGATTAAGAATATTACACCATTTGTTCCCTTTCTCACTAGCGGATTGTGGCGTTGGGTCGCGAGGTATAAGGTAAGGTATATAAGAAAATAAAAGCAGGACTGGCTTTTGATTAATATCACCTAATGGAAATAAAATGGAAAATAAGAAAGAAAGAAAAGAAAAAGAAGACTAATGGTAAGTGTTTGGTCATTTCCACTGGGGAATAGCAATTTTTCGTCTAATTTTTCCAACGGTCATTTTGAATCATGCACACCGGTGAAAAAACTACCACACAAAGTGACCGCTGTGGGGTGCTTAGACCATGGTCTTTGCGGTGTCATGTCGGAATACACTAAACCGGATGAACTTCAGATTCATTAATTTGTCATTATGCAGTCTAAAATTGATGTCTGATGTTTATAAAAGAACATTTTCATTATAACATTTCAATTTCTTTTGAATTAATTTTGTTAGACCTGTAATTTAACTGGCAAATTAAAAATGTTAAAACCTGATCCTTTATCGAAGCAGCTGGCAACACTGTTCGCTTTCCGAACGGTGAGTAGCTTTTCCATGTCATTGCATTTCCACCGGGTGTTAATGAGCGGTGAAAATGGGACATGCGGCAACTGCGCATGCGATTTTCATAGAACAAACGCGTATGCTCACGCCGTATGTGTGAAAGAGAATGAGCGTTTGCGTTGTTCGTCAAATTCGCTCACCGTAGTGAGTGGGTGCGAGCAAGGAAAAGACTTCTTGCTTGCCGTCGGTGGAAAATCGGTTGCGTAGCGCCGGTACCTACAGTGCGTTGAAGCGGGACGCAACACAACAAGTGGAGCGAACGTTGCGTTAAATTGGGAGTGGATCCTTCGAATTTCCAACTCACGCACTCACACAAGGCAAACGTGAGTGAGAGCGAGAGAGTGTGTAAGAGCGCGCGCGTGAGCAAAAACGGTAAGCTCCTGTGCGCGTATGTGTAAGTGCAAAGTGTCATCATCGAGGAAATTAGGAAAATTCTCCATGTCGTTCCGTCGTGTTCGCGTTGGTCACGGTGTACGCTAGAAAAATCGTGTGTTCGCGTATCGAAAAAACGAAGGCAGGACCGCTTATTAAACGCACCGTGAGGGCAAGCAAATCGCACACCAAACTGCCGGATAATTCGTCAGCCAGCAAAAACGGAAATGTGGTGGCAGCCGTGGTAGAGATCAAACCCCCCCCAAAATTCCTGCGGCAGACGTTTCGACGTTCGGGGCAATAAGGGCACGGTTCATGCAAGTACGTTCAACAGAGCAACCAATGTGTGTAACGGCAACCAGACCTGTCGGACACTTTCACATATTCTACAGCACTATCTTCGATTTTTGTTCTTAAAAAAAGTGAAAGTATCTGCGGTGAAGTGACGTGTCGGAAAGGTGTGCAATAGTGTTGGCTTCGCTTTTTTCCAGCGAGCTGCCGGGGTCCTCCCCCGTGAATCGTGAAAAATGTGATATTTCCTTCATGGGAGTGGAAGGGACGAGGTGGGTGGGTGTGGGGGGGGGGGGGGGGGACAGGGCACAGACTTCTCCCTGTCTTTCGAAAGGCTGATCGATCATTGTTCGGAACATTCGGTCCGCAAGATATCCTTATCAACTGGAAAAATCCGCCACTAGTTCCGCGGATGATTCCCCGTGCTGACCCTCCCACCAACCCATTAACACACGCCCTCATCGTCGGCGTCTTCTTAACCCTTCGGTTAAGCGAAAAAAATCTCTACACGCTCCTTTACCCTGTTCGTTTCACCAACGGTGGATTCTCCCATCTCTTTTTGTCCCACCCAACCGATGTGTAGTTTTTCACACCCAAAAGATTTGGTTTTCCTCAATTTTCATCCGTCTCGTATGTTTTTTTTCCACCAAAGTGATCCTTCTCGTTCACTCGTTGGCTTACTGAGCGTGAAGGAAATGCTAGTGATACTAACATGCCCATGCCAGCGTGTGCGTGAACACATGAATAAGTGACTAACTGTGAGTTTGTATGTGTGTGTGTGTGTAAGCGTTGAAACGGAAGGAGAATGAGAATTTAATTTGCATTTCAATCTGCACCAGCGAAAAAATGATACTGAATGCCTGCGCTGAAGAAAAAAAAACAAGAATATTCAAGTGGAAGGCTTACACCGGATGAAAAAAATGGGTTTAAAACTCTAAAATTGTGCGTACGTGCAGGCACCGAACGACACTACTACTACCTCCGTACGAATTCATGAGTATGAACAGTGCAAGGTGGAATGGAGCGCGTGTGTGTGCGTGTACATAATTGTGAATAAATTGTTTTATCGACAAGGAAAGCGGGGCTGCGGTGTTGCAAGGAAACTCTGCTAGCCTGCTAGGATGATACTTTGCTTTCCCATATTCCATTCGTCACTCCAAATCGACTTTGACCACTTTGACAGACGTCAAACGTTAGTAGCCCGTATACAGGCCGGATAATTGTTGGCATTAAAAAGGGGCGCTGTATAACTCGCGCTGGCAGATCATTTCGTCATCCCTTCGCGGGGAAGTAATATCCTTCAGCCTTCCGTCTATCGGTTTCGTCGCACACACCCATCACACAAGCACACAGCCCATGGTGTGTGGTGACCGCGCCTCTCGTTTGCTTTTTGCACGCACATTTTCGTCCCAATAGCCTGCACCAACACACGCGCTCGCGTATCCTGTGTCTAACAGACGCACACTACCATACGGACAACCCCCTATTGCGATTAGGAGGGGGCATGGAACCGTGCATACAAGTGTATGCGCACACCTGTGTCTCACGGCAATGTGTTGGTGGGCACTACTACTGTTGCCACTGCTGCTGCTGCTGCTGCTGCTGAGGGAGGTTCACACTCACTTGTGTCATTTTCCACTTCAAGCTAGTGGCAAGTGGATGAAAACGATCGTTCGTGCCGTGCAGTGGGGAACGCTACGCACGAATATGTTCCTCCTGTAGTATACAGTTCTAGTTGCAGTGTTGTGCAATGAAGTACTCGTGACACGGGATCGCTAGTAGCTGCCCGTTTGCCCAGCAATTCCTTCGAAAACGGTAATCCAATACGGCGAGCGGAGTGTTGGTGAATCGAAAGTGAACCACCAAGTGACGGAGAAGATGTGAGCCAAACAAAAAAGAAGAAGTCGATTGCGTCTGGTGAGAAGCGAGCTGTGTGAGAGCGGTTAGTGAGGAGGTTTGCGCTTTGTGGCTGTGTGTGGGCTGGTGTATTGACTGAGCGAAAGCCCACTCTGCGTACGCGGGAGTGAAACCAGCAAAACCGATAGTAAAATCCTTCACCAAACACCCACCAAGGGTGTGTGTCCTTTGGTAGGGATTCTTTTTTTTTTGTCTTCTTGTTGTTGCTTCCGCTAGTAAACTAATTGGGACTTTATAGTGTAAACGTCATAACTGAACGGACAGAAGGAATGGAATACGCACAGCAGCAATGCAAAGTTACCGCAGAGTACACCGGTGTGAGAAGGCGCTGGCAAGTTCATAGTGACACAAAAGGGTGGTGGTGAAAATTCGGCCCAATGAAATCAATAAGCGAAGGCTTGCAGAAAAAGGATGGAGGGAAGAAACTGTTGCGATACCGTCGAGTTTTGGGTGTTTGGTGCACTTGTTTCCGCCGTGATTCCGCCCTTTGCAGCAATACTTCTTTATCAAACTTGTCTTTTAAAAGCGTAAACACTTTGTTAGTGTGGTGCTTGAGAAGAACCATTCGTATGACTCGTGAGTGAGCAGTCAGTCAAATCGAAGTAAAACGACTCTCAACAGATTCAGGAGAGAGGGAGGAGGAGATCCAGGTCTTAGAAGATTCATGAATCTTTGGAATGGAAATTCCGATTCATTGATTCAGTTCAAAGATTCATTAAGATTTATGATGTACACCTTTTCTTACTATTATTTTTTTCTCTTTCTGTCATCTTTTCACCTCATGCAGTAAACGGTGGAACGCACAAAACCGAACAGCAAACCACTAGAACCACCATCCGTTTGGCGTAACTTCATCGTCATCATCACCATAATCATCATCGCAAACCACCGTCATCAGCCGTAACCGAACGCGGACAGAATACTACGAGTACGGTTCCGGTAACGCCTAACGTAACGTACATCTTCGCTGGATCAGTTCAGTACAACATTCCTGCACCAGTGCACCCGGTAATGGTGGAATACATTGGATAAGCTACCGAAAAGGCTCAAAGGAACGGTACAGACAAACTAAAGCAGCAGCAGCTAAACAGCAACAAAACCAAGTGTTCATTAACGATAGTGCTTAGTGGCTTAGGTGGCCTATTGTAAGGGAGACGCCTTTAGCGGATAGCGTGAATTTTCTGCCCATGGTAAGCGGAAGCGCACAGAACTGAAGTCGGAAAGGACACCCGAACAACGGCAAATGCACAACCGTGGAATAGAGCGAGGGCGCACAGTGTAGATACGATAGCAAACCGAACAGTGCTTGGAAAAAGCGACGTAAGGCACCGTTTTGCTGCAAGCGCTTGGTAACAGCCCCGTATAAGCTCAAGCGTTTCCCACATTTTAGTTCCCTGCGGACATTACACAGGCACAGCTTAGGCACAGAACCATGAACGAATTGGAGGCGCTACGACAGGAGGCGGAAACGCTGAAGAATGCGATCCGGGATGCGCGGAAGGCAGCGTGCGATACGTCGCTCGTCCAGGCAACAAACAATCTCGAGCCGATCGGGCGGATACAGATGCGCACGAGACGCACACTGCGGGGCCATCTGGCGAAGATCTACGCCATGCACTGGGGCAGCGACTCGCGGAACCTGGTGTCGGCGTCGCAGGACGGCAAGCTGATCGTGTGGGACTCGCACACCACCAACAAGGTGCACGCGATCCCGCTCCGTTCGTCCTGGGTGATGACGTGCGCGTATGCACCGTCGGGCAACTTTGTCGCCTGCGGCGGTCTGGACAACATCTGCTCGATCTACAATCTGAAGACGCGCGAGGGTAATGTGCGTGTGTCGCGCGAGCTTCCGGGGCACACGGGCTATCTGTCGTGCTGCCGGTTCCTGGACGACAACCAGATCGTGACCAGCTCGGGCGACATGTCCTGCGGGCTGTGGGACATTGAGACCGGTCAGCAGTGTACCTCGTTCCTTGGGCATACGGGCGATGTGATGGCACTGTCACTGTCGCCGCAGTGCCGGGTGTTTGTGTCCGGTGCGTGCGACGCCTCGGCAAAGCTGTGGGACATCCGGGAGGGCCAGTGCAAGCAGACGTTCCCGGGGCACGAGAGCGATATCAATGCGGTCACCTTCTTCCCGAACGGACACGCGTTCGCGACGGGTTCGGACGATGCCACCTGTCGGCTGTTCGACATCCGGGCCGACCAGGAGCTGGCGATGTACTCGCACGACAACATCATCTGCGGCATCACGTCCGTGGCGTTCTCAAAGTCGGGCAGGTTGCTGTTGGCCGGGTACGATGACTTCAACTGTAACGTCTGGGACACGCTGAAGGCGGAACGGGCCGGCATCCTGGCCGGACACGACAACCGGGTGTCCTGCTTAGGAGTGACGGAGAACGGTATGGCCGTGGCGACCGGCTCCTGGGACTCGTTCCTGCGGGTATGGAATTAAGGTGTGCTGCACAAAGGTGGGGGGGAGGGAGATCCCTGAAGCGGATAAAAACGAAGGACGAACCAGCACGCGTGCGAAACGGTGGTCGAGCAGGCGCAGCGTACAGGAGCTGCCATTTAGGTTAATAACCAAATACATATAAATATAAATGATACAGATTTTTATTTCCGACACTGAACTCTTAAGGCAAATCTGAAAAAAAAAAATGAAACCAACCTAGCCGCTATAGACGGGGATGGCCGATGCTCTTTTTATAATACAAGAGAAGAAAAAAAAACCCGATCGTGACCTTTTGCGGCGGTACTGCACAAAACGGGAGAGTTCGTCAAACGGAAGCGGAAATCGGGATCGAATCGCACAAATGCGCACAAAACACTCACAACACACGCACACGGCAGAAAATGGAAAAGGCTTTTTTTCCGTAAGATGCAACAAAAGAAACAAAACATTGGCAAAACATGGTGTGCATGAAAGGTGTGGAAGTTTCGATGTGAGGAAACAATATTCAAACCCGTTTGCAAATGGACGTTAGAGCAGCACACAGAGGTCGTAGTTATTTATATCGAACTATTTAACTATTCGCGTAAAAAATACACACACACACACACACGAATCACCGCGCTTAGTCGACAAAAGAAAAGCGATAAGGAGAAAGAGAAATTTAAGGAAATCATGAACAGTACACGAAGTTAAGTTGAGTCCCCAAGAGCCCAATAAGTAAGCAAAAAAAGCTAATCGTTTAAAAGATTGTTCCAGAACGGTGTTAAGTTGCATTTGTAGAACTTGCTTGCGAGTTCCAATTTTGAATTTTTTTTTTGAAATTCATGTGAGAGGCATGAGCGTTACGCATTTCTATTACTTTGTGACTTTCAAATTCGTTGAAATTGAAGTTTACTCCATTTGCTAACTGCAGTACGGCAATACTAACGCATAAAAAGCAACATATTCACACTACACACACACACACACAAAATCACAAGAACATAATTAGGTAAAGAATACATGTGTGGGGCCCGTTGGAAGCAAACACAAACACTATAGAAATACAGCTCTAGAACTCTAAAACCCTTCTAAAGCCAGCGGCAGCATCAGACGAATCTGGCAGCACGGCCCATGACACATTACGGCACCTGGGGGCATACTAGTAAGGGTTCGTATACAGCAGGAAAGAAGCAAAGGAATAATGCGCAAAAGAAGCAGGAAAGAAATGAAACACAAAAAATACACTAATATTTGTCCCTGTAATATATGATCGTAAGCTAGTGAACGGTAGTAAAAACAAACAAACAGAAAAAAAACAGAAAGCGAGACGTTTAGTGGACGTTTAAGGTAACTTGCAAATAAACAATGGAAGCAAAGCAAACAAAATGGAGGAGGCCTACTCCCTTTCGAGGTTTTGCATGAGACCATCTCCTTCGATACACGTGCGTAGGACGATTGCGTGCGTGTTTGGTAAATATGAATAAGCTATGAACAAAACAAGAAAGCAAAGCACAATATTAACAAAGTTGTCTCTTGTGTGGTTGTCGAACGGTAGGCGTAACGGTAGCTAAAAACTCATGCTTCATCTTACTTCATTTACCATTTCATCGAGTAAAATGCTACTCCCTGCTACTATCATTCCATCATTCTACTTTCGCACAGAAAAAACAACCCCTCATCTAAGACACCATTTTGTGTTTCGCCCATTAGCGCCCACTGTGCACCAATGTGTAAAACAAACGAATAGCAACAGAAACAGAAGCAAAACAAAATATTGAATGCACTATGAACACCCAATAAAACCGGAAACATTTTGAGAAACGACGCACGTTGAGTAAGAAATCAAACGGAAATAAGTAAGTGTATCGACATGGGAAGGTAATAAGCATGGTTATGGTTTGTTTCCCTTCTCACCAGCCGTTTGTGTAATGTTGAAGTAAATGTTTTGTGGAAAATGTAATAAGATATAGCTAGTAAGGCAACACTGAAAAGGAGTGCGGGAAGCAAACAAACTCTCGCCACTCTCGTTCTTATCCAGTTTCATACACCCGGCAGTGGCAAAAACTTACAGCGCGATCCAGTGATAATACGGTATCGACCAACATAACACAAGTAACACACAAAAGCCGACACCATTTCTCTTTCTCTCTCTTGCTCTCCTGCTCGCCATGGGGATCGTACATTCTTTGTTAACACAAAACAACCGCTCAATCCAGCAATAGGCAAACAAACAATAGGGAAGTAATGTAACGAAGATGGTAATACAGTAGAACAAACCTGCACTCAACTTGCTCCCGGGATCGTGTACGATACAGCCGAATTATAGGCATTTATTTCGAGGGTGAGTTTTGCGCAAACTTTCCAGTTGCAACAATACGCCTTCCACTAAACACGAAAGAGAGTGTGGCGTAGAACAATGTACACTATGCACGGTAATTGCCCGTCACGCATGTGTAGCGCAAAGGAAATTAAATTAGTGCGCCACTCAAACGGCGAGCTGTACGATTGTCAGCATGAAACTGGGCAAAGGGAAACCTGAAGCATGCAAACACACGAACTATCGATAACGAATGGACGCCATTTTGTACGGTTTGTGGGAGTCAGGGTTTTAAACAATTCTTCAATGTTCTGCACCGACTTTTAGTTAAGTACCCGTGGATTGCCGCAGGAATGAACTTCAAAAATATCTAATTTAATGCACAATTCATTGGAAGGCGAAAGAAAGCGGAAATGGGAATTTCAGGGCTTTTTGTTTGGTATGAAAACAGAAATAATTCCTCACCCCAGCTCTTCTAGCACGGTTGAGCTTGCGTGGTTGCGAATTGGGACAGAGGGCAAATTGGGTAGAAACAGAAGAGGCTGGACCTCATGCGGAATGTGTCTGAGAAAAACTATTAGAGACAGCTTTATTTCGTTTGGAGACGATCACAGCACCCTTGGATGGTTCATGGATTAAAAGAACGTGAACAAACATTTTTAATGCTCTTTCGCACCAGTGCCGAGGTAGTGTGAACGAGAGTAAATCTCTCGAACGGTGAAGTTGCGGGTGTGAAATAGATTTACTTTTTTTTCCTGCTAAACTTTCAAAACTACAGCACGGGTGTGTGAGTAACACGGGAGATTTTTCTGCAGACGATCGAATTAACGTGGAAAGATTGAGAACAAAAGGGGAAAAACACTACACCCCGTAGAGAAACTTATCATTCGTGTGTTACCATTGTGCGCAAAAAAGTGCTTCATTACAAGACAAACACCTAGAAAACCGTTGCATCTAGGAGGAAGGAAATGAAAGTGAACCATAATAATTGTACACGGTACTCAATCGAATAAAAATCAACTCACTTTCAAAAAAAAAAAAAAACAAATGAATGCAGATTGGAGAATAAAGTAAATATGAAACAAAACAAAAAAAATTGCTAAAAACGGTGGAAAGTGTAGCGTAACTAGCATTTAGACGTAATTATATAGCATCAAATGGGAAAAAAGGAAAAAATGATAACAGAGGTAAGAAAAAATAAATAAAAAAGGCAACAAAAAATACAACAAACAACATACCAAATATTCAATGGCAAGAGAACACAAACAAAAGAACAAAACACTTGCAAAAAAGGGAGAACAAACCCTACAGAGAAAAGGAAGAAGTGGAGAAGAAAAGAAGAAGAAAAAAACACACACACACATACAAAATCAACACGCATTATGCGGATGCGGCTGTGAACTAGCCGTCAAAGCAGTTATAAAGAAAATATTAACAACAAGCTAAAAATTACATAATAACAATTGGTAATGAGCAGAGCTGTGGCGCAAAACAAGAAAGTACTCAAGCGGAAAGAATACAAGATGACAAAGCACGTAAATTGATAGAATGTTGTACATTATTGTGCATACATCTGCCAAACCCTAAACAACAGCAAAAAGGAAGGAGGAAGAAATAGAACGATGAAGCGCACATAACTAGAACAGTGAACGAGAAACGTTCTTAACAACATTCAAGAGCGCATCTTAGAAATAGAAATTGTCAAATGGTACTGTAGTGGTGCAAAAGAAAAAGAAAACACGCCCAAAAGCGCGAAAGAAATAGGAAGACGATGTGGGAAGGAAAAAGAAATGTGAAACTAAAACCACGCACACACATAAATATAGACCCAGTATGTATCAGAGTGAAGGTAGCAAAATGGAGGAGTAAGCGAACAGGAGCTATAAAATGATTAAGCTAAGCTAAACTTTGAACAGATTGATGTGCGTGTGTGTGTGTGTGTGACAAAAAAGGAAACACTAACAAAAACCAATCGATTCGCAAACCAGAAAACTAGTACACGTACGTCGTTGAACAGAAAAATGGAGAAATAAAGTAAAATAAAATTGAACAAAACAAAAAACTAATTGTGTGTTTTTATTGTGTTCACCTCTTCGATAAGATCAGTTGTTCGGTCTGTTCTTGGCAGCCCAAAGACGAATTAAGTCGAATGTGGACCGTAGCCCGTATCGCAACAATTTGAGGATGTATTCGAGCGTTAGTAGTGTGTAGTATCTGCAGTAGTAATATTCGCGAGATTCCAGAAACAGTCCCAGCCACAGATAACCGGTTCTACCGATGTGCACCGTTAGCCGAAATGCTTTAAGGATGATGGCTCGGGCTAGTTCGTACTCGCGTGAGTTTATCACCATCGCATATGCCGCCATTGTGTTCGCGGGAAGCTGTTGGACGAATTGTAACGCCTTCGCTGTGTTGATATGGTCTCCCCAATTGCTCCATTGTATCGCTTTTATCGCCTCTAGGATGCTTGTTTGTGCGGTGCCCGTTTTTCCGGAAGCTGTTTCAACACTTTTCGAAGATTTCACCGATGCAAGGGTTTTAATAGAAAGTTGTGATTTACTCTGATGGAGCGATCGAAAGTAAGCGGCAGGTTTTTCGAGATGTGTGAAGCGCCGAGTGTTCAAGGTTCGAACGGAGTACGGTGTGGACGGTGAACCGTAACCTGTCTTGGCTAATAGTTGCAAGCCGAGCGCACATGGTGCTGTACGGTGCGATTGTTGAAACATTTCCGAAATTAAACCGTAAATTCAAATGAGCACTAACACTGAAAATGTCTCAATCACTTTGGACGGAAATTTTGCCTCCTCCAGACAACAAATGACAGTCAATGGTGGCTACGATCGTGTTGAAGCCGACTGCATGACGTTCCGTTACTATAGCGATCCATTTACACAGCATGAAAAGTGAGTGGAACAACTTTTCTCTACCGATGGAGACGCCCGGTGCCTGGTTCCTCTTTACGGGGAACAATTCCGTTTCATTTTCTTCGAAAGATTTTATTGATCAATTGATTTTGTTTGGTCTTAAACACTATGGATAAATCAAGTTAAACTCAGTACCACTAATGCGCTAACTGATCTATCTCACTGCGTTATGATTCACCGCAAGTCAAACGATCGGGAGAGAGTTTCGAAATATTATTTAATACACTAGTAGATAATTAATATATCTTAGCTTCTTCTCCCTGCGTACCTTGCGCCCTTACAATGTTCACCGTGCTTAGTGCCCTCGATACGGCAACTAGTACTGTGTTGTCGGGTTATCGGCCAAACGATCCATCTTTCTACTTCCTGCTTGGCATTCTTATGCTACACATACGGTAAAGCCTAAACTCAAATATACTTCTTTGTCCTGCTTTTATCCACCTTACAGTCTACAACAATACGCGAAAGATTGTTTCCATGATGTGTTGCGTACCTTCTTCTTCTTCGTTTCTTTTGCTAACCTCCAGTTCCAGTTTCTTCTTTTAAAACAATACAGTATAAAAAAAAAGGTTCAACTTTCTAATTAATTCTTGCACTACCGGTTATCCCTTTACAGCGGAAAGAAATCTGATTCTGTACGGGCACGGAGGGGAAAACAAACAGTCCACTATACGTAGCCATGTATGAATTGGGGTCCCACATTAGCGATATATTGCATTTAACTTCTACTGGATTAACGTTCCCTTTTCTTAGATTTTATTAGGCGAAAAATGTTCCTATTTGCTGGCCTGCAGTATGGAGAGGCGGTGGATACATAGGAAGGAGAAGGAAGATGGGTCAGGAATTTTGAGCCATCAAATTTAACAGAACCTGTAACTATTCTTTTTTTCCACTATTTATGCCGCAGTCCCTGTGGGGAGGGTATGATTTATGCGCCGTTCTATCACATTGATGCCTATATCCTTTCCCATTCCATTTGGAACCGGTTATTACTAATCGCTTTTCTATGTTACGCACCACGCATAGACAATTAAGTTGGGCGCAAACTCTCTTACAGCCTTCGAAAAACCCCATTGCCCGGGTTTGTGGGTGGTTGCTGCCACATCTGTTTACAAGTGTTATATAGTGTGTGTGAGTGTATGTAGTAGTTTTTTTCGGCTGTCGGCAATAATAAGCTTTTAGCACGAATCGGATCGAGCGTGAAAACAACGAAACAAACAAAGGCTTTCTATGAGCGCCCTGTTTGCTTGGTGAGAAAACGCCGGTAACGGTATTGCCGTTTGCTCAAGCAACAGCTTCAGCATTTCAGCACAACTGTAAACATGAAGAGAGCTTCCGAAAACCATGATCCGCGAGTTATTCCGTCGAGCTACATTGCCCCCGTACTACAACGATTCAGTTCAGTTCGACTTCTTTAAATTTACATGTATGCGTACTATTACTGCTGCTGCTGCTGCGAATGGTCATGGTGATCGTCCTCTGCTGAGCCGGCTACACCACCACTACCAGCACTGCTACCGGCCGTACCGCGAACGGTGGCAGCATAGCTGGACCCACCTGACGGTACCACCGTCGGTACACCAATTGGCACTGATTCTAAGGAGCAAATAGGGAGAATATATATCAATGATCACCGTGTGATGCAATATTTACAAAACGAAAATGACAAACGCGGCGAATGATACTGAAATGCAAAAAAATTTAATGACTTGAATGATATGGATAGATTACTCGAAGATTGATCTTCAATGAATCGTGAACCATGAACCAATTGATAATTTGTAAATCTTTAAGAATTCGTGAATCTCAAGATTTCTTAGCCTCAAAGATTCTGGATCTTTAAGAATTGAAGAATTAAATTTCAGGGTATTGATTCAAAGTTCTTCATTCAGTTAAAAGATTTATGCGTCGGAAGATTCGTTCAACACTTACTCAAATGATGTTGGGTACAAACAGGGGGAAAAATTGAAACTTAACGAACAAAAGTTAAATCTAGTAAAATTATGTGTTTCAGTATCAATTGCCGGGATTCTACAACTCGCTCAGTAAAGTCTGGTCACTATGTTCCATCTTACTTACCCGTTCTGGGCGGATTCGGTGGTGGTTCGATGTTTCTGAGATCATGCTTTTTTATAAGCTGACACTCGCCCCCTTCCGACGGTATTTGGTACACATACAGATATCCATCCTGGGAGGCGACCAACATTCTGTAAGCAGAGTGAAGATTAGAATATCTTCTCTTTGTGAATAAGTGAGCACAGACAACCCGTACCTGAGCGCTTTCTGAATCGTTGTAATGACACAGGAATGTCTTAGCCCGGCTACGGGCAGCAGGGCCGATGCAAACGCACGTCCTTGCGAAAACACGTCCGTCACTTGCGTTGGCAGTGGCAAGTAGTTTGCAAAAGCTTTGCTAAATTTACCGTACCACGCCTCACCGGCCCCCTGGTCATCGTTCGTTTCCGGCGAAACACGCTCCAGCTTAAACACGTGCACCGTTTCCGTGTTCGAGCTGCAGCACAGATACTTCGAACAGGTACTGAACGCTAGGGATGCTATCGAGACGCATCGTTTGACGCCCCGGCGAAACTCGAACAGCTTCGAACCGTCACTCACGGAAAACACCCTTATGACCGTGCCCTTCTCGCTCGCTGTTGCAATTTCCGTACCGATCTGGCTGAACGCTATCGCCGCGAGCGGTGAATCGTGCGCCGGGATCATGATTTTTGCATGCAGATTAACCGCGTCGAAGATCTGTACCTCACCGACGGTGGCGCTGCCCGGGTAGGCCAGATAGCAGTGATCCGAATCCGACGCCAGAGCACACAGCCCTGTCTTGTTCGGTGGCGTATCGCGTATAGTGTGCACAACCTTCATGTCCCGTATGTTATGTATGTAGAGACTCTCCTCTAGACAAACGACCAGCCGGGAACGGTTTAGCTTCACCGCCAGAATCGTGTTAGAGTACGAGTAGTTGCATATTTCTGTTCCTTTCTTAAAGTGACATACCTGCAAACGGGAACAGAAGCAAGAGTTTAAGTAGCCAGAAAAACGTAATGCGGATGGGACTGGGGACGAACCTTAAGCTTTCTCGGAGCATTCAGTGATACGACGGCAACGAGAGAGCTGCTAAAAAGTCGCTCTACTAAGCAGATGTCCTCGCCCAAGCTCGTGTATATCTGGTCCAGGTTTGAATCGACCGAGTTCAATGAAAACAAACCGTATCCATTTTTCGACCCAACCGCTAAGGATCTGTGTATGAGTAGATAAATTGCTTTAGAAAATAGCCGGCCTACGGTATGACTCACAGTGCTTGCAATAATAATACTACTTACGAGCAGTCTTGGTTGAAGTTGACAAAAAATCCCCCCGCATCTATGTCTGTTCTCGCCAGGAGGCTCATGGCTTGCTTCAAGAGAAACAGACTCGCCTCGGATGGGAAATGGTTATTTGATTATTTGCTGCCTATGGCTCCTTTTCTCAACGGTGATTGTGAATATCGCTGTGTGTCTCGAATGACGTCCGGTCGGAAAAGACAAGTGTCAACTTTGATTTTGATGATGATAACAAGAAAACATGGTTGAAGGGAATTATTCATCAGACGAATACGGCCAGCTACATTCTGCTCACATACCTGTGTGACCGATGTCTTGAATGCTAGTTGCTTTCGGAATAGCGAAAGCCTTCTAGCCCTCCTTTGTTATATTTGTGTTGTGTAGCAGAACCCAAGTTCCAAGGCCACGCGGACGATGGGAAGTGTCTGAGGCGCAGCACGGATGGCGTTGTATGTTATTATTATTATCGTTGTAATCCGCTCGCCTAGCTGTGTTGACGGAGAACGTTTTTCGTATTTCGGAACAGCTGATGCAAGCGGTAGAGCGATTTCAAGCAATTTGCTTCGGTAGGGTTGGAAACGCAACCACTGGCTAAAATGCTACGCACGTCCGAAGGGAAGTCGCGTGTTTTGTACAATTTGTCTACGGACTAAACGATGTTTGTGGTTGGATTCGGGCACCTCGCGTACTAATGCTTGCTGCTAACCTTGAAAATCCACACCAAACTACGCGCTGCTTTTGTTCTCTGATATATCTGATACGACACCCTCGTGGGAATGGATGCGTCTTTGCTAGGTCAAAGGAAGGTTTACAGCAGTTTTCAACTACGCGATTTTCGTGAGACCCTTTACGATAAGACTTTTGGACAAATAGAAAACACACGGTTGCGCGGACGAGAAGTTTATCAAACACAAAGCACACACCACACTCTCCACTGCTGACACAGTATCGCGCAAACCAATCGCGATCGTATTGACACACACGCACACAAAGGAGCCTATGTTCTTGTTTTGGAGATTTGTTTTTGCGCTGTTCCTTGTGTTTGCCTTCCTCGCTCCAGCCAATACGCACAACTGTTGAATTTGTTGAAGCTTGGACCTTAAAGAAATTCCACCACTGTTAGGCACTACGTGATGATTATGTATCGAATATTCTTTAGTTCGGTAATATGGTCAATCTTGGCAGCAATAGAATGCAGAATTTTCCAAGCGAACTTCCTTTTGTGATGATCAACTTGTATTTTGCACCTTTCCGTTCTGTTCTGCTGTATTTGGGCAAGTGTGTGTGCGCGAGATAATGGCAGAAAATCGTTGATGAGGTGAATGTGTGCGTGTGTCGAAAAGTCAGCTGTAGAAACAGGGTGACGACAGGGAGCAATCGATTGTCAAACTGGTAGAGACTGGTGAAGAAAGAAAATATGTTTCCAGCTCATTCATTTCCCCTCTTCATTTGAGAAACAACTTAAATAAATAACGAAAGAGTGCGTGCAATATTTTCTCTTAAATATTGCTTCCATCCTTGTAAAAAGGGATGGAAAAAAGTGTTGTAGCATTGAGCTAACCTTTCATTTTGTCTTATTCTGTTGACAGCTTGTCAACCTGTCAAAAGGTCAAAAAGACAATCCTGGGCGAATACCCAGTTGTTTACGTCCTCCTGGTGCGCTTGATTATTCTTTTCGATTTGCACATAAATTATTAAGTTTCTTATTGATTGTGGCAATTAGTGGATGTCTTGATCACTGAGAGTGTGTGGAAAACTGCAACGCAACATGCAACGAGAAGAAAAACAGTTGGACATGCTCCTGGAAGCAGTCCTCAACAGGTTGAACGATCTGAAACATTCGATTGGAGTGATGATACACAGATTGGAAACAGAATACGAAACGATAAACTGGCCTACGTTTCTGGACAATTTTGCCTTAATATCCAGTCATGTAAGCATTTCTCAAAATGGCAAAGGGGGAAGAATTAAAAAAAAAACGCCTCTCTTTACAGCTAACCGGTTTGATGAAGATACTAAGCACCGAAATTGGAACGCCACTGCGCAATCTTACAGTGCTGCCATTAATGCTAACACCGGAACGAGATGAAGCCTTGCTGCAATTGACGGAAGGAAGAGTACCTATCTTTTCACACGATCTCGCACCAGACTATCTGCGAACCAAGCCGGATCCTGGTGCCGAAAGTCGCCAGGCGGCACATGAAGCAAAAGCAAACAATCTAACCGTGGAAGCAAGCATGAAACAGGTGGCTCAGTATAATAAGGTAATATCGCACGTCTGGGACATTATTAGCAAGGCGAAGGAGGACTGGGAAAATGAATCTTCCACCCGGCCCGGCATACAACAGACCAGTTCGATGGCTGACACGCAAGCACTGGTGGCTGCCGTTGGGCTTGGCAATGGTTTGACTGCCCCGATAGGACCTCCAACTGGTGCGGGAGTTATGATTCCTCCGGCAATCAGGCAAGGTTCACCAATGAGTGCGGTTTCACCTTCTGGCAATGCCCCAATGGGCAAGATGCCGTCAGGTATTAAGACCAATATAAAGTCTGCTAATCAGGTGCATCCTTACCGTTAGATATGTTACTTTTAAGTGCTCATATAGTTCATATCGAAATAAAAATAAGTTTCTCTATAATGTATTCTCGCCTAGCTAGTAAAGACGCGATGTCGATAATGTCGATACTCTTTAAATGGTTTATAGGATGTGGGGAAATATATTTAAAAAGCAAAGGAACCAAAAAAGCCAATGAGAAAATGTAAACAATAGCGTCACACCTTTTGTTGACTGTACGCACTTTGGTTCGAGCCGGCATGACGAGTATTGAACGGGTGGCTGTAAACGTCTCCGTTTCCCCTTCATTTGCCAAAACGACTGTGTGATGTTGTGTGAGTGATTCAGTGTGGACGTAAACAACTTTGCACGGAGCGTCGATCTTCTGCTGGAGGTTTTATTAAATAAAAAGTGCTTCATTATGATTATGGACAATTCAAAAACTACCAGCAAAACTACGCTGCTCAAGCTGATGTTGTTGCGCGCATGGAAAGAACGTTGGACCGACTGCCAGTGGGGAATCAACGTGAAAACGGTAAGCATACACTTCACGCATCGCTCTGGACTGCCCTTTCGAATTCTTCTAGCAGTTGAAGTTGTCGGGGCGTTAAACTTCTCGGTAAACGGACCTGAAGAGTGATAACATGATCGCCTACGTCCTGATGAATCTCGTCACGGAGTCCTTTGCCGGGTATGCGCAGCTCCGTACCACTCTGTGTGCCAGGCTCGAGACAGATGTTGAAGATCCCGTTAATGCCCCGGATGGACAAATCGCCTCCCCTGATCGCTTTCAGCATTGTGATCCCCTCCGTCGAGTATATGTTCAGTCCGTTACGTCGAAAGTGATCACTATCTTGCACGTGCAGTATGACATTCAACTGTCGTTGTACACCCGGTACGCGTACCTTTAAGCGATCCTTGTTCTGTGAGGCTTTTGGTATGCATAGGGTCAGTTTGTGATGTTTCATAACAATTCCTTTCCCATGGCACTTGGGGCACGTTAGTTTCTGTGGTGTGTGCTTTGTACCGTTACAAAACTTGCAAGGCATTAGCAGATTACCACTTTCGGAATGATACACTTGTTTGCCCGTACCGTGGCAAATGCTACAAATGCCTTCCTCACCGCGTACCGACTGGGACCCGGTAAACGAGCAGCGGTCACACTTTACACCAATAGGCAGCGTTAGCTCTCGAACCGTACCTTCTATTGACTCCTTGAAGGTGAGACTGAGCACAGCATCTTCATAGTTGAGTTCGTTTAACAATGCACCGTGTTTTGCCGATTGTTCCTTCTGTCCCCTTGGTAGCAACATATGCTTCCGTTGCACATCACGGTACAGCGCGGGATTCAAGTCAACTACACTGTCGTTGCGGTTTTTCAATTCCTGCATCAAACCATCGTACGCTTCCGTTATTTGGCTAAACTTCAATTTAATTTCGGCCGTGTCGCTGCCCGGCCCCTGCTGAACAGTACTTCTATCTGGATGGAATTGTTTGGCCAGCTGATAATACGCCTTTTTGATGTCATGCAATGTAGCCGCCCGACCCACTCCGAGAATTTCATGGAAATCTTTCGGAGGTGCTACGGTTGACACTGATTTAGAGGACGATTTCCATGACGGTTTGGAAGACGCTTTGTGGGACGTCCTGTCGTCGGGAGATGGCGAGAATTTTTTTCCACTAGTATTACCACCAATTAACCGTATAATTCTAGATCCGAGACGAAATTTATCCGCCATACTCTCGAATGGCTTTTCACCGGTATAATTTTTTCCTGGTTACTGAGATCGACGGCGTTTCTCAAATGTTCTATAATCGTCCAGATATGCTCAGATGATTGGATTGCCCTTTTTATTTCAGATTCTCACGCGAGGAGTGAGCGGTGATGTGTATAACTTGGCCGATGCCATCGTCCAACAGGCGGTGGTGGGATCTGGAGCTAATATGGTATGTATTATTAAAAAGGTTTTTGCACATCATGCAATAACACTTTCACTTCTTTCAGCTGTTTCTCTCCTATCTGAAACATTCGTTGTGCGCTCACCTGATTTCCCATGCGGCCGTGCTGAATCGTATTGCCAAGTATGATCAGTTCGATAAACATCATTGTCTTATCGCGTTGCTTGACTTCCTCAAGTCCATTATCGATGGCGTTACCTGCCGGGGCAAGCAGGAAGAATCGATCCTCACCAAAGCGACCGTTTCGCTCGTACACTGGTTGCTGCAGATATATGAATGCGTCCTACAGTCATACGCCGAGAGCCGGGCACTTCAAACCGAAGAAGAAGACGTCGTACAACGTGTTGCTACCGTGCTCGAACGGATCGTTGAAAACCCATTCCTGCTGGGGGTAATTTCAATAGGAAAATGTGAAGATCCGGAACAATTCATAACGCTCCAGAAAAGGTTTAACGGCATCAACAACCTCACTCTGACTACCGGTTACGTGGCGCATGTGGGCAACAATACGAACAATGTAACCGTAACCGATTGTATGCGCAAGCTCGTACTGCTCGAGGTAGACATTCTGGAGATGAAACTGTTCGACGGTGGAAAGGTAGAACCGATCACATTCAGTCTGCAACCGTTCATCGCAATCGAAGTGTTGCTGAACCCGATGTGCGAAACCAACCAGTATGTAGCGCAGCTGATTAATCTGAAGCGCCTCAAGGGTTATTCGTATGCGCGCTTGTACTGCGAGATCATGCGCGGATGTCTCATCTCGCTGAACAATGTCGAGGGTACGACGAAGGAGTCGCTAATGTGTGCGTTTGCGTTCATCAAAGTACCGCACATTATGCACCAGATACACACGAAAACGAACGGCAAAGAGCAACAGGACGAAGCGACCAGCACGAACTACAGCGTGGAGGTGCTGGAAGCGTTCGAGTTGCTGCTGCAAGATGGTCCGGTGTTGGACTACATGGACATGAAGTGTTCCTGCAACGTTGTCGAGTGTCTGCTGAAGGAGATGGTGAAGCACAACCTACTGACGGAAACGCACGTGAAACATTTCGTCGCCCAGCGCGAACCGATTACGCTCGGTTTGCATAAGCTCGAGGCGAATAATGCACAGCTTACATTGATGCTGAAGTTCGTATTTCGCGTCGAATCACCTTTGGTGGGTATACTGAAAGCACTCAACACAGACCACAGCAAGGTGCAAGATGCGCTGCTTGCTATGCTGTGTCAGGTGCTGACGGGGAATAGCCTCGATTTGGTATTATCCGTTGCATCGGTGGAAGGGAAATTTAAAGCCTTCATCTCCGGTCTGTTGAAGTGTAACGATTACGCTAAACAAGCTACAGGAGTAGAAATTGGCAAGGCGAGCACCACCCGCGGGGCACTATTCGACGTTACCTTCATGATATTGGCCTCCATCGGCCAGAGCTACGGATCGGATGTCATCCTAGCCGAGGGAGGGAACAGTTTCTTTGAGAAATGGGTGCGCGATTACATGGTGGAAAGAAAGAAATCCAAATCCCCCATGACGATGGTGAAGCAAGCGGATCCAATGGTGCTAGAGGAGCTCATAATGGCGCTCAACAACGCCGAGGGTGGTGGGTTGAAGGCGGCCAATCTGCGCTGGGAAGATATATGCTACACCATCCCGGCCCTTCTCCACCAGGTACTGATGGCGTGGGAAAATGAAACGCTCTCACCGGTGGAGATCAAGAAAATGCTCGACGGATTGAAGGCGCACTTCTCCTCCTTTGCGGTCTGTGCATCGTCTTGGTTGTGCGCGTACATGCAGATGGTACGACAGGACGAGCAGGTAAAACCGATGAACATGGTGCAGCAACTCTGCAGTGCCCTGACGGGGCCCCAGGCGGAAGACTGGCAGCAGCAAGATTACTGCAAGGAGCGGTTCGGTTTAATGGGTCAGATCATACGCCGCATGCAGCAGGAATTTCAACGAACGCCTCAAATAAACCCAAAGCTGCGAGCCCTCTTCCCAAGCCAGCACATGGTTTCGCATCTGCCGCTGGAGGAACAGTTTGAGGAGGCGTGGAAAGCGATCGCCGAACGGGGTTGGTTACCGATCGAGACGACGTTCTTGCTGGATACGTTGCTGCAATCGTGCGGACCGTCCTGGCTGGTGGAGAAACTAATCGCCAAACTGTTTCTGTGCAAGTACATTCGCGACCTTAACAAAACGATGGACATAATCTTCGCGATAATGCACCTGGATATTGAACGTTGCACGATTGCACTTCTATCGCAGCTGGTGCCGATGATGCTGCTCAACAAACAGCAGTAAGTAACACGTAAAGTTGTAGCTAGTAGCGCGCAACCGATAATTGTGTCCCGTTTTCTCTTTGCAGAACACCCGAGATTGTCGATCCACAGTCGCGCGTGCTGGCGAAACTCTGCGTCTATTGCATCATCGTCACGATGGAAGCGTCACTGACGCTGTCGAAAAAACGAACCCGTGGAACTGTCGGTTCCGATATGGAAGATATCGATTCGTTGTGCACTAGCGCCAAGTTACGTAAGATCGATTTGGACGGTATTGGCGTAGGTTGTGAAGCAACCGGAGGCAATGACTTTACACTGGAGAGTGCACTTGATTCGGCGGCCAGCTGGGATGCGACATCGGCACCGAGCTTGAAGGAACCGCTGCAGGGTTGTTTGCAAACGTTGTTCCGCACCTTTACGCAGTACATCACCACGGACGAACTGTCCCCGAAGGTGTACTTTATCTTTCAGTTTCTGTCGCTGCTAGTCGAGAGCGGTCGGGAGCGGATCATGTGTGTGCTGAAACTGATTCCGAACGGATTGGTGCAGAATTTGCTAAAAATCAACGCCACCGATGAGATGACGGTTGGGCTAATCTTAAGGTATGTATATTCCGATCCTTGTGCAGGGATTCCAATTGCTTATTTGCGAAGTTGCAAAGTAGGTCAATGTTTGTATAGCCACCTGCAGTAAGCGATTAATGTAGGGATGATTCCCATCCTGAGCAATTCCTTTGCCGGGTACGGGTAGTTGTTTTGAATATTTCATACAAATTGAGGCATGAAACGCTCAGTTTACTTTTCGCCCTTCAATTAGGTGAATTATGTCCTAACAGCGACTCAATTCTCAAGGAATTCTTGAGTGAACCGCCTCTTCCTAGCTGGGATGATTTTTTAATGCAAAAGCTTCGAACGCAATGTGGTTCGTTGCCGTGGTTCAACTCCACCAGTTGCAGTTCCAATCCGTGTTCGCAATATGCCGCTAACGTTTTTCGACGAGACGACGAAAACCTGGCGAGGTCCTTCAATGGCCCCGCTGTACAACCCAGCACAAGGGGTCGGTGAGCTGTTGTATCGAGTTCTGCAACGCACACCGACAAGAATTGCGCAAATCAGTGTCGATACTGGACGCTCGATCACCTACAAGCAGTTGCATATTTGGAGCGTTCGATTCGCCCAGTCACTGACCGGTTGTTGTGGGCTTGAACGGGGCGATAAGGTGACGGTAGTGGCACGAAACGGAGAACAGGTAGCTGCAGTTGTGTTCGGATGTTTTATGGCCGCCGTGCCGTTTAATACGCTCGATCCCAACTTTCGTGCGGAAGATTACGAACACATGCTGCGAACGGTGGTGCCGAAAGCAATTGTGTGTGACAGCGATTTGGTACCGGAACTGAAGGTTGCGTGTGAAGCAGCCACAATCGAACCGCAGTTAATCGTTATTGGCAAACGCATTAATGGGTATCCAACGGTGGACGATTTTCTTCTACCAAGTGGGTTGGAAGATCATTATGTGTAAGTATTGCAACAAGGGATTTTTGTTGTTAATGATGTGAAATGTAACGTACACACAATCTCTTTCAGCCCCGTACACATCGAAAATCCCGCAAAGGAGCTAGCGATCGTGCTGTGTTCTTCGGGTACTACGGGTCTTTCGAAGGGCGTTTGTCTTTCGCACGCGGTCTGCATCGCGCACACGACCAGCCTGTGGAAAGCGACCGATTGTGAGCGTACGTTGTGCTTCAGCTCACTGTACTGGGTGTCCGGGTTGGGTGTGCTGCTGAACTCGAGCCTAGTCGGTGCAACGAGAATCATCACGCGCGAAAGCTTCAACGCACGGCTGTTGATCGATCTGGTGGAGCAGTTTCGTATCACAACGCTGTTTATGCCACCCTCGCATGCGTTAGCACTGTTGGGTGATCCAACGATTGGAATGGCAGATTTTTCTAGCCTACGGTTGGTGCTCTGCGGTGGCGGTTATGTATCGGGCGAGTTGAAAAGTTCGTTCGAGAAGTATCTCTCGAAGGCAGCCAAGTTTATCGCCGGCTATGGATTGTCGGAAATTGGCGGCGGGTGCTTCAATACCGGTCAATTGTACAAATCGGGCGCGATCGGGACGCTGAATGCTGGTGTGGAAGCGAAAATAGTCGACGCCGATGGTGCGGTTCTCGAAGCCGATCAGGAGGGTGAACTACTAATTAGGGCTGAGTACGTTTTTCTCGAGTACTATGGCAACTCGTCCGAAACGCGTGAAATGCTCGATCCGGATGGATGGTTACATACCGGAGACATTGCACGGTACGATCGGGATGGTGTGTTCTTCGTGGTGGATCGCAAGAAAGACATCATTAAGTATGCCGGCTTTCAGATCTCCCCGACGGACTTGGAGTGCAAAATTATGCAACTTTTCGCTGGGAGTTTGTTGATGGTTTGTGTTACTGGAATACCCGTGCCGGGGAACGATCTCCCGGTGGCCTTGGCAGTGCGTCAGCCGGAAGGTACGAGGGTGCATGAGCAAGACATCATTGACGGGTTGGCCGATGTAGTTGCCGACTTTAAGCAGCTGCGGGGTGGCGTGTTTTTCGTCGACAGTTTACCAATGACACCCTCCGGGAAGATTGTTCGCCGACGGTGCAAAGAAATTGCCCTAGCTTTGTACGAGGAAGAGCTGGAAGGAAGGAAATGAACTTCGAGACAGTGCTCATTAATTTTTCATTGTCCCCAATGCGGTTATAATGCGTAGAATATTGATTGATTATGGTGTGCAGTAGTGATGCACATGCGGATCGAACGTCGCCTGGAGAGAACGGTTGCAATAATTTAGAAATGTTGAGCTAGCTTTAGTGATTTCTGCTTGCGTGTTTACTGATTATTTAATACAATAACATTTGGTGCAAACATTTTCTCTTCGCATCGTTACAGACTCTACGATCTCAACACACCGAGTGGCCGCCAGTTTGCAATGTCCGACATCTGTTTGTTGCGCAACATTCAGATGCGAAAGGAGAGCATAAAGCTGTAAACCTAGCAGGGTTAACTGTGGACCCTGCGTTTATAATGTAATTTAAAGTTTGTGTAAAAGTGGAATAAATTCTGAACGTTCTTATTTTTAGCGAAGAACAGCTTAAATTAATTTAACCCAAGCGTGGCGTATGATGGGTTTCAGCTGCTTAAGTGTAAGATAGACTACAACTGAAATTGATCTATGCTAATCATTAATGTCGATGTAGATAAGGAATAAAACACTTACTCAACGGTCGATTTGATTGTGACAGGTGGCTTCGACTGTTTGAACGAAGAGGGCGCTACAGTGAGCGGCGAAACCGATCGAGCAAAGGATTCCCGTAGGATCAACTACCGGGAGAAAGCGACCTCGAAAAAGCTAACCCGGCTAACGAGGACGTGACGTTTTAGCTGCTCTAAATATCAAAAATCTGAGGCAATCGATTTGGCAAATAAAGATGGCTAATATAAGACCTGTATGTGTGTTTTTATTATGTTTGTGGAGTTAGTGTTTCCTGTAGTGGAAAGAACGCTGATACAAGTTGCAACAACTTATCACAACCAACATTGGGGTCGAACTTGCGGCACTTATTTCTCCTCACCAAACAACAACTCCATTAAATCGCCTGTTTCTTTACAGATTTGTTTGACTGTTTGTGCTGCTGCTCTCGCTTCTCGTGCTGATGATACTAATCCTTTGTCCCGTTGCTGCTGGCCCTTCTTGCGATTCGATCGTTCGCATTTGAATTTCTTCGTTCGCAGTGACCGTTTGCCGGTGCAAACGTTTCCGGAACTGCCAGTAACCGATGGCAACGGCACCTCCGATTACGGCCACCGCACCAATCACCATACCGCTAATGGAAGCCGCCGAAAGTGTGGCCCCCTCCGGTTCCGCGTCGGTGGACCCTTTTTCATCGCGATTGTGCAGCACAATGCCATAAATGTGTTCCATCGGATGTCCCTCAATCTTGCCGGCACAGATCCACTGGCCGAAATCTTCCGCCCGCACCGAAGCAATCACCAGCGAGCAGGAACCCTTCGCTATGTTATGGTTCGGATTGGAGTAGAACCGCCCGAGGATGGGCCGATCGGTGGTGATGTTTTCGTTCAGGCTGAACGCCTGCCCGGTCGGTGTTACAAAGCGACAGTACTGCAGCGGTGTACCGCGCGGAATCGAATCACAACCGAGCAGGGCCGGAAAATCAACACCCACCTCCACACGCTCGGACTGGGAAATCATCTGCGACGCGGATACGCGCACCTGAAACATGGCGGAAACTTCCAGTGCCGAAACGCGCCCACTTCCCACATAGCAGTGCCACTGGCCGGCATGTTCGTGGTCGAAAATGTTCGCGAACGTAATGCCACATTCGCCCATCTCTAGCGAAATGCCACTGTACCAGTAGTGCGCATCGTTATGCTCCGCCGTGAGGCTCTCCGAGAGCGAGTAGAATTGTCCGTGCGGTCCCCGAAACCAGCAGTAATCGATCGGTTTGTTAGCGTTGCACTGCAACGATGTCACGGTGCCGTTCTGTGCCGTTACCATCTCATCCGGCCGCATGATGGCTAATGGTGGATTAATGTCGGAACTGTCCACGATCGCACCGGACACCTTCGTGAGCGATTCGTCGCCGTAACCGAGCAAACACTTCCACGTACCCTTGTCGAGTCCTTCCGGGCCAAGAATTTCCAGCCCACACTCGTTGCGTTCGAACCCGGCCCCGATGTAGCCGTAGCGTGGTGTCCCAATGCCTGGGATGACGTTCAACCCCAACCCGTCCGCAAGTCGTACGAAGCGGCAGAACTTGAGCGTCAACTTGGTGTACATTAGATTGCACGACAGTACGTGATAGTCCGACTCCCGGTGGACTGTCGTTACGATTTGTTCCGCTGGAAAATGGACAAAAAAAAGGGAAATTGTTAGCTTTATCGCACTGGTGTACACCAAAAACGATTAAACCACGTTCTAAATCATTGCTTTATCAGTGGTTCCGATTTAAGCGATGGCTATCGTTGATCGTTAAGGTGCGATTAAATGTCACTGTGTGCGTCACTTGTGGTGATAAACGGACAAAGAAATAAGTCGTTTACCTTTATTCTCGATATGTATTCCGTATGTCATCTCGCGCATTTGTCCCTGCACTCCGGCAATCACGCTCCACACACCTGCCCCTGTTGGGTCGGTTTCGCTCAGCGGCAAATGGCACCGTTCGTACATTGGCACACTGTACGCACCTTCGCTGGCCATATCCTGCCGCAGCACGAAACAGTACTCGGTACGTTCGGGGCCTATTTCATCGAGGGAACTCACAGCACCACCGCCACCGCTTCCGATCCCAATTTCCGGCACGGCCGGGCGTTCGATTACGTCCACCATCGTTACGCCCCGTATCCGTTCGGTGCCCCGTACTAATGTCAGCCGCCAAAAACCACCATCCCGTTGATGCACCGGGCTAACGCGTATGCTGCATTCAGTGTCACCAAAGCGCAGAGCTTTTCCTTGCGAAATGTTCCGGCGAATGAGTGGATCACTCCCGGCAACACCGTGCACGTCGACGTCCGTCGGTGAACCGGGCTCGCGGTACAAACAACGATCACCCTCTTGCATCGGCACGAGCAAGCGCAAATGCATCACTTCACCTTCCGCCACGGTCACACTCGGGGGATAGATATATCCATGGCGTACTTCGAAGCTGGTCAGTAGATTCGTTCCGATCACCGCACCAAGAAGATGGGCTACGATCCAACCACCCAGAAGGGTGCACCAACTTGCTCGCACAGGCATACGGAAGGACACCATCCAGCGGGCAGCAATGAACGGTTCTGCGGTAGCATTCGGGTTCGTCGAGATGATGATTACACTCCCGGACCGAGTGAATGGCACCACTCGGTGCACAAGATTGATTAATCGATAACACTAAGACTACACCGATTGTACCTTATTAAGCTATCACGTAGATATCGGTAATCTTCCCCCGAAAAGTGTCATTAGCTTCTGGACCCTGGATCCGAGGTTGCACCGCTCCTAACGCCTTTAGTGTTGCAACGCATTCTGGTGAGCTCCCAACCTGTGCTGTCTGGTCAGAAGCTTAACATAAATTGATGTATGCTGAGAACCTTACGCCCGGTCAACAATTATTCTCAAGGATGCTCGGTCCCTGGCTGCGACTGGCCATCCATTTGCGGACAAGATCTCCGACAGGTTTTGCTCCACCTGATCCAGCCAACGAACTCGCCGTGCACCCTGCGCCTCGTGCCAAATTATGGGTCGCTGTCGAACACCTTGGAAGTTAGTTGGGGGTTTCGTGCAGTTGCGAAGACTGCTGGATCTCAGTAGACTGTGTTCCTCTGCACAATGCATCGTCCGGGCTGCTGATGACGTTGTCCGAAGTAACGACCGTCCCAAGATAGCAGAACTCTTCTACCACCTCGATGTTGTAGCCGTCAACTGATACGCTGCCTCCCACATGGACCCTATCACGAGCTAATCCCCCGGCCAGCAGGTGTTTCGTCTTCGTCGCATTGATTCTCAATCCAATTCTTGTTGCCTCACGCTTCCGTGTGGTGTACGCCTCACACACCTTCACTGTCATCTTGCCATGAATGTCGCGGTCCTTGCCCCAAGACGCGAAAGTCCGTCACATCACCTCAGAGCCCTCAAGATTAGGTTCAGATTTCACATGATGAATCTTTTAAATCGTGGTTATCTAAATGTTGCCCTAGCTCAAATATGGAGGCTGAACAGTTTCCCCGAGAAGACTCAACGAGCAACGGGCCAGATTACACCACTCAACACCTGCAACTGGGACTCCAACCGCCTGTTGGCAGAGTGCAATTAAAATCTCGACCCGCAAGCTTGATGGTATGAACACGACTACTTTAATCTATCTTTCTCCCAAGCGACTACAACTTTTTCATTACTTTCAACACCGCGACCGTTTCCTCTGGTTTGACCAGCTGTTATAAGCTCCGATGTCTTTTATGTACCGTCCGGGAATCTGAGACCTCGTGAAATAATTCTAGTTCCACAAATTATTAAAACAAACGCATGCCAGATGAATATGTAAAAGAAGCAACTTGTAATAAATAAAACCACACAAGCCAAGATTGTTGAATTTCCCTTTGTTCAATATATTTCATATCAAATAAAGTCAAATTGTCGTCTGTTCCATTCTGCAGAACCTTTCCTTGCCGTTACACAAAAAGAAAATCGACCGTTGTTTTGTATTTGTTTTGCGTAATAAAATGGTAAAATGGTTGCAACCGGCGCGCTCGGCTGCTCCGTCCGGCCGCTGTTGTGCGCGTTGTTTCCTTTCGTTCTAGAGTAAATCCATTGCGTTTCGTTCCAGTCTCCAGTCCAGTCGCGCCTAGCGATTGATATTTGCGCTGTAGCATTCTGTTCCTGATATTTCTCTTGATGCGTTTTAGGTATCGTCGCTTGTCTCTTGTACTTGCCCACACACATGCGTGGTTTTCTTTACGTAAGCTTTCTTCTTTTGTTAACAGTTGTTATCAGATTCAACAGTAAGAAAAATAAATTGTGCCTATTAGCTTCTTCGTTCCGCACTTCCTTTCTCACTATTCACAAAAGTGATCGTACAATGATGCAGTTAAATATTCGATGTTATAGTGTATCGTCCCTATCAGTATGTTTTTCGCGGTTATTCACTGCTCCCAATCGTTTCATACACTCTCTACTTGTGTTCCGTCCTTCGTTCCAGTTCGTTCGCGTTAGGTATTTTATTTATCTGTAGCACATTTGTTTCCAATGAACATACATTCATACACAGATTTATATATATATTTTTAATATGCATAGAGACACGTTTATGTATATAGTTAAGCATTTTAGCACTTGTTTATCGATTAAAAAAACCGTTCCATTTCCCGGTGTCTCAGTTCGTTTTGTAGTATTTCCCGTTTATATCCTTATGCCGGGTTAGTGGCTTCCTGTTTGCGGTGGTTTACTTTCGTGTTTGTATATATAAATATATATGCTCATATAAAAATGGATTTACTATCGTTTACGTTTTCTGTGTGTGTGTGAGGGAGGGGCTTAGGGGGCATTGCATTTTTCCATCTCACTAGAATGGAGGAGACCCCCCTTTTCACTATTATCTGTTTTGGCCGATTGTGTCGAAATACAAAGCATACCAACGTAAAGGTATTGCTCAAACGTTTTAGCAAAATATTTCAGGACATCAACAGGGGAGGGAAAACAAAGTATCAGAGCGGGTGGCCCCCCGTTTTTCACGCCGCTCTAGTAGCTAATGCCTCGGGCGATAAAGGTAGAAGATAACAATTTCATTCCCTTATCTAAATTCAATATCCTTGTCCTTAACAATTTTCCTACTTTTGTTTTCTAATCGCACCATAAACAAGCTGTTTTTAATGTATTTCTTCTCTTCTTCTCTTCATCAATATGATTTATACAAATACTTATGTACAGTTTGTGATCTGATATTCAACGGTTAAATTTTTCTATTTACACTCTATTTCAAAATAATTCGTCCAGTGTTTGCAAAGCTTTGAACAGTTAGACCTTTCGTGTCGGGAACAGGACGAAAGCAAAAACAAACCGGAATAAGACAAGTGACAGCTGAACCATGCAAAGTGGCATGGAACGAAACACATGCAGTTCGCTGCTCGGTCGAAAGTTCAAAGGAGCAAGATTTCACAACGTAGGGAGTGCAAAAGGAAGGAATTAAACAAAAGGTACTAAATAATATACAGTGGAGCACCGATTATCCGTGCCCATCGGGAATCGACGCTTGCCGGATAGTCGTATCCGACACGGATAACAGGCAGATTTCCTGTTTTATGATAAAAATTAGCGTATCATGGGTAGGGCTTTTTTATTGTATAATTTATGTTTCCTGTGCGTTTTATTGTTGTACTGTTAAAAGAAATTGCAGTAGGCTTTTTTTTAATTTGAGCCCCTTTTTTGTTATAAAAATTGGGGTGGGCCTTTTAATTCTTCCATCAACTGCATACTGCAGGGATTGGGTCAAATTCATTTTGTAACTTTCATTTATGAACTGCACGAGTGATCAGACAGCCGGTCAACACGTTCATCGCCGTGACATAAATCGCAATATTTACCGTGGGGCCACTGTCAAAGCTTACTTAACTTTTTGTATAGCATATCGCACGAATTCGGGCGATGCAACCATTACCATTAACAGCACTCAAGTAAAGCCAGATAATCGGCACTCAACTGTATATATATATTGTTATATATGTACTTTCATAGCGAAAATAAATACTTCTACCATCTGTTTCAAATTTCATTTGTGCGTATGTATATGATTTGCATTCCATTTTGTTACCGAAAACACCGCCCGATCACTGTCGCACAGGTCTACTATCCCATATTTACCCTGCATGTAAGAAGAAACGAAAAGCTGTTCGGTGTGTTTGTTTTTTAACGATTCATTTATAATTTAGCAACTTCTCGAAACCGGTGCATTGTCCCACAATAGGGGGAAAAACACGCGCTGGAATTGGCGCAGCACGTTTGTTTCGTTTAACTCTTACGTTCTAAATAACCGGCGATCGGTAACAGCAGTGTGTGATCATCAACATTTATGCACACGCGATCATGGATCATACACAATGCCACCTCCGCTGGTACTATCCACCCCGGGGTTGGATATAGTGCTTTATTGCCGCGCGAAAGCTGTCGACAATTACGCTCAATAAGCCAGCCGGTTCCTATATGTATGCAGTTTACTGGTAATAAGCCTAGCGCAACGATTTCGATTGGAATTATTGAAGCTCATTTTCTGTTTTGCAGCACATGCCGGCTAGGAGTTGCATGCTTTACACCCTTTTGAAAGGAGACACTTTGAGACGAAAACAAACAAAACTGTTTTAAATAAGCGAACATTGCAAAGAAGGAACAACGTAATGAAATGCCTTTCCCTTCCTGAGAAGCGATGATGGTTTCGGCAAACGGGCAAACATTTGCCCGTGACTTATATCGACAATATCAAGAGAGGACAATGATAAAATGATTAAAATGAATCAATCTTTTTGTCAGCTCTATGCGATGCTGTGCTTAAAAAATACATTAAAAGTAGCAAAACCTTTCGGCGTGTTTCGTTCTATAGCGGAAATTGGGACAGACTTCGAAGAGAGTAGCTTCTCTTTATCCTTGTCCAAAAGAAGAGCGTATCCGTGTAACAATATCGATAATCTCGAAACCCACTCTGATACGATATATCCATTTATCGGGATCGTATTGTAACGGGTTGGCTTTTATAGGATTGTTCGATAAATCCATTATTATGGTGGATTTTTTGTTGTTGCCTGGCTGATACTAACTGTTGTGCATGTATATGCGGCGGATCACTGCTTGTTATAAACACTGTCACTGTTGTATTAACTTCCCTACAACTTTTGCATTCAATATGCTTCGAAGTTCTAGCGTACATTAAGCACATACACATACATAAAGAAGAACCGCCAACAAAACGTCTCCATCATTCACTTTTCCCTATCTCTTCACCCTTCTCCCGCAACCGACCCCTAATTGTCTATATCTATTTAATTTGTGCCTACACTAACCTATGCATTAAGGGGGCGCATTTAAAAAGAAAATAATGTGAACATAATCTTATGACACTAGGCTTATAAATACGCAGTTTGGAAAACAAGACACAGTTGCAAGAGAGAAATGAAAACAAGGAAAACCTGTACGCTTACAATAATGGCTCGCTTGGAGGAATGCGTGCCCCAAAATGGATGAAAATCGGAAAACCGAGCATCGGAGCATCGTGATGAATGTTTTAAATTACGATTTAAGTAAGCATAGTCTGATGTGTACCCTTCATTTGCTTGGTGCACGCCTCCGCAGCACTATGAACAGTACCAGATGGGACCAACATGATTTACGTTGGAACCGTTGTCAATTTAGTCATTGCTTATACGTTTCCCAGGAACCAAGTCCGCACAGGGCGCAAAATCAGCAGAGGATCAATTAAGTTCTTATGGGCACCAAGCAATGAATTCCACACGTATGGGGAATTGTTCTATACGTGAAAATATGTTAATGGGGCGATATGTTAAGCACATAACACGTCCACTGAATGGGAAAATACATAAGGAAAATATTAATAAGAGGATAGCTTTTGTTGGTAGCTCTAAACTAAACTAGTAACGAAAAATAGGTAAAAGCACACCAACAGGTCGATCTGATCTCGTGGACTACACCATCACACCACTGTACTCCTATTGTAGCTGCCCCTGCTGCTGCTGCTGCTGCTGCTGCTACAGCTGTATATCCACCATATGTGCCTGCCTTTGCTTAAAACAGCCCACAGTCCTTAAGATTATTCTTGATGATCACATCCGAGACGGCATCGAACACGAACTGAATGTTGCTGGTGTCGGTGGCGCACGTTAGGTGGGTGTAGATTTCCTTCTGATCTTTTCGTCTGTTTAAATTTTCGAACTTCATCCGGATGTAGCTGGATGCTTCCTCGTACGTGTTGGAACCTGCAACGGAGCGCATGGTTGATTAGTGTTATCTCATTTGTCACCACGCCAGATCGAAGCGCCTATCTTACCGGTGTACTCTGGAAAACAGATTGTCAACGGCGATCGTACGATCTTCTCTTCGAACAGATCCTTCTTGTTGAGGAACAGTATGATGGACGTTTCGACGAACCACTTGGAATTGCATATCGAATCGAACAGCTTCATCGATTCGATCATACGGTTCATTTCTTCGTCCTCTGCAAGCACCAAATCGTATCCTGGAAATGGTGTTCAAAAACGGTTTGGAACATTAGTTGCTGTTTGTGTACAATGCGCACGTCTGCTGCCACATACCCGATAATGCCACACAGAATATAATGGCCGTAACACCTTCGAAGCAATGTATCCACTTCTTTCGCTCCGATCGCTGGCCACCGACATCGAACATTCTGCAACACAAAAAAATGGATATTGAACCGGTTAGTTAACATTATGCTGTTCAGTTTTGTCGCGCACTCAAAAAAAAAAAAACACTCACTTGAAATGTATGGACTTAAAGCTAAAGTGTGTCTCCACGATGCCGGTCGTTTTGACGCGCGTTCGCAGTACATCCTGCTGCGTCGGGATGTAGTTCTGCTGCGAGATACGATCGAGCGAATTCAGATAGTATGCGGCCGAATCGTTTAGCTGATATTCGCGGGAACGCCCGAAGCACTGCTGCACGCCCGGGTCGGTCCACAGTTTCTTCATCAGCGCGACCAGCTCCGGTGTCAGCTCGCCTTCCGCTTCCGTTGCCGATGCGTACGTGAAGAATTGGCGCGCGATATCCGTTTTGCTCGGGTCGGCAAAATCGATCCGCAGCTGCCCCATCGCCCGAATGATCGCCATCAGGCTCTGTATGGTGTTGCTGTACACGACCGGCCGATATTGTTCGCATTCCTCCAGCGAGTAGCCAGTTTCGTGTATGATTTTCATCTGTTTTACGATCGTAGATTTGCCCGACTCGCCCGCTCCTGAAAAGGGGAGGTGTAAGGAAGAAAGGAAAGAATAAGTCAAAATGCACTTCTAACACGTAGGTTATCGATCAAATGGACGCAAATTTTCATCTAAACATCAATTGAGAAGGTCTGGGAAGGTGGTGGTCTGTGGGCACACAAGCGCACGCCACGAACCAAACGACAGAATAAATGAATTTGATCTCATCTGAAACAGTCAAAGTCAAGAGGAACCGTGGACGAGGCATTAAAACAACCGCATCATTATTACGGGTCACCATGGTCAATCTTGTAAGATTGGCATCGTGTGTGTGTGTGTGTGCGTGTGTAGATCGGAGTCTATCGACAAGAATCTGATGATTCACGCTTCAGGCCGGTGGGAGCGTGTCAAGTAAAAATCAAGAACCAGCGTTTGTTGACTAGTGCTGTGAAAGTGTGATCGAGCGTGATCTTTCGTGTGCTCCGATGGCAAATAACAATTGACTTCTGGTGGTAAGTGAAGTCCAAGGACATGCAAGCCCTTAGCAGATTATTCGTTGTTTGTTATTTTTTCCCGAGAGAATATGTTGTTATTCTTGCAGTTTTGAGAATATTTAAGTTTAAAGGAACTTCAATAAAGAGGCGAATAGAAAAAGATTCACTAACTTCTGAAGCTCCTTATTTTAGAAGCTAAAATACGTAAATCTGCTACAGAGCTCTTTGATCCTGCAAAGATTTGCGGATCGTTCGATCATCCTCGTCCAGAAGAGAGCTTCCGAGTCATCCATTCGGTTTAAAGATTCTTTCAGATTAATGAAGCGGAATCAGATCCATCCAGCAACTAATTCTTGCATGTGATTGTGCAACTTCTTAAAAGGAGGTTTAAGTGCAATTTTCGCTTTAATTTGATAACGCGTAACAACATTTTCCCAGCCATCCGGTCGCTTTGATTGACAGTAAACGTAAATGCTGCGATAAGATTTGGAGGAAGCCATTCTTGGAACTTTTTATGAAAACAAAAAAACGATGACGGGAATCAATAATAAGGACAAATGAGGATTTTATGTGTTGGAAACACATTTCCTCTCAACCATCGGATTGTGGAATGCAACACAGCTTGTTAAATACATTCAACAAAACATTCGCTTTGATTAATTCAGATGGATAGAGGATGAAGATGACACTCGTTGATGCAATAATAAATGCCAAATTTATTATATGTTTGCTCCATAAAACAAATTTTGATAAGGAAACAACGGGCACTGTAATCATTCGGGCGAAATGTGCAATGAATACATGAAGCTGTTTATAGTTGAGCATAGGGAAAAAGTCTCCACAAGGGCAATAACTTCTGGAGTTGATTGAGGTTTTACCTTAACCTAAGCGAGTACAGCCGAATAAAGCTGTCTTTCGAATAACTACCTTCTGCCCAAATGCCCAATAAATTGCGAGGGTTTAGCCGATGGTGTAAAAAGTTGATTAGGACGTGGAAAGAATAAATGCGTAATTACGAAAGGCGTACATCAAAAACGAAACGCCGACACCTCCAAACCCAACACAAAAAGGAAGTGAACAGTTTCGTCCAAATTTGCATACCATCGTTTCCGTTTGTGGAAGAATTTTTTGTGTTTTTTGTTGAAACGAAATGACCCATTGTGACATTCGAGCCGATTGCGCGAGGGCCAAATGCCAAAATCTTTAATCGAAACATACGTTAATGGCCATGACTGGTCACATGCGATAACGGGATTAATACAAAGAGTTGAAACAACTGTTGGGTAAAACTGATTCAGATTCATTCATCTGAATGAATGGATCCGCAAAGATTCATCAATCTTGGGGATCTTGCGGAATCATGGATCTTTATAGGGATCTTGAGATCTTTAAAGGGATCTGATCATGAACTTGGGGCGTCGGTCCGGTGGACCTCTTGCGGCTGTTGTGTCGATTAAGAAGATCATGATCTTGAAGAATCATGAACCTTTTGAGAGTAGACTCGTGATTTGAATGACTCTTCGCAGAAGATTCATTAAGCACAAACACTAGTTGAAATGCAGGTAGCTCCTACATTTCGGAACTTGTTTTGTTACTGAGAGTTGTAGAAACGGCACTCCTTTTCAATATAATTGTTTATTATATCTTCTTCTTCTACGTCTGTTTAATATTCAGTTTCCAAATTCATTGTATTGAGCCTTTACTCCACAACCTTCAAATATACGAGACAGATCCCCGAGATACTCCTGATATATGCGGATGTCTTGGAACTAGCTTTATATTTTATCATATACATTATAGCACGTAATATTAAATGCTATAAATTAATAGCCATGTTTCTCCCAAAAAAAAAAACAACACCAAAACAGTAACGATCACTTATCCTGTCATGTACCAATAATAATCTGATGCAAAGATCAACGGAACACCGGTTAGACAACCGTTCGGACCACATGTCGTACAAGAAAAAGTAAATCGTTTCGCACATCATTATCGCGCTACTCACGCCCGCCTTCGGTGGTGACGCGTGGTTTGTCGGTCGACACTACATTTTCGATACATTGCCGTTGTTTGCACACCGGGTGGCCGATAAAAGCGAAACGCTTTCCTATCAAACCACACATTTCACATATCAGCGATCAGTGGTTTTGTCTTCCTTTTTGCCACCAAACAGCCCTTTTTTTTGTTGCTGATTGAGGTGGTCGTTGTTTACCACGGACGATGGACAGCATTTTGTGTGCTGCATGTCTACAACGCCGGAACACGTGTTGGTGGGTGGTGAACCCGTCGCTCTGACCTCCCCCGGAGGGGGACATCCTTTCGCCCATCGTCGTTATATCGTTTTCTCTTCCTGTCCCCGTTAACTCCACAGCATATTCGACCTCGTTCGACTTTTATTTTTTGCACACATCTATCGAAACTAGCGTTACGAGAGAGAGAGAGAGTGAGAGTGTGTGAGAGTACGAAAGAGACTGCAAACCGGGGGACATGGTGTTGATGGTTAACTTTAAGCTAATGATGGCGTGATCATCGGTTAAGGAGAAATAGTAGACTAACAGCGGATACTGCACTTTTTCTTGCAATTTTTTGTTTGCAACGACCGGATGCACAAGACAGAGAGGAAGCTGGCAACATGCCTGCCAACACGCTTGCATCAATCGTGCTTGATTTATATTATGGTGTAATACGCGCCCGAGGCACCGATCATGGACGAGTCCCCCCCTGGTGCCTTGTCAGGGCACTGATTTACGATCAAGTAAATCGTTTTTATCAAAATATGGAAGACTGATCGTGAGTTAATGTTAAAGGGAGTAGTACATTCCGGTGAATCGTTTTTGAACTACAAAAACTAATGTTTTGCCTGCCTCTTGCAACTATAACAATAAGGTATTACAAGCGAACACTAAAGAAAACTCCGGCAAAGTGTAGCCTGCCCCCAGTTAAGATACGTTTGGTGTTTGTTTTTCCTAAACACAGTGACAAACACACTGCCTGAACACTCGGTAATGTGCATCAATAGCAGTAAAAAAAAAAATAAACCAAGTCAGTTTAATTGATCACCATTGAGCAAATGAAATGAATGTGCAATTTAGACCGTTATGCACAGCGCTTTTCCAAATGGTGTTCAAAGCAAACGGCTCGAATGAATAGAAAAGAGTTTGCACACACCGGGCATACATTAATTCAATGACCATCACCCACCAGCCACAGGAGGGCACAACACGTGTCGTGGATCATTTGCAAAAAAAAAGGTTTTTTTTTGTGCGGTGCTGGAGTAAAGGAAATGTATGAACGAGCATTAAGTAATTGATGGGCCATCCCGCACCCGAATAGGCCTGGCGGGCGCGGGACCAACACAATTTCCATCGGTCACGCACTTTACTTCCAATTAACTATTCACTTCTAAAAAAAAGGAATATTGAAACCTGGTGCCGAACGTGAAAAGCAACATGGGCCAAAAGGTAAATAGATTGAAATTGAAGCATTCGCAAGAAGGAGAAAAGTGTTCAAAATATTGCGAGGAAAATAAATGCAAAACGATGTTATAGGGTTCTTTAAATGAAAAAATAACGCAAATGCCTATCACAACAAGTGCAGCACATGACATTTCAACGGCCTTAGAAAACACCACAATCTCAGCAGGCATAGTTCAATTCAATGCACATGATATCACAATGGCAGCGTAGTTTACCACCACACCCGTACGACGGTAGAAGAGAAGTACGATCCGAGGAGTATAAACGTGTCCTAGGATGGATTTTCACAGCCAGATGTTGATTGTTGGTAACATTTACTGTATTGTTAATTAAATAAAGCATATTCAATTAGATAAATGCTGTAAATATGTATTCGGATCAAAACAAACATGGTTTGGTTGTCAAAATCCTTCTCAGAACGCGTTTATACTGGTCAGATCGTACTCGGCTGATACCGCCGTATGGGTTTTGTGATAAGCTGTGCTGCGATTGTGATATCATGCATTGCACTTGGATTGAACTATGCCTGCTGAGGTTGTGGTGTCTTCTAAGACCGTTGAAATATTAAATGGACTTGTAGTAGGCGCTTGTGTTGTCCTGTTATCTATAAAACCCTGTATCGTACAAGAGAAAATAGTTGGACAACTAATATCTATTTATAGCGAAGGCAATTAAGCGATAACCTACAGTATTGGGTAAAGAAAACGGCAAAACACGTACCAGTTGCTTGCTCCAATGACTCATTGGCACAAAACCCAAAGGTGATAAAATGTACTACCACCACCACACCCGTGCACTGAATGCCCCCGGTGTAATTGCTGATAAAGTTTTCTTTTCGTCTTTGTTGGGAAGAACAACCAAATTCAACTTTTGAACCTTCGCAGCGTTCTGGTTGGTAAAGGAATTTCGCTACAACGATTGCGAAAAGTCAAAAAGGCGAACGAGTGCACGATCGTGTCCGGGCATCGTTATGACACAATCCTTTTCCCTTTCAGCGCATGGCATCACACCGAAGAATGCAACCCAAAAGCACACAGCACAGCGGCCAAGCGGGGAAGAATGAGTTGATACGATTATCGCCACCAGTTGCTGATGGGTGCGATGATGTCATGACGGCGGTGCGACAAACGGTTTCACACCCCGGCCGTCGTACAATCACAAAACACATTAATGTAAAGCTGAACCAGCTTTACGAAATTACTGTTCTGCTAGTAGCGCTCGGCAAGTATTAAGGAATGTTGGTCATTTGCTTTGCTGCAGGTAAAAACTAATCGTTACACTGCAGGGCGTCTTTTGATGACAGGATGATTGACAGAGTTGGGTCCGCAAATTGGTCCCACACTCAGTCCCAGGTGATCTGCGAATGTTATTACATTAATTATAGTTGGAACTCCCTTCAAAAATTAAAACTTGTTAAATTTGTAACATAAAGAGGGCACAAAACTCAACGATTGAGTTATTGCGATTAATGATACACAAAAGCTTCAAAAAAACCCAAAACTTAATAGCGCATTCCACCACGCTTCAACAATTTACACCCGATAACACACACGCCATTTTTCTGCTTGTGGTTTTTGCGTGCAAATCCAAACGCTATCCCCGCCGATCGGCAACGGTTGCTTTACAAATTAGTCATGCTAATTGGCCACAGAAGTTACGATGAGGGTGACAAACAGCAGGGCTGTTCACTTTTTTCGTTCCACTGTGAATGAATGGGCGAATGAATGAATTTTCCTCTTTATTTGTCTAACAATTGGTTAAGCAAACAACCGGGCACAGCCTTCTGCCAGCCGACGATGACCCCGTCGAGACTTACACCCAAGGGGAAGGGTGAACGTGTGTGTGTGTGTGTATGTAATAATCGTCATGCATTTTACAGTTCTTCTCAGTTCTCTCGCTGTAAGTAGTACACGACGCGATTCATCACCACCCCCGAGCGTCTGATCTTCACAGCAAGGGGTGAGAGAGTTCTTTGGAGGCTGACTCATCGTAACGGAGCGGGAAGACCGTTGTAATGCAAACGGGTGCTTCTGGTCTGGAGGCGCCACTCGAAGACTCAGCGCTGTAATTAGCTGCGTGTAGGGTAAACACACGTACTGAAGCATCCTTGGCCGGGAAGTGGCGGCATATAAGCAGTATTTGCAGTAAACTACCACCAAAAGGGAAAAAGTAGTAGGAAAAATACTTTTTAACTCTTTTGAGTGTCAACTTTGCCGTATCAACTGCATCAAAAGATCATAGGCCACACCGTTTCAAAGTGACAGACCTCGTAGAAATTATGAATTTCAAACAAGTTTACAAAATTGAAGGACAATTTCACTCAAAAACGGTTTATCCAATTTGAATTTAGTTGAAGGAATTTTATTTTTGTATTTATTTTCAATTTTATTTAGCTAAGTAGCCATTTTGATCTCTTCGGCCTAAGCTCTTGTTGTACCTTTTTGTATAAAAATGAGACTGTTTATTTATACTAAAATGTTTTTATGTTGGCAACTTTATCAAAAGATTCCACGTACGATAACAGCAAATGTATCGGTGTACAAGGGAAAAATGCTAATTTTATTCCAACACCAACGGTGCGGCCTTTATAATGTCCACCGATCAGTAAGTTGCCACGCTGCATCTCGTACACCGTGTGCGGAAGGAGTTCCCCAAATGTAGGCCAAAACATGAATGTTTGTAGCCGGAAAATGGAAGAATAAACAGAATGGAGTTATCTTTAGAAAACCCCTTTCAAGAATCTCCCTTTTCCTCTCTCGCATTCTCAGTGAGTTCTGCACTAACTTCATTTTTAGGATCATTTGTTTTAAAAGCTGCGAAACGGATCAAGATCTTTTTTTTTTAATATTATCGGAAGATAAATGGAAAATATACCGGAGTGAAGAATGTTTAAAAATTTGAAACTACCACATCCATCCACTTAATATTTAATACTCCAAAGTCATTTAAACAACCATCGCCTACCGAAATAATGCGCATTGATCGCGGTGCAAAACTAAAGTCCAGTAGTGCTGATCACTTTCACCGGTTGATGGTGCACTTCCGATGCGCAAATATTAATTGAAGCAAGTTCATTGAAATGCAGTTCAATCAAACGGACGATCATACTACGAAGCCGCAGCTGTTTGGAGCTAGTGCTAGTGGCCGGGCTTTCATCCACGGGCCACGGGGTAGAGACAGTACGAAAATAAATCCACCGTCGACCGTAGAAGCATTTGGCGTTACCGTTCGAGCTGCACACAACATTTAGCGAAACCAAATAAAACCGTTCACTTTCCGTCTGGAACAGTAGCAGGGGGGGAGGGGTTGAGAGCTAATGTTTGGTTTTTTGGCCATACCGGAACCTTAGCTTAGCCGAGTTGTGTTTCTGTCTATTAGTGATGCGCGGGTGAACCTACTGGATCTAGTGGACCTATTAGACCTACTGAACCTATGAAGATCCGCCTACAACTCGAACTCGTTGCACCTACCGGAATCATTGCGCTTACTCGACCTTCTGGACTTACTGCACCTACTGGACATACTAGACCTGCTGGACCTACTGGACCTACTGAACCTGCTAGACTTACTGGATCTGTTGAACCTAATGGAATTACTAGACTTACTAAACCTACTAGACCTGCGGTACCTAATGAACTTCGACTCGACTCCAACCCGAACTCGTTGTACCTACCGGAATCATTGCACTTACTCGACTTTCTGGACTTACTTAACCTACTGGACATACTAGACTGGACATATTAGATCTTACTGGACATACTAGACCTGCTGGACCTACTGGACCTACTGCACCTACGGAACCTGGACTTTTTTACCTGCTGAACCTACTGAACTTACTAAACTAACTGGACCGACCGGACTTATTAAACTTACTTCGACCTGACTCTAACCCGAACTCGTTGCACCTACCGGAATCATTGCACTTACACGACCTTCTGGACCTACTGCACCTACTGAACCTGAACTTTTTTACCTGCTGAACTTACGGAACTTACTAAACTAACTGGACCGACTGGACTTATTAAACTTACTTCGACCTGACCTGATCCGAACTCGTTTCACCTACCGGAATCCTTGCACTTACTTGACCTTCTGGGCTCAATGTTCAATGTCTGTAGACTCCCGGGTTACTGAACCCACTGGACCTACTGAACCTGGACTTGTTGAACCTGCTGAACCAAATGGACTTACTGGACCTAGTGGGCCTAATGAACTTACTTCTACCCGATTCCAACCCGAACTTGGATCGGAGTCGCTTATGGGTCCTTGCAGCCATGGGAATCATTGCACCTACTGAACCTACTTCTACCTACGCATCAACCCGAACTCGTTGCACGCTCAGTTCCGACTTTGACGAATTCGATTACGACTTTAACCCGCTGCACACCCGGGTCGGAATCGATTCCGATATCCGGAAATAAATCCTTCAACCCATCACTACTGTCTACCCAGTCTTCAATGGACAATTAAAGGCCGTTCGCTATTCGTTGTATTTCCCTTGCTTCAGGCACCGATCAATCTTCAGGTGATCTTCACCTACCTTTACCGGTGATTGGGTGATCTTCACCGATTCGATCGTAATTGAACTGGAACTTTTGTTTTTTTTTTTTTAATTCATGAAAAACGATCTGGCCGCATTGCCTTTGAACTGGATCTTTATGCAATCAAAATTACCGTAATTTATGGATTATACTTGGCTTGATTTTAGATATTACCTTCAGCTTTTTGTTGCGATAGGAATAAAATTTCGTATCAATTCCAGAGTCGGGCGTTATAAACTTTATAAACGTTATAAACTCCGGCTTAAAGATGGTTCGATAAAGCGTGAAACATTTCCGTTAGAGGTGTACACACATCTTCTTGAATCTTTCTTTCGCTTTAAAGTGCACATATTTTTTTCGTTCTCTCTCCATCGTAATCTGAACGATTCCGGTCCGTTCATCTTCAGGAAACATATTCCCTTTTCTGGTGCGATGTGCTGATGTTTTTGTGTGTTTTCTTTACTCATGTGGTTTTTTCTTCTTCTTTTGTTTCGCCAGAAATTGCGGAACCCACACGCCACACAGGAAATAATGGACGCTATTCATTTGGGGGGGTGATGATTCGCGTGGCCCACGCGAATTCTATTCGATACATGTGGTGGTGTGCGTTGGGTTTAAATCTTCTCTGCCCTTGTTTGAAGTTGCCTACTACCCGTGTAACGATTATCTTCTCCTAGTTGCACGCGTCAGCGTCTACAACATCATGTTTTCCCCATGCCTGCCTGCCCATTACTCATGCTGTTCCCGAGAATTTGTGGCCACCATTTATCGGTTACATTCATCATCTTCTTTTTTTCGTGCGCAAACAGTGCAACCCCGCAACACGAGTGTGAATTTGACGATCGTTTCTGCATGCCAGATGATGATGAACACTGTAACTCATGTGCTGTCCGAGATGATACTCGCGATCGTTATTTTCACGTGCATAATCGAATGGATTGTTCGGGTTAGAAGGGAGTCCCCGGCAAGAATGCACACCCGTATGCACTTTTCTCCGTAAGAGATGTACTAGAGAGTCGCCCGGCCGATCGATACCATCAACCGTGGGGTGACCTCGTACCAACAGGCATTCGTTAGCTTCAACACATCGCATCAAGATGTTGAGACGTGCGCGCGAGAGTAAGACCGGGTACGATCGCACGTTTAATAATGAAATTGTAACGAGAGCATTTTTTTACGATCGAGACTAACTGCTGCTATTTCCGTCCAGAAAGCTGGCAAATGTAAACACAAGATGTGCCTTTCTGGGTGAGAGAGGAAAAAAAAGACCAAAAAAAAAAAAACAGAACGCTCCAGAGCTAAAGATCTCATTGATGGCCGTAATGTTTGTGTAACTGTCTGTATAACGATTTTCGAAACAGCAAATAGGCGAATGGGGATTGCTTTTTTTATGGCGATAAATGTTGGAAGCATCGTGATCAAATCGTTGATCAGCTACGATCAATGCTTACTAAAATAAATATACAGGTAGTCCACGAAATGCTTCATTAAAAATGGACGGCGGTGAATACCTGGCTCGAACTTCCACCTGAGTTGAATTCGGATACTTTAAATTGCAGGTGAATTTACAGAATCATTCTAATAATTCTCAGTTATGGAGTCACTCAAGTCATCAGTCATCACCTTTCAAAAGAGTCATGCATCGACGGATGATCAAAGATTGATGAATCGTCATAGATTTAGTAAAAAATCTTCACAATCGGATCGGGATTATCATTTCTTCAAAAATATATAGCTCTTGGAGAATCTATGAATCCATGGGGATTCAAGAATCTATGAATCCATAGGGATTCAAGAATCTATGGACGAATCATGAAGGTACATGCTTCTTTGGGGATACATGGATCTCTAATAAAGAGTTCAAGGCCTACTAGTCCATGCCTTCTGGTTTACTAGACCTATTTAACCACGTAGCCGAATAGTCAGGTCCTTGATACAGGGGATTGATCCAGATGGGTGTTACGACCGGTCCTGTCCGAATTAAACAATCCGCGTTCCATTACCGTGTATATCGGTGCCTATATGTAATGTTCGATCAATCGTTTCTTGTCTACGGAAAAATTGAAAAAAGTGAACATATTTAAAAAGTGATGCGTTCTACAAAGTGTTCAGTAAACCCAAGGTAACTGATAACCCAAATCGCTGTGTATCGTTAAATACACGGAAAGTGCTTTGCCCATGTAAAAAGATAACAGTTCTAGTGCTGGCGAACTCGTGAAGCAACGCGTGACACGGCGCTTGCGATTGAAATTGGATCTGTCAAACGTTCATTCGCGTTCGTTAGCAATTCGCTCTTTAACCTCCGCGTCTGGAATCGGATGAAGCAGACATCAAAGCAGGCAAACGTTGCGTGCTGCAATCGACCGGAGGCAGAGAGACCGCCGCATGGAGCTGAAGATGATACGTGCGGACCGCCGGTCGTTCGACATCCGCCATGGACAGGAGCGGTTTGTGTGGCGCGCGTACACAATGAAAAAGAACCATCCCATCTTTCACACGACGCGCACGTACCCATCCGACGAAGGTGGTATTTTCTTCCATCCGTGCACGGGACGGACGGACACACGGATGCTTTTTAATGCCCGCAATATACAGCCCCTAGGGGCCCCAGAGCATGCTTCGATGCGAGCTGCTTTGCGATGGTATTGGTGGCGATCGGCACACACAACAGGGCGGGCGGTTCACATTTTCCATCCGTTAGTAACGCACACACGCACACCATCAAACGTGTACGATGCTTTGACGGGGAAAAAGTTCCAGAGCATCGCAGCATTATGCGAACGCGACACACACCCGTGTGCGTGTGTGTGTGTGTGCGTTTATTGTGCACACAAGAGGAAGAACGGCTCATATGTTGCGAATGAGATGAGATGATGTGTTTTTTTGTTTGTTACTGGAACAGTTTCAGTTGCTGTACTTTTTCGCTTAGAATTGACCAGTTGAACATGGATGACGTTTGACAAATGTGCGTTGAGGATGGAGCGATGCAACAAGAAAAAGGGAACGGGAAGATCCGTAACGGTCGCCCGACCGACCTTCCCAGAGGCAGCGAACACGGAAACCGGAAAAATAAGGGCTAACATTTACCTAAAAGCAACAGCTTCACCTCGCTGGCCGCCCTTTCACCATCGGCACGTAGCGCACGGTCAATATTTTTCGACCGCTCGATGGCTTCCTTATCTCTACTCACTGCACAACCCATTTTGATTTGATTTCAACCACACCGAAGCCGCGTCGCCAACAACACACAACACACCACTACCACTGCAACGCACGCACACACGCTTAGCACGGTGTTGCACGATTCTTTTTATTTTTTGTTGCTTCTGTTGCTCTTGTTTCTCCTCTTTCTTTTCCACAATAGGCGGCGTTTTTTTTTCGCTTCTTCTTCTTTGATTCGCTGCTCACTGAAACGCGTTTTTCCCTTTTTTTTCACTTCACTTTGGGAGCACTTTTCATCCGTCCGTTGATTTTTCTTCACGCAGTCGGAATTCGCTCTCGAAAATCAGCTCATCACAAACCAACCCAAGCCGCCGCAACTGCTGCTACTACCGTGCTGCACATTATACACAGGCTCCCACCGCACCTTTGGACCTTCCTTCGGCCGCTGTCGTACCGTTACTTCTTTGGCGTCAAACAAAACCACCCAAAAAAAAGGGAAGAAAAAAAGCTCGCACCACCCGCACAAGATATGATGATTTCACTTTTTTACACGCTTCTCTCCCGCGGTCAGACGACTCCCTCGCACAAACGGCCGATGGTAAAGATGACTTCCAAAAATTAACCACTTTCTAGGGGATTTACGTCGCCAGAAATTAAAGCAAGAAAAAAAGCACTCGCACCAAAAGTACCAAAGGTAGAAAATTAACACACGCGCGGCGACCACCTCGGCTATTCAACGCACAGTCAGCAATTTTGCGGATAAACTAGATTGTAACCCTTTTTCCGGCCACTTGTTGCACACGCACTTCTCTGCTGGAATGCAGATAACGCAGGTCTACGTCGTTCGAATGGTTGGGCGTTTCTTTGGGTGAATACCGCGGCTGTGTATCACTTCCGCCGCACATACACGCAACGAGCGTCGCAAAAAAACACACACTTCACTTCACTCGGGACCCTAAACTGCTTACAGCTCACACCATCGCTGGAACAACGCTTTGGCGATAAAGAGCTAATATTTGTGCGCTGGAACTATTTGCATTCACGCGCAACCGTTTGGATATGGACGGAAGCTATCGGGATTGGTGTTTAATTCAAAACCAGAACTCGAAATCTCGAATTGTGCTTTAGTTAAACAAAAACCGCACCAAGTAAATAGTGCCGCAACAAGATTTTCCGTTTTGCTAAGGGTGAATTGACGCGGCTCGAAAAACACACGCAGCACGCTCTTCGGTTAGAATGGAAATATCCCACATCTCCGCTTATCCGGGTTTCCAGCGTACGGCAGGCTGTCAAACTTCGGTTCAAAATCCAGGACGTTCGGGTTGCTTCGTGAAACGTCATTCGCATTCTTGTCCGGTGAAAATAGTGTAGCAATGGCATATTTGAACTTTGCACACCCGTTAAAAACAATTTTTTTGTAAATTATTATTTTTTTCCATCTCTACATTTGCTGATTTGAGTTTAAAGTTGTATATGCGATACTTATCATTGTTTATGAAATTTTCTTTCATGAGCCATACAATAATTTGTAATGTAAAATACTGTTTCCATTCATTAAATAATGAATATATATAAAATAAATGAATATATCGGGTAAATAAAGTCACAGAAAGCCAGAAACTGCAAGACCTAGACCTGTTCCTCCTAGCCTCTCCTCCTCCTGCATAGAAAATCTGTTCCTCCTCCAATCCTGTGCAAAATATGAAATTTTTACGCAAAATGTGAAAAAATGAGTCTACTCTTCAAGGAAAAATAAGGTCCTAAAACATCTATTGCTCCGACGGTAAAAGATGTACAGGCAGTCCACGAGATACACAGTATATAAACGATATTGCAACAGGATTCGACATACGCGAATCTTTCCTGGATTAGAGCGGTCCGGTATCACAGCGTATCACGCGGTCTGTCTGTACAATTTATGGACCAGTAAATCAGATGTTTCAAAGCTTCACAATTAATTAAGCTTACTTGTAGATTTTCAGCAAAGTACGCAAATTCTGTAGGAACCAATTAGCCTTGAAAACCGTCCAAACAGATCAAATTATGCAAGTTTTCTGTTGGATCAAATCTACAATTTGTATTATGTCCGTCACCAGACCTAATTATTCATTACGACTCAAATGAATGATAAATTGCATTTGAAATATTTTCTAAATTAACCGAATGACTGACTCCCGATTTGAAAGGATTGAACGACTCCAAAACTCGAAGTGTAGTATTCAACTCCGTTCCATAACCGATCTGACAACGACAGAAAATCAACAGTCCGGAAAGGATAAACGCAACACACACAATGTAGAAGTGTAAACAAGCTAGGCAGGCAAGGCATGATGGCTACCGAAAGTGTTGATAGAAAATAGTAATTCAGTAAAGAATCTACCTTCCACCCTGCCATAATATTCCCGCGTGTAATTTTGTCTCATTCCGGTGTCATACATACGGGTAAAGTTAATGTGAATGTTCGTGCACAACAGAAACACTTATGGTGCAGTTTCGGCTCAGTTTTGCCTTCATTCGCTTGTCGCAACCGCGGCCCTTTATCGCGTTCGAATCCGCCGGACAGATTAGACGTCGAGATCGGGTGAACATTGAGCAAGTGTGGTGAAATCGTTGTGAAAAAAGCATGGGATTATTTCCCGATCCCCCTATAACACCGAAGCTCAAGAGGCGCCTGTTCGGTGGGGGTGGTTCCGGGAGTAGTTCGTCCCGTAAGAGTGAAAGTAATGCGGCAGGGGGCAACGATAATGGGAATGCCGGCGGCGGTGGCAGTACCAGCAGCACCGATAGAGACTCCAGGAGGCATGCGAGCCGCCATCAACATGGAACTCGGAACGATAGTTTTGGCAGCATGTCGAAGTCATCGACGCCGCAGCAACTGTCCACGTCCTGGGAGTTCATTCGGTAAGTACCGTTGCAGTTATGCTTAATGAAAACAGTATTTGTCTGCTGTGAGCAATACATTAATCTATTATGTCCATCTTAAATGCGCTCCTCATATAAAGCGCTTTGCGCCTTGCCGGTCTATTCATGGGTTTTCCGCAGTACGCAATCAGGCACTTTTCCGGCAGACAGCTCGGTGCCGCACGTTTTACGCTAGTTTTCTATAACACCATTTGTGCTCGCCAACATACGATATGCTCAATGAACAGGCCATTATTTGTGGTCCGCGTTTGGATTATAAAAAAGGACTTCCTCCGCTGTCCCGTAGACTTCGCTCCATTGAACTCGTTCCGCTTGGTACCCAACAATTCATTCTAGGTTTGGCGTGTGGGTTTTTTTTCTTTTCAAATCATCAGGCGCCACCGCGCACTATTCTGGCACGGTTCTATTGATTTGACCGAGATTTATGTTTATTCATATTTCTTTGGCTCGCACGCTTCCGGCGTTGGTTGATATTCTGCTAGTTTGTCGAATTTTGGGTTCGCTTCGTTTCTCTATCTTCGCCGGTAGGCTGCCGGAAACCATCCGGAATTTCGGGTGGCAATTTATAGGCTTGGCAATAAATTTTGATTATATCCTCATCGTGCCGTTGTCCTGTGACATCAATTGATTTGACGACGGACGAATTGGTTCATCCGGGGGCATCACGGGAAGGTATCGGGAAACGGGTGTTGGAACCAACGCCAGGTGCGACGATGGTAACATCATAATTTGTTTTCGCTCGTTAGCAGTCGCATAGCATGTGACATTGCAATGCGTTAGCCGTTAACGCTAACAAGTCTATCGAAGAACAGCTTAAGGAACCGTTCAGCCTTTTGCCCCTATCATCCATCCTTGTTCCGATGATTCACCATGATAAGTGTTTTAAAGCCATCACAAATATGCCGGACTGGTGGCACTGTGCCGGACTGATGTTGAGGTTGGAGTGGCTTCTCTTTTCACGCATTTAGATTATCGACTTGCGAGTCTTTGATAACAGACCTGCGAGTTCGTCACCGCTTGATAGGAAGCTTGACGGTAATGTAGAACGGATTAAAAAAAATCGATTTTATGTTGGACTCGGTCGCAACATGAGGGATTTTTTTGTGTCCTTTTATTACCCTAAGCTGACCTAATTTTGAACAAAAAAAAACTACATTTAATGCGGGAAAACAAAATTGTTTAAATTAGCGATTTGTTTTATGAGGAAGTCATTAATTCGTGAAGTTTATATCACGGGTAGCAGTTCCACAAATGTTAAATATAGAGCATGAAGACAATTTTTGTGCTCTTTTTTCGTTGAAGAGAGAAAAATATCAATAATGTTTTACAAGATATAAAGAATAAATAGGAACTCCTCCAGATTACGTCTTATAATTCTAGGATTTATTGCAATAAAGTTGGTAAAGTTGCATAACAATATGCATTTTAAATGCTATTTCGGTGAGAAACAGCTAAATATCAAACATATGGCCGACACAAAGCTACAATACGGATAGACGGATAGACTGATGGTTCGGAAACATTACCCTCAATCCTATGATTGACACAGTTCTATTAAGTTTGCATCGGGCGCGTGACATTTGACCACTCCGTGGGAGTTTTCTTTTTGTCCGTTATTGACAAGCACCCAGATATATCAAATGGTCGAACCCGGGTGGTTCGTAGAATTGTTCCAACGCGCGCTTTCGATGCGGTTGTCACAGACCCAAAACCTGTCCGTCTGCTGCAGGATCAATATTACCGAAGCGGTGACGAATTGCCTACCGATCGGCGTGACGATGAAACACAGAACTCGATTCCGTATCGCTTCTTACGAATCTAAGCGGGCGCTTGGAAGACAGTCATTCTCGAACCAAACAAAAACATCACCGAACGGTCGCCACACATGAAGCACAAATAGTATTTGTTTCTGGTTTCGGGGTTTCTGGTTTCTGGTACGCAATATTCGTCCGCACAAGATAGGAGCGTTGGTTGGCTCGTACCTGCGAACATGAAACATGTCGCACCGAACGGATGGTTTCAAATGGCCCACGGTACCGTGGTATGTGCGTACCAGACACATTCTTAAATTAATAATCTAATTTAGTTTCGAAAGCTTGAAGCATTCTAGTGTCACGTACCAAGCGCAATCCTTCAAACGTTTGAACGTTTCAAACGTTTGTTATTGTTATTTTTGAAATAGAAAGACATTCTAGCTTAACTAGAATGAACTAGATTGTTTTATATTTTTCGTCAGGTAAATAAATGTGATTACTGTCCCAATAGTGTTATGGTACATGCATCTGCATATGGGACACGTGCATCACTTTCAGCCGATGGGGCAACATTGGAGGAGACTAGAGAGTAACCAACAGGCTGTGTGTGGTTAACGGACCGTGCCGCCTCACGTTTCAGCTCGCGTATTCGGTTCCCGGTTATGGGGAGCGGTGGCGAAAACTGCACTCCCATGCATCAACAGGCAATCGACATCGCGCGCCTATTGCCACATCGGGCCAGTCCGCTTCATCAAAAACGCACGAAACCGCAGATGAAACTGTTTTGCCACCGCATTGAATTACGCGACGTCATTCAAACACAACAAAAAATCCAGATTAGTGCAGCACTTTTCGAATGTTTTTTGTTTTATTCATCTCATCAGAATCAACTGCCGGCAATGGGAGTACCGAGAAAAAAAACAGGCATCGTAAAATGTCATTCTGTGGGAAGCAAATGTATGTGACTGACATACGGTTTCATGCAGCTTGCAACATAAACAATAGCAAATAGAAAAGAGCTAAACATTGTACATAATTAAGTTACATCTGTTTACACATGTAATTGTCTGTTTACACAAGTTACACAAACAACTTACATTGGAAGAGTATAATGTCATAAAGGAGCCTTTGAAAATCTTTATTTATTTCTATTATTCTATATTATATTTGATATTTGGGGAGCTCGAGTACATTCAGTTTGATTGGCTTCTGATGTAAAGATTTGTTATCCTATAATCGGCTGTTTGTTGATATTCGCCTCGTCAATCGTGCGTTTACTTTTGGAGATCTAGTCCGCTACAGGTCTATTGCTATACCGACTCTACTGACTAGGTCATGTTACCAAAACTATTAAGCAACCATTGAAATTTGTTGCTGGCAACACTGCTTCTAGCAGTCAGCGAATCGTAACGCAGTCTGTCTTCTGTCCAATCCATAGCAACCGCGTTGCCAGCAACAACATTCTACTGTCGCTCAATAATTCTGCCAACCATGTCCACGCCAATGTGTTCCGTTCAATTCAATAACTTGCTGAACGAGTCAATTATATGCCCGAACAAAGCAACATCTTCGCTGAGCTTGTCAATATAATCGCCGAAAACCCTGTAATGCTCGAAAGCCTTTTGGATTTTCAATAGTGTTGTAAAATAAATTATGCAGTTGTTAAAGAACTCGCTTAACAAATTCCTCTCAACGATCTTTTCAGCATTTTGTTTGCTTTTTATATGTTTAAAGGCTTTGTTTAGGCTATTTATTTTACTGCAATAAATATTGGTCTTACTAAACTTACTTGATCACGTAGTCAGTCGGCATAGAAAAAAGCTCTTCGAATGAGATTGGGTACCTGGCCGAACGTGTGAAGGGTGTAATCGCTGTCACTATACCATTGAGTCGCTCTCAGTAGGCGAAGTTACAAATGCACTGGTATCAACTGATGTAAATAGCCAGTAGGAGTCGTAAATGATTGTGATCATCTAATTTGTGTGTTTCCTCATGTAAGGGTTCTAATAAATTATGCGTCATTCTAATAACTTGGAAAGTATATAACAAAAGTAAATATTATTTAATTCCTAAGAGCTTTCACCTTAGACAGTACAATGGGAAGTTGTGCATTGAAATTGACACTTCGTGCCGGCACTAATCTTAAGGAAATACTCAAGACACAAAACCACAACCCGAGCTTGGTCTTGTTTTTGTAATTCTTCCTACGATACCGTTACCGCTTCCCGAAAGCCACACCATACGAAAACAGTCCATTTCCGACAGGAGCTCACCAACTGCTCCAGAGGGCAATGGCCACACGGATTCGCATTCCCATTTCGGTGCACCGGTGCGAACTCGGCACACCAGCAAAAGAAAAAGGAAGAACGCGTAGTCGGCAAAAATCCATGCCTTCGAAAATCGAAGCAAACAAATAAACCAGAGGCGTAGACACTGAAATCCACGGTCAGCAACAAGCAGAGCACTGGCTCTCTGACGCTGCTGCTGCAGCTTGTCAATAGCTTCGGGAGTGGTTTGTTGTCACTTGGTGTCATTTTCTAAGACAGTTGCAAATGAGGTGTCCCGTTTATGCTTTGCCGACCGTATTTACGTGTTGTGTCTGCTTTCTCGATGCTTTCCGGGATCTGTCCGGCGCGTCTCGCCTTCTGGAAAGGGGAGGGGTGTGGGGGTGGGGGGAGAAATGGGGGTTGCTTTCAGGTGGTTTTGTCTTGCTTGCCGTTTTGTTGATTTCTTTTCGCAGTCCGTCATACTCCCAGCCCATTAGTGTTGGCGTCTCGATCGAACAACGACGACTTAAGGACATACGGTAGACACGGCGACCGATAAGCGGGCGCAGCAGTGCAGAAAGGTAGCCCACCGAAATCGAGCCCCAAAAAAACACGTTCCAGTTTGTGTGTGCCTGTGTTGGGAGTTCCGGGGAGCTTTCGGACTGTGCGGTGCGCTTGTCTCGATTTCATTTCCTGTTTCACGGCTCGAGAACTCGTGCCTGTTGGGGATTTGCTGCCGACTGCACAAATACTGCTGCACTTCCACGCTGTATGGCCCCGCGTATGGCTGCAGGAGCACCGATGATGATGCACCACACGGAAAGCACTAATGAAAGCAAATGGTTCTGTGTCGTTCGTTCTCGATCCCCCCCCCTCCAGGAAAGCATCTGCCTCGATAATAAAACGATAACGCTTTGGCCGCGGACAACTCTCGCCCATTTTGCGAGTAAAGTCCCAGCACAATCGGCATTAATAATTGGTTGCTTTTAGTGGCTTTTTGTGGTGGTGTAACAAAACAAAAACAACAAGTTTACTCACAATCGCACCAGCGATAAAAAGTGAGTGGAACCGAACTGTCACGGGTTAAAAACCGTTTTCGATCGCTGGTACAGAAAATAATTAACGTTGATAAAATCAAGCCCGAAATGTGTTTGCCGTCTACCTTTTAGGTGGCCGGTCGTCCAATCGGGGCACTTCACGGTAGAAAGGCTTGTGCACGGAGAACCATTCGAAATGGAATAAAAGATCCACTCGATGGCCGAGCACCGAGCGCAGCACGCGGGATTTTGGCCGGTGATGCACCGCCACGGCTGGGGTGATCCGACATCCCGAACGGAAAGACAACGGACTGAACAGGTCAATGATTCGCTGGGCACTTGATCAATCGTTTGCAGAGCCGAGCGTATGTTGCGTACGCATTATTGGTGTCCGCGTGTGTTCCTATCGCGCAACCGAGTGTCCATTAGCACATGGACCGAAGGAACGGGAATTTCCCTAACGCCCCTTACACACTGACGCTAGTAGGGAAACATCCAATGGTGACAAACAGTGGGATTTGTCGTGTTGTCGAACAACGTTTGCACGACGGAAGTTACGCATGTGAGCTAATTTGTTTGCCAAAAGCCACAAACTTTAGGCCAAAACTTACTGGCCATAAATTTGCGTAAGCTTGGTGGTGGTGTTGTCTGCGTGCAGGAAGTTGTTGAAAGAGTTATACTGCGGTCACATTAGTGTTTGCGCTGGTATTATGTTAATCAAATTAAACTATCCAATCCAGTACAAATGTTCCGCCACCGGTGGTTTGAATGTCATGATATTATATTACTTTTTTTTTGGAACACTTTTGGGTCTTTTGGAAGAAATGTTATAGCGTTAACTCAGCAGTGTTGACTTTGGCCAGTGGTAGAAATCTTCGGCTTTGCGTAATTTGAGTAATTTGAGCTGAAAGGGCGATGCAGGTCGGGACGACAAAAATTATGTGAAATGTAAAACTGCAAATCTTTTTTTCTTGGCTTATAAAAAAAAAAAAATTAAAATAAATAAATTAGCCTAAGAATAGTGCTTTATGAACTTTAGTATATTCATTATCTTGCTTTGTATTTTAAATTGGACAACATAATTTAATTATTATATCCTGTATTTGTTGTATTAAGGATGCTTTACTTTCCTTAAACATCTCGTGATTTTTTTTTGTAAAATAACGAAATACTCAAGACAAATGAAATGATTCGTGTTTTTAAGAAGAAAGCATAATGTCTGAAATTCTCTGCTGCTGCTTAAAAGGTTAGTGAAAAATTATCCTAATTCAAAATGAGCTCTGCGAGGGAAACAAAGCTATGCAAATGATATTCTTCATTTAAACCACAAATGAGTCCTGTTCTTGTTGCGTGGAAGGACAAAACGGGAGGCTGTGTGGCAGTGTGGAGGTTGCGGGATGCAATCGGTAGCAATAACCTTCTCCGGCAACAGCATTTTGCCGGCATAACGAACTCGCACGGAAACGAACTGCACCGCATAAACGCAGTCGCTTCTGCGTGCAGCTGTTTTTTGTGCATTTTCTCTTTCGCGGTTCGATTCTCTCTCTCTCTCTGTCTCGTCGGTCGATGTGCTCGCAGAGCAACATAAAGCGACGCATGAGAAGCAACATAAAAGCTGCAACATTGACACTACAGCGACCGAACTGTAGCTTGGTCTGTTGCGATGCAAAAAAGTGGTTTTACAAATGTGGGTGCTTTGTTTAAACTGAAAAATTGTTGTTAATGTGAAGAAATTTATAAACATCATAAATGTACGAAAAAAATCGTCAAATTGTGAACGACGGGGAAAGAAAAATCGTTTAAAGATTATTTAATGCAGTAAATTTAGCTTGAATCCTATGGTTCTTAGACATGCAGGAAAAAATATCCTGTCCCTTATTGCCCTTATATATAAGATTTATTTAAAAATATTCTGTCCGCAGCTTCCGAGTTCCTGTAGCGGGATTAACGGTCTTCGATAAAACTATATACTTAACCTTAACCCTTTTCGAATAACTTAACCCTTTTCGAAGTAATTTTTACAAACCAACAAATTCAATGGAATTATATTACAGGCAGTTTGCGCAACATCCGAGTAACTCTTTAAAAAAAACTTAAACATAAATTTTAAACAAATATTTTATATGACGAAGAAAGCTATTGTCGATCATTTTACTTTTCATTTTGCATCATTTCAGATAATTTTTTTTATTTTCCACTTTGCTTTGATTTTGTGCTATAAATTAATGTAGCTGTTATATTTTCATAAATTGCGTAACTCAGAATCCTCGTAAAGAGCGATTCAGAAATGCAATTCGGAGAGAATGATTTCCTTAATTTTTGTATAAATAATTTCAAAACTGTTATGAACTGGTCCACCTGCCAGTCACTCTAGTGTTCAAAGAGTGAGCCTCGCGAGAACGCACGTTCGGAACTCACGAACGCAAAACTCGGTCCGCTGAGAAGAGCGTGCACACTCTCCGCTCATTCGCGGTTAATCCTTTACGGTGTGAAGAACTGCTCGTCGTGTGCCGTTCCCGTTGTTACGTTCGCGGTTTTGTCTTGCCCGTCTGCTTTCGCTTTCGAACGCTTGTGGTGTGTTTTTTTTCTGTGTCTTCTACCAGTGCGCGTCCCCGTGCCAGAGCCGAATCGATCGAATGTCCTCCGGTTGCTTCGCGGTGCTTTAATTTGTTTGCTGCTTGTACGCAATAGGAGTTGCGAAAAAAAAAACTCTTTAATTTAGTACGTTCCTCTCACCCCGGTGGAGGATGGAAGTGATGGGCTCTGGAAGCAATTAGAAGTTCCACTTGAATCACGGCAAAACCCTGCGACTTCTACTGCTGCTGCTGCTGCTGCCGGTGCATTGAATGGTTCGCGTAAGTGTGCAGTGCCAATTTCTATGCCACAGTGTGCGATGCTGGGCATACGGTAGATTGATGGTGGCGTTATTATTGGATGTGTAACCTGTGTGTACCGTGTCTTGCATCTTATCGCGCCCCGTCTATTCATTATTAGCCGCTCGATCAATCATACGGTGTGAAATACGGAACAGCGTTGAGGCAAAGCACAGATACGTGTGCGCGTGTGGTGTTGTGTTACCCGCCAGCAGCAAATCGTTCCCATTGATGCTGCCCCGAAAGGAACCGTAATCGATTGTGTAGCTCCATGTTGTCTTGTTTCTATTTTTTTTTGACGAGTGATGATGGGCTTTTATGCGAAAATTGGCGTTTAACAGAACCGTCCGTGACTGGTTTGGCGTGGTGTTGTTTATGCTGCTCCCGGGGGCTTTAATAATGCGAGAAAGAGAGGGAGAAAGAGAGAGAGATAGCGAGGAAAGGAATAAAGCAAAGCGAAACAAGGGAGAAGCAGGAAAAAATGCAACACAAAATCTTGATAAATGAATGTTGCCACAGTCGTGCAGAAACAAATCGAAGGGACTACTATCGTGGGGTTGTTTATGTGGGTGTGCTAGTGTGTGTCGATGTACTGCTAGTGGGTGGTATGAAACACCCAAAATGGAGTGTTGGTGTTGGTGGCGGAAGGTTCTTTTGCTCCCTCCCCCCATCAAGCGCACATTTTCTGGACCCCCTTGTGACCTTCCACGATTTTGGTTGCCTGCGTACCGGGTGCCACAAACAGAAAGAAAAACGTTTTGCTACAATCGACAAAGAAGTAGCAGAAGCACACAACACAACACCACCCCAAAAAAGAAAAAAAAAAACCCCCAAAACAGTGCAATTTATTTTCGCCGAGCTCGGCAAACTCGGTGTGTGTGTGTGTGCCAGTGCCAGTGCGTTCGAAGGCGGATTGTTTTGTTAGTGTGTTTATTGTGGCATGTGTTGTTTTGCCTCCCCTGCCTGCTGGTGCCTCTTGACATGGTCTGACCCGTGTATCATTTCGCTTGCGTTATCATCGTAGCGCCGCTTCGACAGTTGCCGGTTTGCGTGGTTTCATGCGTTTTGGGGCGGGCCGTCTGCTGTCGTCCTGAAGAACCTTGCCGTTCGACACCTAACCCACTATCGGCTTTAAACGGATCGAACAGACAAGCAGCGAATTTCAAACAGGAACGTAATGTTGTAAAACAAATGAAGTGGGAAGAGTGTCGTCGAAATTGTGTTCCTCCTGGGCCGTAGCTACAAAACCGCAGAAACGCGTACCCTAATCCACCATTTCAATCAATGTAATTTACGGCGCAGGGGTACTAAAAATCGGGGCTAACAAAACAACACGACACGACCTTGACACGTTGTGAATATTTCCCGTACAGCAACAGAAAAGAGTATTTCGATTTAAATATAGAAGCGCTAGGTTGGACGTAGCGGTCAGCAAACCTCTGCGAGCAAAGAGCCAAAGATCGAGAGAAAATTAGCATGGAATTAGTTTAAAGAAATCAAAATATGAAATTTGATACTTTAAACTTAAATACTTTTGGGGCGACAGGTGTAACCGAGACAGCCGAACGTGACGGATTCCAAAAGATCATCCCTCGAAAGATCTCTTGATTGTTCCAAGGGAAATTTTGTACAATTTCTAGGATTTATGTGAATATTCTCATGAATATCTTGCCGTAAGGTTCAAATTCAGTTACAATATTTGATAAAAATTTTACCAAGCTTTGTATGGGATGGATCATCTTCGACAAAAAGGCACAATGAAAGAGCCTCAGAGGTCCGTACTTTGCCGACCACTGGGCAAGACGACGTGTGTTCGTCTATGCGTTTTTAGGTTAGGTTGTTAATAAACAAAGTTGTAAAAGTTGATTTAGTATTGCTACACGAGCCATCACCTTTCATTTACGCTTACCAATTCGAAGGTATGATAGAATTGTTCACGATTATCAACCTCGTATTATCCGCTAGTGTTGCGTATTCTAAGAAATCTTGCTGGGTGTCTAAAGATTAGTCTTATCAGCGTCTTGACACCTATCGCAGATTTCTAAAGAAATTGAATTTCGCAATGGTCTGAGATGTGTGTTTTTGAGAATGTTGTGTAACAACCTCTCCGCAAGCGTTACCCTTTTTTTTGCTGCCCAAAATTCTTATTGGCCTCAATTAGTGGGGGGGGGGGGGGGAAAAAAGGATTAAAGTATTTCCCGTGTACTCATGCGAGAATTCCTGAGTCATCAACGCGTCTGCAATCCATCCTCTTGCAAGATAGGTGTTTGACGAAAACTCAAAAAAGGCCATGCCATGCCGTACGGTCGTTGCTGTTAAGCTGCTTTATTATTATTATCACCCACTGCACGAATGTTGTAATCTCACGTGTAGGAACCGTAAGTGCTCAGGGAGATACACTTTTTTTTTGCCTCCTTCGTCTGTCTGTCCTTTTGTGCGGCCGGTTTGCTACTGCAGCTCTCCGTGCACGATAAGCAGAAACGCAGGAACGCAGGAAAAAATCGTCACTTTGAGTCATTGCTGCTTTACCCTGACAACGACGCGGGACGATACACGCATTGGACTGGCGCCCGATAAGCGCCAGCAAAAAGGTGCTGAGAAACTGGTGGCTAAAGGTCGTACCACACTAAGCGCCCCTTAAGCGTGCTTTCGGGGAACAGCAGCAACACCTGCGAAGAAATGGAAACGGCAGTCGCTTGGTGGTGCGGTGTAGGCGTCATTCATACATTTATTTGTTTGGAAGGGAAAAACGAGATGCTTCTGGCTTTTCGTAGATCGTTGAACTGCGTGCCTGGAAGCTTCCCTTCACCACACGGAACACCCGGGGAATGGAGGTTGAAAGCCCGCAATTATAGCAGGCAGCAGCGCGCCTCTGCTGTAAGAGGCGAAGGCTCTTCTGCCGTGCCGCGTCCAACACTGGATTCTGGCATTCGAATCAAACGCCCATGCTTTTCCGGCTTTTCACCACCAGAACTAGGTTGGCTGAACTGTGATGTTTATCGGTGTGTGTGTGTGTGTGTGCCATGGACAAGATACAGCGTTCGAACGAGTTCCAGAGTTCCAATGTGTAACGCTCGTCTAACTCGCCGTTCACTAAGCGGGGCGAGAATCAACAGCCCCCCATTGGCTGCCAATATTTGCCTGGTAGGACGTTCTTTGGGCGCGTTTATGGGGGCTTATTGATTGAGGTAGTTCCCTGGTGCCGGATACGTGCCGTTTCGTTGTTGTATTTTTTTTTTTTTTGCATATTGATTTGAAGAAGAGGCTACGAAGGAATTCTTCCCCCAGCTGGACACGATCCGCTTTTGTGCTAAATGAGCAGGGTTCGCTCGCCCCCAAAAACCGCCAAGACGAGGACCAGGAGGCACTATATCAAGTCGCTGGTCGCTCGCTGCTGTCCTCCCTTTTTTGTTCTTCTGCTTTATTCTCGTTGTCTGCCTTTGCTCGCTCGCTGACCGTGCGCCGTGCCCTCATCTCCGGCGTTGAGTAATTTATGTTACGTTTCGTTTGTGTTCCCCCCCTCCCTTCCGCACCTCCCCCTCTCCCGCTTTTTCGCGTGGCCACTTCTATGTAGGCTTTCGGTATTGCCTATTTAGCCGGTGAGGCCCTATCACATCGAATAACAGTAAAAACCACTTGCCGCCATTACATTTATGATACACACCGGAGTCGAAGGCCGGTTCGGTACGGAGGGTGGCCTGCGCAAAACGGGAGAACATCTCGCGAAGGCTGGTATTTGAGCAAGGGGTATTTGAGTCAGGTCTTTTACCTTTTTGCTTGCGTTCCTCTCATCAGCTCAACCCTTGGACGGGAGGAGAGTGGATGCGGACGGGCTTGCTGTGGGCCGTTGGATGGGTTCGGAACGAGCTCGAGAACTCGAAGACCCTCAGCCATCACACTCGGTTGCAAATATTGCTCGGTGTGTGGGTTCCCGCAGATTCATGCGATCTAACCGACGGTAAAGACACTCGATGACTGCGGGCAACATTATGCTGCGTTGTGTGCCATGCACCTTGTTTGGACGAGCCCGGAGGGGGAGAGGGGGACTACAGTTGTTCGCACATGCAGGGCGGTAAAACCGGGCCCGGTTCATTAGAACTGCAACCGAGGGAGGGAAGCAATGTGGGTGAAATGTTGTGCTTTCGGGGAGGTAACATCATGTATAATTAAATTTTATGCTAGTTACAGTTTTGAGACACCGGAGCATCGTCGAAGCTGTGCGGTTATTGGAGCTTGAAAATGGAGGTTTCCCGTTTTCGAAGGTTTTATTGGGTATCGCTCGATATCGGGTGAACGGGGCGCCGCCAGGACTCGAAGGCAATTGGGGCAACATACACGAACGACATCGTCGGCTGTCGATTAAACGCTAAGCCGATATTTCTATGCCGGAATATGGAATCTGTGTCGTTTTCAATTAAAACTAGACGATACCGCTGCCTTGCTTGTGCGGCTTGATGTAATTAAATGTAAACATGTGCTTTTTGCATTTGTTTTTCCATGCGCAAATTGTGCGCAAAGTGTCGTTGGAAAACCACCGAGCTGACATTTTGTTTTAATCTTAGCGAACAAAGTCTGTGCCCAGGATAGTTGACACGTCCAACGCTTATGTATGTCGATTAGGCCATGTTAAACGGAGGCCGCTCGATGGTTTCGTCGTAACGGTACTGGTTTTCCACATGACAAGACCGGTCCAAAATCCCATCCAGACCCAAGCTCTCCAAATATAGAGCCCCACAACAGTTCCTGGTCTAATTTTCCAACTTCGTACACGAGATAAATGGCGTATTGGAAGGTAAAAAATGGCAGACTTTTGTAGGGGAGAGCAGCAGTAGGAGAAGAATTTTTGTTAAAGATCAGTCAAGAGCAATTGTGTAGCACTGATTTGTTTGTACACCCGGGAGCAAGCAAAACAAATCACTCACATTGTTTTTTTTTCTACGCCTGTCTGAAGTCCTTGAGCTAGTTTTTTGAAGCGCCAAAAAATCAAATCATTTGTCTATAGGAGGAAACGGATGGTGGTGCGTAATGTGCTTCTTCGGTCACATTTGTATTCATGTGTTGCCTTCTAATTGCGGAAAGGTCGTTCATTTACGAAGACGTAACCGCACGGTCAGGACGAGAAGGAGAGCGCTCTACGGGACGCAGCGTAAACGTCCGTGGTAAATATATCGCCCATTGTCGGGGCCGGGCCTGACGAGCGAATGAATGCAGTTTTTGGCCATAATTTCGCGCCACTGGTGATTTGTTTAGCATTTAAAATTTAACGGCTCGAAATTAACGAACCACCGCTGGGCCGCGGCCCTTCCCCGCTTCGATTGGTCAATACGAAATTTAGTGCTTTCCCATTTTTGGGCAGATGCCATCCGCTGGCGGGCTCTGTTCCTTTGGCCGGTCACGTTAAGCGCGGTATGCGAATCAAGATCGAATTAAGTGGGAAGCGAGAATGTGTCACCTCGCATTGCCTCCATCGGCCCTCCACCTGTCGTCCTGGTGGACGACCGTTCGGTTTGGCCATTCTTTAGCGCGCTCTGATCGGCATCGTGGCCCCGCTCTGCGCAGCAGCTGATCGGTGCCGTTGATCGAAATTTAAATGTTTCTTTTCTTAACGGCTTCTTGTCGCAAACAAAAAAACAAGAAGAAACAAACGACGTGGGCCGGGCGGGGGTGGGTAGGTAGGGGATACCCGGCATTGGTGGCACATCGTTCAACCAGCGCGTGATGGATTGACGGGCACATTTCGAGCGTTTTATGACGTCGTAATAAGCGCGCATAAGTGTGCGCTCGCACAAAATAACGCTTTATGATCATGCGTTCGCGCTGTTTGATGCTCACTGGCAGCCCGTTAGCGAACGCCGCACGGTGGTGACGGACGGGGGCAGTAGTCCATCCACCATCCTCTAATGTTCGATTGCCAAACACTCCGGGCCGGCCTGTGGACCCCGTCGCCGGACCGGCCACGGGCAGCTATAAATAGTGCCCCGTTTCCTTTGGATCACATTTCTCAAGGAATGGGCATTGCGCAAAAAATCCGAACTAAAACCGCGCGCGCCCGTGTGTGTGTGTGTGTGTGGGTTTGATTTGAAGGGAAAAATCACTCTGCTTGCCCCCCCCCCCCTTTTGCTGGTTGCAAAGGGTAGGTATCGCTGTGGTCGCATAGATTTGAAACCTGTGAGCAATGATGTCGTCGCACATCGGGCTGGAGTTGCGAGCGCGCAGGTTGAACGTTCTCTTTTTTTTGTCCCTGGGGCTGTGGAACGTGCCAGCCGTAGCCATTGGTTGATATGTATCTAGGAAAAGGTTATAAACCAGAGAATCCACGCTGATGAGTGGCGGCTGTGTAGTCGGACTAGTGACGTTTGTGATTTTAAAAAGACCCCAAAGGGCAGTATATTGAATGTTAATGGTAAAAACATTAAAAGAATACAGTTGATAATACTAAAATGTTTTATACCAAACTTCTTTATTCCTTGATGAGGTTTAGAATCACATGGTATATATTATGGAGCTTAAAGAATAGACAAAGACATACAAGAAAATGTCAAACTACCATTAATTTGCAATAACTTTTCTATCCGTATGTCGTTCTGTTGATTTCTATTTATTTATCCCACCACCTCACATACACCTCAGCTGTCGATTTCGGAAGGGCACTAACCGTAGGGTTTGGTGGGTAGGTGGCCGCCCGTGTACTACCCTCCGTAAATGTGACGAAGTTACAGCTCTAATGGTGCATAATACACTGTGCGCGCACACATTCGTGGAGGTTTGCTGCGCTTGACGAACTCCCTTGGAACGGTGGAACTCCCACTCGATAAACTAACCTCCGCCAGCAAACGGGCACCAGCACGCGGGCAGCATCTTGAGTGCACAACCAAAACCCACCCATGCGCTACTAGCACGGCCATATTCCGCTCCGTTTCGCAGTGACATAAATTGTTAACCCAGAAAAAAAATAGTATCACCTCGCCAGTAAGAAAAATAGCAGAACGATTGCGCAGAGGGGTAGTTTGTAGTAGTGCAGCGGTGTTTACCGGGCGCAATTCGACGCCGAGAGCATTCCCGGATGCTTCTTTTGACGCTTCGTCAGCACAGTTTGTTGCAAAAGTTCCACACATTATTTCGCGACCCCGAGTTCTTCGCGTCTGTGCCCGGACGCGCACCCAAAAGGTGATGAGATCGCAACGCGGAGCGGAGAATTCGTTGGCCGGGCACACGGTTCTAATGGTATATGGAGGCTGACGCGAGTCGCCGGGAAGGCCGCCAGATGCTGGCAGATGTGGGAAAATAAATCAACGGGCAGCAGGCAGGCAGGCAGGCAGAGGAATGCAACGAGCTGCGGGTATGGTTCAGCCTCTAGACAGCGTGTCTGATGCGGATACGTATGACGTGCAACAGCGGGCGTGTGGCCACCATCCCCGGGGAATGGCAACATGGATAATTTACGCACTTTCAAGCTCAATAATGATTTGCGATCGTTTTATGAGGTAATCCAGAAGAGTTATACACTCGTCAGGCAATAATTTTCCGTCGCAGAAGCACACCCCATCTCGGTGTAATCCACAGTGGAAGAGAAAAGGTTGCATAACTATGTTTATGTTGGGATTTTTTCAAGCGGTATCCGTAATACAGAGGCATAAACCGTGTCCGTCTATGTGCAGTGGCATGTGGGTTTGTGGAAATAGAAGCAAGAACATGCTCATTATCGAAACGTTGGAAGGAATTCCTCAAAAGTTCCCATTTTGATAGGCTTAATTTGATAGCAAATATGTTTATTTTAGTGCATTTGTAGCATTTTTGTGTGAAATTTGAATTAATGCAAAGAGAAAGTGCTCCAGAATGGTGCTGACACAGTGCTAAACAGTGCTCAATATCGTTCCATAGCTTCGCCCGAAAAGGGCCCCGTTTGTGCAAACGGAAAGTGCAGCGTACAAAACAACAGATCAGCAACGCGCCCTAGCGGCCATCCCAACGCACCCGTTTTGTACCGGCGTTAGTAGTGATGTGTTGAACTGCACGCTGGCCGGACATTCGCTGGTGACAGGCAGAAACGAGCGACCGTTTGCCGGCGACAGCGAATATGCACTTTGGTTTGATGCAGTAGCGAAGCGGCACCCCCTGCTAACCACGGAAGCTGAGTGACAAGCAAAATGTTGGGTGCACTAAAGCGTCGATGGAGGACTACGAGAAGGTTGGTACAGTAGAAGATAAAGCAAAGTAAATAGAAAAGGGCGGCTGACATACACCGGCGAGCGGTGATGCTGGAGATCATCGTCCATGATCGTCCATGTCGCTAATGGTGACAAGTATTTATTGTAATATAGTGTTGTTAGAGTAATATGATGCAAGAGAATAATTCAACGAAACTGAAAGCAAACAATTATCTTACTCAGAAAGCACACTAGGTGTCAATATCTCATGAGTTTCATAAATTTCTTGAGCTTTCTTCAGTTGCGATCAAACAATTCGAATTATTTCAATCACTGTCAGTCGCTGATTCTCGGACATGACTTCCAATGGCATAAACTTCAGCTACAAACTTCAATGAATTGCTGTGTGTATAAATTATGCCATTAACATAGGCGCCGATACAGTCGAAAGAAAGCACCATTACTGGCCGCAACTCGAGACATTCACCTTATGAATGAATAATAAACGACTTCCCTTCGGTGCGGTTTTCCATCGCGGAGCCCACCCAGGGAATGAAGCAACAGGAGAGAAGAATTGGACCTCATACGGACAGGAAGTGATTTGAAATGCGGTCCACTCTCGGCGACGGCGACACGTGATGTTTTGTTCTTGTAGCCCTCGTTCGCCCCCCCGTAAGGATGGACACCAGCAAACTCACAGGATTTTTGCTACGCTTGTGGCGAGACATGACAACGAAACGAAACGAAACAGTAAAGGAAATCAAGAATGAACTTCCGTGCACAGGGGAAAAGGAGTACAACAGCAAAAACAAAAAAACAGAGAGGTGCCAGTATTATTAAATGGCACTCCGGTACCGGTGTAATGTCGGTACCTTTCCGCCAATTCGCCTTTAGAACACTCGAGGCGTTGGTCTATCGGCTTGCGTATTTTTGATGCACCCAGACAGCAGACTAGTGTTACGTCAGGTTTGGGGGGCGAATAATGGGACAGCGAAAGAGCAGCAAGCGATTCCAAAGCGATCGAGGTGGGCACAACATTGGCCAACACGTGTGTGTGTGTGTGGGGTGTGTCCAGAAGTGTATTATGTGGGGTGTCGTTTGCAAGGGTTCGACAAACTGCAGTGCGATCACCGATGCACCGGGCGACAGGTCGTATTTATGCAGCTTAGCTTTCGATGCCTGTTGGACTGTGTTGGTCTGTGCGTCGTGTGCTTTGTTTTGTTTGTTGTTTATACCCGGTTGGTTCCGGCTCCGGTCGTTCGCCTGGCCACTACGTCCGACGCATGCGATTGTCTGCAACGATGATTGAAAAGTTTCATGCAAAAATGTCTATATTAAACGGAAATTGTTTTATAAATGAATCTCTTAACGTTTTTTACGTTGAATAATCTAAATGATTTTAACATTTTGGAGGATCTTTAAATTGTGGTGAGTTGTTCTTGAGCCTTTCGTTCATTACTACTCATCAGAGATCCGTGCAAAAATGGATCATCAGCGCTCAAAATTACCTTTTTTCCAATTTTATTTGCAATTACTCTTAGTTTTAGGCAATTATAATCCTCACTATATCAAAATACTTGAAGAAATTGAAGATCTCTCTTAGTTTCTGAAAACAGAACACTCTTCAGAACCCTACAACAGCAAAGTGAGTTGCAAATCAGAAAACTAATGCAACGCACTCATGCTACGCGATCAAACAGCCAGAAACTTATCAATCTCCCGTGGATCAGTGAAATTGTAACTGGAACCAAGCAAATAGAGCGGAAAAATGACGACAATCGTGTGTTTTTGGTGTGTGTTTTGGTCCGGCGCAAGCACCCCATAGGCAAGCTCCAAAACCCACGACAACAAAAAAGGTTCGTAATGGTTGGAAGCTTTCAATTGCGGGGTTCGAAATTGTACAAACATAAAAAAGAAGGTCTGTCTGGTGAGGCACGGAGATTGAAAACCTCCCCCCCCCCTCCCCCCCTCCCCCCTCTCCCTCGCAAAATGACGGATGAGATGTGCAAAGTTCGCATGACTGCAAGAGACGCATTGGCGAGAACTCTCCGAAAGTAGGCAGTCAACAGCGTCGTGTTCGCCCTGGACAAACGCCAAGCAGTGTGTTGCTGTCCCGATTTCGGTATGGGTTGGCCGCTGCGGAAACCGACGGAAAAGGACGGCCGGATGGCGAGCGCGCTTGTGTATCGCAACATAACAAACCAACGGCTAGATAACGGCGGATGTGACGGATTGTGCTCTCGTGCTGCGATAGTGGCATCGTCTTGGGTCCCGCACCTAGCCGGCAAACGCCTTACGGTCGTTTTGTGTCGGTACCAGCGGTCTTTCCTTTTTCTTCCGTTCCAATTCTGGCACGCCGATGAGCACTGTCATGAGACAGTCTGGAACCGCGGGCTCCTAGTGTGTGGGCCCTGTTGTGCAATCAGCCTCCCGACGCCTCCCCGGAAGCAAATAAGTGACCTAATTTTGACGTCTGCGACTGCAGTTGTACGACGCAAAGTGCAAAGAAGCAAAAATCGATTTAATGATAATGGCGAAAATGGTCAATGGTGCGGTCGCACACGCGGTTCTACCTTTCGCTTGCTGGCTGATGCTGATGAATCGCAATTTATGGTGGGATTTTATGATTTGTTCGTCGAACGATCGGTTCGATGTCAGTGGTTCGAATCAAGTTTCTTTACAATTTCGTCTGGGCTGGTCTGTGGCTCTTATCTCGTCACGAAACCCGATTACCATCTTCTGAAGCATGGTGCTGCGAAACCTTTTGTAACGGTTTTGCAGCGAAAACAGCAGCGTTAGGTGAAGGAAAAATTGAACTACGAGAGAAACGGACTTTAATTTGGTGGCAAATTGTTTGTTGTGGCGGGGTTAAAAAATATTTAACAAAAGAGATGAAATACAAAAAATCCATCACCGCTCGTTACGGGACTCGAATTTTCAATAAAAATGTATTTTCCGTACCCATCCACAAGGCCCAAGCAGCATAAAACATTAGCCTAGGCACAACAACATCGGTGCCGGCTTGTTTTGGTGGTGGTTCGCCAGTTTTATGGTGGTTACGGGAGATGGACACGACGGTTTTGTTTTTTGTTTTTTTATTATTTTAGCACAAGGATGACGGGGCTGACCTGCGCCGTAATGTTGATTAGCATTTTTATTATCCTCCACACACACGCAGTGTTTGACGCTTTATTCAATCATCGCGTAGAAGTGACAGGGACCCCCCAAAGCCATAATCGGATAAGGAAATATGTTGTGTGATTACTCAAGTGAATGTAGTACTAAAACATTGTACGCGTTATACAGGCTGTCTTTAAACGGTGTTCTCATTAGCAGTGACTTGAGGGGTGTTTGCAAAAGATTGAAGTTAAGCTCGTTTAGTTGGTAAAACCTGCGGAATTTATGTCCAAAAACCTACTGTACCAAAATATCATCACATTTGCGTGAGTGCCTTGCAATATTTGTTATGGTTTAATTTATTTATTTTTTTGTTTCACGAAAGACAAACATGCTGAACATGGCATATGCAAATGGCGTACAGAACAATACAACCATTTATTGGAAAGCGTAAATCCTTGTGGTGAAGCGACTAAACCGATGTTCTCCTATTACCACTAAACATCAGCTTTTGTGTCCCTCCTATAATGCGGATTTTTGCTTCCCGTTTCACCGATCACCCTTTGGGCACCCATAAGGATAAGAGGTTCCCCCGTGGGGCTGCTAGGGAGCGAGTCGGGAATGTAAAGCCACCGAAACACAGCAAAGATCTATCGTGTCACGTTCCATTCGTGTAAATTGTGGACATATTTACAACATCCACATTTGCACACTGCTCATCATCGTGCTTCCCGCGGGGGGTTTTTAGGGGGGCGGGGCGCGACGCCGGATAATAAGGTGCAGCGGGGGTGGGCAGCATAATGCTTTATGTTTTTTGTTTTTTTGTTTTTTATTGCAGCAAAAGATCCACGAACGGAACGGCAAGCATGAATTGGTGGCATCAGCACTAGCGAAAACCCATCACTCTTTCGGTGCTGCTGCGGAATGTTAGGGAAGTAAAGGTTCCTTCTTCCATTTCGCTCCCGGTCCCGGTCGGTCTGTCAGCATTATTTAATTTCGCCGAGTGAATCTGGGCGTGAGCTGGGTGAGCGTGCTCGCATCGCAGCCTATGTGCACACCGAAGGCTAACGGTGGGGAGGTAAGCGTGACCTCGTTCGTTTTGGTTGGGTCGGAAAAAGGCAATCGAGTATCGAGGGGCGCGAAAACTCCGGGACGTGTTTGACTGCTCACACTGGTTCCTCAAAGACGGAAAGGCTAACGAGAGTGCATTTTATTACAATCGCGACGGTCGATTGGGACGGTGAGAGTTCCTCCATTGCCGCCCGTCGAAGAAGTCCTGTTTGGGGCTTTTTTTTTTGGCGAGGGGGAGGATGGTTTCGGTCTTCATTCGAAGGGATGTACACCGCCCACATGCTTATATCCGGCGCAGCCCCGTAAACGTCAGTGACTAATTAGTGCAGATTGTTGGGTTTTTATAGATATCGACTGTCAGCTTTACGATACGACACGGTTACGCGGTAGTTGGTTGGAGGTAGATTAATTAGCGGGAAGCAAAACTCCGCTGCACAGGGAGAGCAGGGTGGGAATTTAAGTAGGTAGGCGGGTGTTCTTGAAGACATCCTGCCACGGCCAGGATCAGGGATTGCCATTTGTTGTGCCAAGCTGTTTTTTTTTCTCCGACCAATAAGAAGCGGGACCCACCGGGACCAGGAAAAACAAAAGCAACCGATTCCAAAATGTTTGGAAAACGGAACGTGATTTGGGCGAAGATTTGACATTCGGTTTCGAGCCCATGAATCTGTTTGATGGGAGGCTTTTATGCGAGTTCCGCGTTCTTCGGTGGGGAGTTGTAAAACCGACTCCTGCCGGAAGGCTCTTCAATTAAACTGTTCACCGAGCTGCGCCGGGCCGCGCACGGAAGTTATTTCGTATTCGACATTATGCTACCGTGGCCATTTCGAATAATAACAAACGGCTTTATTTATGGCCAATGGCGGGGAGGTTTTTTTTATTGGAGATCAACCAAAACTCACCAAACCAAACACCCACCACCCGTTGCTCTTTGTTTCCTGACCGGGGGCTCATTACCAGATGGAAGCTTAAGTGCCGCTCGCAAAACAGGGAATTAGAAACTGGGTCACAGCATTTATTCGGTTCTTGGTGTTGGGAAAAACAAACCAAAACCGACTGCTTTGGCGTCCATATTCCAGCAAGCCTGCCTTCCTTTGAACCCCTTTTCTTGGGCGAAGAATTTGTCCGGGCGACAAGTGAAGCTGGAGCTTACGTTTATTTGCAGATGTGTGGAATTAGGAACACACACACACACACCCTCTTACACACAACGAAATAAACACGTGTTTTTCTTTTCTTTATCGTCAAAAATTCTTCAGCGTTAAAGCTCGCTCCGCACAGCCAGCGGCAGCATGTGTGTGTTTCTCGGTGCCTTTATCTTGGTCCGTGATCGTGTAAAAGCACTTGCAACGCACTCTCCCTTCCTTCAACGCATAGAAGTTCTCCGAAGCAAAAAAAAAACATGGCCATCAAACATTGGGCTATAAAATTTGGCTTTATCTTCGTGGCATTGTTTGCGTAACCCAGAAAACAAAATAACGCTTCGACCTGCCGCTTGGGGGGGAGTGTTGTGACGCCACGTGCCCAGTGCGTCCGCAGGTCGGCCAGTGTTTGGCGCCAAAACTCCAAAACGGGTGTGACGGTACCACCGAAAGGGTTGTCCCCCCTCCATCCCCTGCCCTCCCCTGGACACCGAATGGGGTGTGGGTGGGTGCGTAGTATATTGCATTGTACGACCGGGTCCCCGAGTGAACCCGCCAGGAGGCGGCCCGTTTGTGGGCGTCGATTGGATTGGTGCGGCAGGGCACATTATGGCACAGCCCTGTGTGTGACACATTTTTGGCCAATTGTCAACTATTTGGTACCGGAAGTGTCGGTTGCTGGTGGAGCGTGTGGATACGATACGCCCGGGGAATGACATCCGAGAGCAAATATTCGCTCGTTTACAGAGATTGCTGAACACGACACCCGGCCGGATGGGTTGCTTGCTATGCCATATGGAGCATCCACTGGGTCGAATATCTGAATTTATGGAATTTCGATAGAAAATAAAATCCACCACCACACTCCCGGACGGGACCAGACTCGGCGAAATGGTCGTGTTTTGGGGCGAGCGCAAAGACACACGGAGGATGAAATGTGCGTCCTGTGCAACATTTTTGTCCGACTCGCCCAATGTTGCTGACGGGCAGGAATGTTCTTTCTTCATCACACACACACACATAGGCACACACTTTTTCACGGCAAAATATTTTCGGATGTCCCCATTTCTTGCCACAGCAGCACACTTCCCCACCACCTCGGGGAAACCCTCGGGTGGAGTTTTATATCTTGACATTGCCCAACGTTGACTTCGCATTTCCGTTCACGATTGACCTCTAGCGAGCGTCGGCCAACAACGGGATGAGAACCGAATGAAGATCACCGGGGGAGAGGGGAGGGTATCTCCTGAGTCGTGCGGGGCAGAATTTGAGAAGCCGGTTGCGTAAAATAGAATCTCCGCTTTGACTCCGGACTCCGGTGCTCTCAGCGCTGGAAAACGCGAGAAGTACCCGTTGGGCCTGTGTGGAAAATTATCTGAGCTATAATTGATGGTATTTATAGCGTCTCTGAAGAGCCCGTAATGGGAGTGTTTGAGCGCCGGGCACTAAAGTGGAATTCGATGGTGTTTTTTAGCGGCAACAAATAAGCATTGCAAGGGGGCGGCAAAACGGTCCATGCGGTGTGCACAGCATGCTCGCGCTGGGATGGATGGGAAAGCTTGTCGGCCACTCGACCGTTCGGTGAGTAATTTTCGAAACTAACTCTTCTCCTTCGCGCCTACTCCAAGAACACGCGCGTGAACCGTGCATAAGTAGTCTGACGAGCTGACTTGACTCGGTGGAGTTTCCGGCTCGAGAGTGTCCGAGTCACGGGTTCGGTTCTTCGGACAGCCCGACTGCCTGGAGATGATAAGTTTTATGAGATTTCCACTGCTGGACGGATGAAGCATAATGGCCCACTAGTCTACCGTGGTAGACATTTTGCCTACTCCTAGTGCCGCACCCGCAGGAGACAAATAAATGACTGATAATACCTGGGTGCCTTTTTGTGCGGTGTGGCAAAGCAGCAACCATCACCACGAAACTCTCGTTATCGATAATTTCGTTTGCAGTTATAATACGGAGTACGGGTTGTTGTGCAGTACGGCCGTGTTTCTACACTATTAACCAATTTGGCGCCTATATAAAACCCTGCCCCGGCGTCAACGTTTCTGCGGCGGGAGGGGTTTTTTTTCCGTCCGGCTCTGATCGTCGTGGTGTGGAACTCCACTCCAGCATCTCGTGCATCATACGGATACGTAAGATAATGGCATTGAATGGCGGCTCCCTCTTTTAGGGAAAACGGGCGGATGTCGGTTGCGCGGAACGCTTCATTTCGCCCTAATGTCTGTGGGCCTGGGCTTTCTTGCTTTGCTTTCACGCTATGTGTGGTTTTTATCAGAGTGGTTTTTATGAGATTTTTTTTTTGTTGTTGCTTGTTTGCTGGTCCCATATGCAGAGACAGTAAGGCACTGCTGGGTGGGCGCTGGGTAGATAAAAGTTTTCCGATTTGCGGTACGACTGATTTCCAGATATACTCGGATTGCTCTGCCCCGGCAGTGGCTTGCACGGGGGATAAAAGTTTCCAGCAAAGATAGGAGTCAAAGTTTTCCACGGAATGAGAATGTGTGCCCAACAGCAACATCCATGTGTCCGGATGTGGCGTTTGGATTTGGTTTCGAAAAAAAAGGAACATAATTTGTAACATTTTTGCTCGCTGATCACTTCTTGGTATCAGTGAAACAAATCGTTTTCCTAAATTTTACACATCTGGAATATGTTTTATATCCATACACAATCATATAACAACTTTAATGAAGAATAATGCTTATACAGTCAAGTGTCTCTAAGGTAGTGTCTCTCAAAGATAGCAAATCTTCCTAAGATGAGCATTTTTGACAGCAGTCCCTTCATGTTCAATACATTTCTTGTCTCTCAAAGCTGCAAAGTCTCCCTAAACCGCACATTCTCTAAACTGTACATAATGTTTATACACCAATGTCTCTCTAAGGTAGCCGTGTTTTAGTGTTTGCCAATGACAGCTCGTCTTGGCTTCGTTTACAGAGTATGGTTGAAGACTTTTGCCATACATAAATGGTATACCAACCAAGTGTGTTTGTCTCCCAAAGCTGCAAGTCTCTCTAAAATAGCGGTCCCTTCAGCTTTCAGGTTAGAGAGACTTGACTGTATTTAAAATAGCAGAAGCTGTTTCATCATATAAATTGAAGCAGTAAAGAAGAAAGTATATCTTCAAGCATATCCAAACCAGATTATTTGCAATATTGCCTGGATGTGGGGCGATTAGTGGGCGATTGCAATTGCTTCAATATTCTCAGTTCTCTACCTTGTCTCGTCTATTCCTCAATGTTTCAGCAAACACCAACACCAGCCGTGTGCCGATAAACGGTGTGGTTGTTGTGCATCGCTTATGGTGACAAGTTGTTAACAATTGTGTCTGGATCAGTGTCACTAGATGAAGGGGTTGCTTCTCTCACCCGGAGCGCACACACACACACGCTCACAACACGACAGTGTCGCGGTTTCGAAAGGACGTGTGTTGGTGTTAATCTCCTACACGCGTCAATCGCAACCGGGTGGATTAAGGGCACACTTGAGCCACCCAAAAGCGAGCATAATTTCTCCATCTTTTGGCATGTTTCGACATGCACCGACAGCAGATAAGGGCAATGGGGTAAGGTACCGTGATGGCAAGAGGGAATCATCATCATTCGCCGCCTTTGCTGCGGGCATGGGGCATTTTAGGGGTGAAGTGTAGCGAAAACACATTTCGCGGTGCATTCCACCATTTCACCGACGGTTTCGCGGTGTGCGAGTGGGCGCATAAGTGTGTGTGTGTGTGCGTGTAAAATGCTGAAGTAGGCCGATGTTTTCTGCAAGGGGGGGGAGTGAAGGATCCCGCGGGTCGGCGGGCATTATGCCAACCATCAATTGGTCAGCAAGCGTGTCGTTTGCCGTCGGCCGGCGAAAGATTTTCATCGGTGCATTGGTGTGTGCAGTTCGAGGACCCCCTTTCACGGTGCGCTCTAAATTGCTCGTGACGTGATGAAAGTGCTGATTTATTCTTTTTTTTTTCCTTGGGCGGAAAAGCGGGAACCCACCCGAAGCCCCGCGTAGCAAAATGTGTGGCACACGCGTTACATTTTGTTGTGTGTGGTTGCTCGAGCCAAAAGGCTGCGCAGGCCGCCGCCTGTTCCGATGCGGAACGAATGACTCGGTGGTTGGATGGTTGTTCCTTCTCCCTGGCAAACGAGCAGAGCAGTGTGTCATTTTGTGTGCACTCGCAGGGAAGTGACACGACGCAGTCAACGAAGATCGGTGCAGTTTAATTGAACATATACGGCGGTGGCATGGGGAGAGGGTGGCGTTATGTTGCATGTGGCGAAAAGGGGGTCTAGAGAAATGATAGATCTTGTTAGAGTGTAAAATTGTCCGTCTTTCTTTTGAAGAGTGAACGTCAATATTGAAAAAGGTAGCTACCGTTTTATGGTTCAGCCAATTCCATTGGTTCCACAGTGAGTTACCAGTTTTGCTGCAAAAAATTGAGGTATTCTAAGGGCTAATATTGTATTACTAATGGAAATTATTATTTTTTGCTACTTTTCACGGCGAACTTTGAGTATCAGAAGTCACATAAATACAAGATTTAATCATTAAACAGGTTAATTAATTGGATTTTTAAATTAAGTACTAAATTGGTTAACATTATCAAACACACATCTTCAGATGCTCAATCGTTTAAAAGGAGTATTTCTTATTTCAAACACAATGAAATCACAAGCAAAACATTAGCAGCGCACTGTTGTTTATGGCGGAAGACGGAAAGCAAGGCCTCGACCGCATGACCGGTTGGTGGTTTGTGCATAGGCTTCTGGCAATCGTAATATGAGCGAGATAAATTGTGCAGCGGCGTGATAGCGACGCCATCGGGGTACGACGGTGGGCAGGCGGTGCCGGTTGGTCGGTTTGGGCTTTATCATAGGGCTAATTGAAGTGCTCTTGCTTGTACCGTGCGTTAGCGTTAGGTTGCTGGCCGTGGCGTGTTAGTGCTAGACGAGACGTGAGCCGGTTGACAACGCTTGGTGATCCATGCCGGGTGGTGGTTGGACAGACAGCAGCGATCATTTAATTAAATCACTGTCACATGATAAATAAACTCGTTCGTTTTTACCGGTTAGGTTACCGTGCACCGGAGTTGATCGTGTGTGTTTGTGTGTCGGATTTGTCCCGCACAAGAGGATGAAAGAGAAAGTTTCATCTTCAATCGGTGGTATAGACACTTGGCTTTGCCTTTAAGGAGGAGGAAACATCGCACGATATGCGCGGAACTTAACAATGGTTTAGAAAACTTTTGAAGCTATTTTCAATATATTAAGGTTACAATCTGGTCTTCTGCAACATTCATTTCTATCAAGTCAGACAAGATCGGACAGAACGAAGCCGGTGTAGAAACCAATGGTCGAAGCTGTCGCCACCCATCGACGAGTTTATGAAGATTAAATTAGGCGACAGACGATGGGAACGAAACTGTTTTTATGCTGACCATCCGACCAGCCCTGGACGAAGCGATCCCATAAAGCCCTTAACCAAATCATCACAAACACGCTTCCGCCATTCGAAGTGCCACTTGGCGCTCGTCGTGCTCTTTGCCTTGTGAGGCTTGTGACGTGCGTAAAATTGATTAGTGCAAGAAGAAAAGAAAACAGAGCATCCGAAAGTAAATTAATTAGCACGACTTTCTCGTCTTACTATCGGCCACTGAAAGCAACGGTAAAGGAAATGCTTCCAATTGTGAGAATCAAGTTTGGTTGATGAGACAATACTCGATTGAAGCTGCTGGGCCGTATCGGTTGCTTATGTAACGAGCATGATTAAGAGATTTGGTTGTTGAGTCACAAAAGTTCGCATTTTTCATGGAAATTGTTGGGAAAATCTGGAACAAGAGTCAATTTGTTATGAGTGAGGTTTTTAAAAAATACAATAATAGCAAATAATGCAAAAAAAAAAGTATTTTTCCTCACCCTCTTGGGTGAAATATTGGTAAAAGGGGCGAATGCATCCAATACTTCACGAACCCTCGCAGTTGTTTTACTTCGAATGGAAAATCCTCCCGCGCTAGTCATTCGGCTACATCACAGCAGAACAATCAATTAGAGGTGAGTAGGGTAGAATCGACCCCGTGCGCAGGGGTTTGTTGGCTGCTGGTGGCAGGTCGCATAATTCTGGCCGTTCGTCGAAGGGCCATTTACCAATCGTATGCCAAAAACACGCGCAAGATGGATAGAACATTGGAAAAGAAGGTAATAATTTCGTTCGTATATGCTTCCTGCTTACGGCAGGGATGATGCACACAAGCGAAAATTGGTTTTGTTCATGATTTTTTTGTTGCCTTTATTCGGTATGTATTCTGGCAAACATATTCGCTTGCCTCCTTCATTCCAGTTTGAACTTCATAAAATGAAAATTTTCCCCTTGTTCCGGTCGGTCGAAGGTTTTTCAGCTACCATTGCAAACGAAGGAAGATGTATTTGGGTCACGGAATCTCGGCCTTAATCCTTCACCGCACATGTGTTTGGCTCGGGTGGGAAGGGGGGTCGTTTGTATGCCGGAAATGCTAAATGTGACGTTCCGACTTATTTCAATTTGGCCAAAGTGCCGAATGAATAAATTAGGATGGCATTCGGGTGGGAGTGGGGTTGGGGGATAGGTTAATTGGTAAAGTTCGGAGTGATTATGTAAAATATTAATTTATCCCTCCGAGCCACGAGGTGAGTTGCCACCACGGTGACACGGTGCGGTTACTTCATTCTTGTCCAATCGGTGGACGGAATATTTCGTCTATCCTTTTTCTAACACAAAAAAACACTTCAATATACCGACAGTTCCTGGAATGTGTTGGGTATTCATATTCAAATTTGTTGAAAGAATTGAACCCATCGAGGCTTGGAATTAGTGACACGATCCTGTGGTTGAACTTTAGAAACAAATTTCGACCAAAAGTGAAATGGGAAAACGTCTCGGGAGGGGGGGGTTTTTCTATCGCTTTGCTGATCGGTTGTTTGTCGGATAGGAAAATAGCGTGCCGCCAGGCCAAGGGAAAAGGTTTGACGTTTGTGCTTCCTCACCAACCGGTTTGTAAGGCGTCATGTTCATCAAAGTTTTGTCCTGAAATTACATGCCAAAAGCTTGTTGGACCGTCAACGCCGGATCAGGCGCCGAATGGGATTTGAATGAGTTGAATTATTTATTTGGGTTTAGCGTGGAAGCGCACGCGAAGGGGGAATGCATTTGGGGAAAGCCAATTATCTGCTTTCGTAGACTGTTAATAAACAATAAATATAAAAAAACACTATTTCTCTTTTATGGACCTTCACAACATTATTCCTTTACTGATTGCCGTCATTAGGTTTGTTTGCATACGGGGACTACACCGAATGTCTTTTTCGTGGAACTTTGATTCGTATGTAATAAAAAACTGTTCAAACTTTGCGACTGAGTTCGACGATTCTTACACCTTGATGTAACACCACTTTGATGATATCCGTTGATGTCACCCGTTGTTGGCTTTGGAACATTTGTCGTCCCTTCAAAATGTCACGATGGTGTTTTTTTTTCTTCTCGTCGAGTCAGAGCTGTACTTTTCACACCTCGTTAATGAACGCGGTAAATAGATTACATGAAATCATCATCATGTATAAACATGCACGTGTTCCTGGTACTGAGGATGGTCAGCGATCTTTTGAGATACGATCGAAGCAGGTGCCCGGTATGTATGAATAACCATGAAGTAAGAGAGTAAATGTTGGCAAAGAATGACACGAATGATGGTCGCCAAGTGGAATGTTGATCGTCATTCTAGCGATCCGTGATGGCCAACGATACGCCACGTCTACGATTGGACCTTTTTGAAGATATTTACCTTCATTGTCACTGTTTAAACATCTATGTTTATAAGCATATATACATTTCTTCGGAAGAATTCTAACGTATTAAGACCCCAACATTCGACGACTAATGTTTGTGTGTGTTTTTTCTTCTCTCTCCGCTTCATCATTACAGATCCGTGTCAGCTGACAATCAGTACGAAGCGGAGCGCGAAGGTTTGAGCGAAATAATTGCCACCCCACGGTACCTGGAGTTCCTGAAAAACTATCGCGAGGAAGCAGCAGCCACGGCTGCGTCCGAAACAACGCTTGCCGTCTCCGCCTCGCCACGCTACATCGAGGTAAGAAAGGGACGCATCGTGCTCGAATCGTCCTCCCAGCCACAGCAGCCACCCCCGCTCCCGATCCGCAACGGTGGCCTACACCCCCCCGATGGGGAAAAGACTGATCCTCAGCACCAACCGCTACACCATGGCCGTGATTCGGTTTTACGAATCAACCGTGAACAGAAGGTACCCGGTGGATGTCCGATGGTCTCCCCGGCTTGCCCGGATGCCGGGATCGAGAATGAACCATCCATCCCGTTCCCGCCCCTACCACCATCGCCACCATCCTCGCCGACGGTACGCCAAGGATACAGCCCGAGCGCTTCTTCACCCCTGCACGAGTGTGGGAAACTTGTGCGGAACACTTCCGGCTCGGTTTCGGACTCCTGCAAGAACACGGTAAGAGCACACCGAGCATAATTAAATCGTTACACTGTTCGCTTCTTTTTTAGTCTCTCTCTCGCTTCGAAATGCACATGATTGACCGAAAAGGCCCCGAAATGAGTTGGTAGCCACGGTGCTGGAACGGATCAAGCGGACCACGCCTGGAAGGGGGAACCAAGCGGTGGGAAGTTATGCTGTTGTTGATGTTTTAGCTCGTAAAGCGCAACCATCCGTGTACGTCAGAGTGAACCTCTCCGCTCGACGGTGGTGGTGCTTATTTTCCCACACACTTGCCATATGCCGGCCGCACTTTCATGTGGGGGATGTGCATCGCGAACGGTGAAGAATGAGCTTCTTAGTGCCCGAGCCTGTAGACCTCTGGTGGTAGCGCTACCCAGTGATGATCTGATACCGTTTTGCGTTTTGCATTCGAGATCTTGGGATCGCGATCGAAACAGGTCGGGTGCGCCGGGTTGCGCTGACTTTTACCCTACTTCGGTTGTTGTTCGGTGCTGCTTCCAGCAATTATGCTGCGCTCTCATCCAGAACCGAGATCGACCGACCGGCGTATTCATGGAGCGTTATTCGTTCTTTCCGTTTGGCTGTGTTTTCTTTCCAACGAACGTTTCGTGCGTTCGTACGTACGTACGTTCGGAGTGTCACGCTTTGCTTTCCGAAAAGTGCGCGCGTCCCCCCCTCCGGTACGGTCCGTTGCGTTCTGCGTTTGAGAAGAGAAATTGTCTTGCTGTGACTCGGTCGGTGCGGGCGCGGCTGTTACACTTGCAGCGACGTGCGTAACATTTATTGCGACCATGCGGCTGTACGCACGCTGTGATGTACGCAAGATGGGATCGAGATCGAGATTGGTGGATGGGTTTCCTTTAGCCCAATGTGTGGTGGAATGTTATTTTTTTTGCGCTTCCTTCTCACTGCCGCGCGCGCGTTAGTGAACCGCACGGAGATAGGCACAATTGAACACGACCACAAAACGGGACATGGGTGGCGGTAGTTATGCCGTGTGGAGTAGAACATTTAAATCACAAATGGATACAGTTACACAGTTGTGTGAGAAATGGGCGTGAGGCTTCACAGCGTCCGTAGCACAAAAACCTTATGTGCGCGCCGGCATTTTGCCAACAAATCATCGCCATTGTTTTCTTTGGCTTGGATTTTAGAACGGGTTGTTCGCGCATGTTAGCGCACTAAAATATGTTTATTTTAGTCCATTACACCGTGGAATGGAATGGTCCGGTTATTAGGGCAACATTCTTTCTGTTGCGGGATTCCAATGCCGACAGGCTGAAAGTAATATGTATTATTCATGAGGCAAGAATTAAAATGCCATTATTCGGTAATTAATAATTATTTCCTTCCGCACATGTAAACTGGCGACGAGTTACTGTCTCTTTGAACTGTAAAGACTTATGTTTGTGGATAGCTGTCATTATGTTTCATAAATTGTTCCTATGCTAGATACGTTTCATGAATTACTTGGGTTATATATATGCGACTTATAGTTTCTTGTGTTGAACAATAAACATTGTTCTAAACAAGGGATGTTTTATGTGCGGGGGTTAATGCCGCATAAAATATTTCTCCAAAAAAAAAAACTAAATCTCTATGAAAGAGAAAGGATAATCCAGCATTAAAAATTCAGACCACAATAAATAATACATTTTTTCGTCTTTTTTTTAGCGCACCGTGGCTTAATTGGCAAATGTGGTTGATGTTGCGCAAAGATAAACGACGACGTAAATGAAGCCGTTTTTCTCACAAAGCTTCATTCGTTTTCGAACAATCGTCCGGTGGTGAATGAAAACGGGCCAGAAAATCACAATAAAAGCGCAAACAAGGAGCTGAGCGAACCGAGAAAAAAAAAGAAAGGAAAAACAACTACAACCTATTAGCGGTCCATCCATCACAGCATAAGGCGTCACATTTGCAAGTGGTACAAATGACAGTTTAGTGGTGGGCTACGACTTTTATTTAGCATGGAGCTTTTTTTTGGTTGACCATAAACGCTCCCGCGCGTGAAGAAGGTGATGAAGAGGAACAATAATCATAATACAAAATAAACAAACAAATATTTTGCCCACAATGGTGTGTGCGGGACCGCCACAAACAAAAAAAAAGCACGCGTGAAGAACGCCAAATGCCAGCCTATTGATGTGCTCCGGTTGTTCCGGTGACAGTGTATTTTTTATAAATAATTCATCCATGGCAAAAGGCAGAACGATGTTACGCGGTTACGTGCTTAGCGCTGTTAGTTGTGGGCTGTGTGTTTTTTCTTGTTGTTGTCATGCATGAACTGTGCTTTGGGTGATGGTGGAAGTTATTGAAGAATGACGATGATGAAAGCTTCTTTGCCCCCATCTCGGTATTGAAAGATAGTTTTTTTTTCTTCTTCCGCACCATTTTCTCTTGCACGGCTCGCACGGATTATTTACAATAAAACGGGCAGTGCGTTGGCGGTATTTATGAATTGCTAACGAACCCGCGCTCCCATCTCACAGGACTGTTGGCTGGTGGCTTAAGAAGAGAAAAAAAAAGCTATGCGGAATAAGTGCTGAGAAGCCGGGGCAAAAGCACATTTATAAAATGGAACACGCTTTCTCTAGTAGATCGCATGCTTCCTTTGCTTTCGTGCCGGACCATTAATTGACTTGTTTTATCATGATGTTATGCAAAGAAGAGAGGAGAAAAAACGGGCCAAAGCTCCGTGCCACCAGCGACACCACTCGATGCTTCCAGGTTATGCGTGCGCGTCGTTAATGAAAAATATCATGTAAATCTCGATGCATCATTACACTTGCAGCAGCGCTCGGTGTGTCTGCTGTGCGTGAAGGTGAGAAACTGATGTGCAAATAGCGATGGTCATGTCGGAACTTGCATTCAACAGTACATGCTACAGCGCGTCGATTGCACCGTCACTGTCATCGGGCGATCGGCCAGTAAACGAGCTGCGAGATAGAAAGCAAGCTGGGGTGTGCGAAAGGGGTTTATGTAATTTATTTTTACCAGATCATAAATTCTCCTTTTTAATGGCGAGAGAGGAATACGTAAATGGGGTTTATATTCAGCATTCATCCGGATTTGGTGGAAATCCTTTTTTTTTGTTATTGGTGTCTGAGAGTCCAGATGTTGCATTGAAACTTTTGTATTGTTTTCACCTCTGTACTCAGCTGCGGAAGGTTAAGAAGCAAAAAGGAAGGATTATTGAAAAGAGGTACAGACATCGTGTGGAAGTTGTGAGGTTCACATGGCAGCGTTATAAATCATCAAATAGTCACATAAATAGCCATTCGAATCATGAAAACATAAAAAGTCAGTAACTTTGAAGGAACTGCGAGTAGTTTATCGATGAAATTCTAGGATTCCTTGGAGAATATTAAATCATTTTACAAACTTCAATCCGTGGAGCTTCATAACAAAAATTCAGACATTTAAGGCTCATAAATCGGCCATCTCATACCATGTTCACCACACTATCGCGTCAACAAAATCCAAAGCAAGTTCCAGCTGCAATGCCTCAATTGCTGTGATTATAATCAAACAGGATTCGAGGAGATGCATGACCCACATAAATCAAGTGGGCTATTATGCAACGTCGTAAACATCGTACCGGCGCACCGTTTGATGGCCATTAGACGGCATTATTATCGAATTATATTGCCCCAGCACACACAAGAAATGCACAAGAGCACTTTGAAGCGCTTCAAAAAAAAACCATGAATCGATTTTTCATTAGAAAAAGGCACTAACAGACAAAAAAATAAAATCACCGAGTCGGTCGTTTTGTGGCCATTGTCCCATGTTTCGTATCAAATAAAAACAAACCTAATGGCAACAGCAAACCAGCCACCCATGGGAACGCCATCAGCGCGTAATTTGATGATCATGTGTATCCATTAATGGTCGCGTATGCTGTGCGTAAGGTGTGCGCGCAACCCTCTCCTTTTCGGCGCATTCAGTCGTTATGCTTTCGTCGTCGTCCGTGGATGTCGCCGGGTATCGCGCCCGTATGCAAATGGGGCCTTTTGCGATGGGTGCCGGCTTTTACGTAAAGGAGAATAAATAAAACAGGTTCCCCAGGGCTTGTGCGAGAAGCCTACCCTTTTTGCGCGATGGCAAATCCTCCCCCCACCCTCCTCCCCCCCTCCCATCGTAGGTTGAACCGATCCGGATGGCGACGGTGTTTGCGGGCACAGTTTTCACTCCACAAATCCGAAGTCGGTTGGTCGAAAAATGAAAAATAAAGGTAAATAAAAAAAGGGATGGAAGGAGAGGTTAAAGAATTCGTAAATAAAGGGTGAAAGAGGCAAATAAATAAAAGCACTGGCAAATATAGAATACGCGTACGGCACCGTGCATACTCTGGGAACCATCAAAGCGTTTTTGCTAACGATGTGTTTTTCCTTTCGTTTGCCGCTTTGCCAAATGATCGCTCGCTAAAAAGTATGACAAACCGCACTACGGTCGATCGGGTTCGGTGCCACCTCGTTATTGCGTCTCTCCGGTCGTTGCCGGTGATTTATGGTTGTGACACCACCGTGCAGCACACATCTTTTCGCGAAAAGCAAACATTCACCTTCATCGGTCATCGGAATGGAAGTCATCTCGGCAGTAGCATCGGGGAGGGAGGGGTGTTTGGGTCAGTGCAAAATATTAAACCATATCTTCCGCCAAAGATTGACAGCTAACCATCGCTCATCGGTCGGGGCGATCGTTCGGGAAAGGATGTGCGCTTGGGCAAATGTAAACCACGCTTTGAAGCGGTAGTGCAATAAAACACGCACCATCGATACGTTGCTTCCTGCCCAGAACTTGGCGTGTAATCTTAGACCTCCCATCTATCAGAACGACCCGCATCAGCTTGTCTTACGGGGGCCCCGCAAGTGAAAGTGTTGGAATGAGCGGTTTGAAGCGATTGTCTTTTTCGTTGGCCGGTTTTGCGCCACGCCAGTTCGGAAGTGAACATTTGAAGGGAAAGCATGGTTTGTAAACAGCACTCTTTCTGGGAAGCGTCAAATCAGATGCAGCAACACAAGCGCGACGCCAAATGCGCCGGATGCGGCGCACCGTACGATACGAAAGAGACCCTTCCCGGCTGATCACAATTGCGCTCCGGACGCGCGGCCCAAACTCCTCGCCATGGTGGCACTAAGAGGTTGAAAATAACTCCAAATCTTGGTCGTTCCTCCAGCGTTGCTGTACCGCCGGCCTGTTAATCCCGTGCATGGCCCGAGTTGCGGGTGGTTGTGGTTGTTTTTCTATTTCCTCTATCGCTAGAACTCGGCTCCGTTGCACGCTTTTCCACGGGGTCGTTGTTTTGATTTGGGTTTCTTTTGGCTTTCGGCTGTTTTTAAAAAAGACGCGCTGAAAGATGAGTGGAAACTAATCAAGCCATAGATCAAAGCACGGACCAAACCGGAACGCGGCCCGCTCGAGAGTGTGTTTTGTAAAAAGCGAGACGGACGGAGTATGGGGTGCGTTCCCGTGCGGTTCGTTGGTGTTGCTCCGTAAATGCGTGAATGATTTTAAAAGCCTTTCGGTAGTGACAGTGGAATCAAAAGGGCAAACCAAAAGAAAAAACCGACTCGCATGAAAAATTACACACTTATCGGCCGATGACACGACACGGAGCGGGGGATGAATGTTTTGTCTGGGAGGCATCGTGTTGAACGCGGCTGATTGATGCATTTAATTGTCCTGCATTATGTCTCATTTTTTTCTTCGCAATTGTTTGAAGTAGATTTGATTTTTAGTGTTGTTTTTTTAAAATAATGCTACATTTTAAATTAATTCTAGAAACCCCCAAAATGGTGTTAACGTTATTGTTTTTTTTTTCTTCTAATTTTCATTTGGAACAGGAATTGTTGGAAGCTCGCATTGCGGAACTAGAAGAGGCCTTATTAAAGCTACAAGAACGAGTAAACCAAGTAAGTGTGGTGGACGAAATGTTGTGTTACAAAATCCCTGTCGATTAATCGAATGCTTCGCTGTCCTGCTAAGCAAATTGTTAATCTCACTTTGTCTTAATTTTTACCTCACGCCAAGAGCGTTTTTGTTGTAATTTTTCCTTCATTTTCCCAAAACCAAAAAAAAAAAAAAAAACGGCGCAAAGAGTGTCAATATTTTGTTCGGTAGCAGAGGGAAAGACTCGAAGTTCGGCATAAATTGCGTTTCGTTTTGCGAACAGCGGTGGGGTGGGAGTTTGTTTTCAGCCCAACGCTTTCCGTGTGCTTTTATTTTTTGTTGCTGTGTTTCGTTCCAAAAGCAGACCACCGGGGGCTTAACTATCAATTCCGTTGAAAGTTCTACGTGGGGAGAAAAAAATCGAAAAACTTCCAGGGGCTCAGAAGGACTTAAGGCGTAGTAGGGACGAATAAAAATGGGTTTTCTTTAAAGGTAAAAGACGGCAAGGACGATCTCGGCTACCTACTGCGTAGATTCCGTACTAAAGGAAGCACGGAAGTGACAAAATGTCGATTTCCTATCTTGATAAAGGAAGTTTACCACTGTTTTAGCACAAAACAAATGGTTTGAACTTTTTTGCTTAGAAACAAAAAAAAATCATAAAACATGGTTTTCTACGCTACTTCTACGCTGGATTTTCATGCACGATTGATTTTTTTTGTTCAAATATTCCCAGTTCCAGAATAACCTCTCCAGTAGATGGCTCCCTTTACATCGCCACACATTTCTTCTGGGGAAAAACTCCTTTTTCCTGGGGTAAGGTTGAACATTTAAGTTCGTTCTTCTGGCGAATCGTTTTCCCACCCGAACGGGCGGTGGAAACGATGGAATTGAAAGAAAATCTCTTTGTCTTTGCCGAGAGGGTCTAGGCTTTTTGCCGTTCGAGGGGGGTATACAGTCGTGACATAAGCGGGGAGCACGGAGACCCACCAATCCGTGGAATGATTTCTCGAGATGATCTGTTATTTGAATTATCCCCGGAATTGGTTTTATAATCTGGCAATCGAAGCGAATCAGTTCCCTTTTTGAGGGCCCATTTTCCTCACCTGATTGCTTCCACTTATTGCGTTTGCGGTGTGGAGTGTGTGGCAAGTAGGGAAGGTGGTGGGCCGGTTTGCCGAAACCGCCAACAGACGCCAGACATTTTGCAAACTCAACTCAATATTTCTGTGTGACAGGAAATTTCATTATGGGTTCATATTGTTTGAATCTGTCTCCGTAATAAGCTGGAATGAAGTTCGCACCATCAGTTGAATGGCATTGAAATGTGTCTTGAAATTGCGTTATTTTATTACGCTTTAGTGGTGCTTTAAGATGGAAATCGATTGAATATCCACTCTCCATCTTGAGGGTTTTTTTTTATTAAGATCAATGCAGTAATGTCTAACGAGAGGCTAAAGCTCCTTCTGTGACTCGAATTGTTTGTGATAATTTGATAAATTAATTGTATAAAGGTAGAAAGTGTCTTTTACTTGCAACAGGGGAACTGGATAGAAACTAAACTGGAAATTGAAACCTTTTTAAGTACAAAAGAAAGAGAATGTAAAGGATTATAGCCGTCGTTAGCACCGAGGGACAATAGAAGACGTCAAACATTGACTTCAGCTTTAAACTCATTATTTGCTAACAAATTTAAATTTAAGAAAGTTCTGAAATTCTCAAATAGTTTGAAATGCAATTCTCTCTAAATCTCATCCCAATTTACAATACTTTCTTTCTCAGTTCTTCAATAAAATGGTGCTAAACTGAGAAGAAAAATGTATTGAAGAGTTGAGCCGCCTTCAAGTTCGGTCTGAAGTCAGTAGAAAACAGATATAATTTTACACCCCCTACGAAATAAAAGGCAAATGTATTGGTGAGCTCAACATTGCAGCTATGACACGCGGTCAGGAAGTCAGGACATGCCAACATAAAACATAACAATAATAGAATTTTGCAGTTCCTTTGTAGAAGAAACAGGAAACGGAGGCAAATCTTGATGATAAATGCACAGCTTAAACCACGAAGCGTTTTTAAATAAAACATTCCGCATTTGAATGCGATGGATTGAACGTTTTAAGCAGATTGGAGTCCCCATAACACTCAAGAAAGCAACCGGACACACACATCAACCGTGGGTTTACGTTGGGTGCACGAAATTTCTTGTTTATGTTGTGGAGCCCTCGGGCCAGTCCGATGTTGGCTGGATCGTCCCTTCACGTACCTTCAATTGGCGTTGCGTGGGGAACGGCATTTTATCACCGTGCTGTCCCGGGACCGGGACGTTTCGTTGGTGAGTGAATCAGACATCACACCGCGCGTGGTGATGCGAAAAACGTAGGTGTTTTCCTTTCCGCGATTGGTTTCACATCACATCGCATGCAACACACACTAAACAGCGTGTATTGATACACCTTTTACAATCAGTTCTGGCTACTCGTGTGTGGGAAATGCCTAAGTACTGTCCCGACACCGAAAGGAAGTAGTGTTTGTGTATTGGTAGAACTGATCGACACTGTTGGCTTAACCATCAGGGTTGATGGGAAGAAGCATTAACAAAAAAACCCCCACCATCGGTTACCATTGTAACCATCGTGTGCCCGGGCCCTTTGTCCCGGTCCCGGTTGTGTCTGTGTGCAGTTTCACGCACATGTAGCCCCCGCAACCTGGACTGGAGCATTATGGAACACCAGTGGAAGTATGGTCCCAGGGGATCGTTTTCAGTGGTAAAGAGTGAGTCTTCCCGCACAGGGCAACCGGGTGGACCCGGGTCCGTAAGGTAGGTGGCAGAGAACGGATTCAGGACCGGTCTCATCCGGTCCCGAGGTTTTACGGTGTGTGTATGGGTGAAGATAAAATCTTGCTTTATTACCCGAAATATGATCCGCATTTTATTACCGATGCCACCATCCGCTCCACCCTTCCCGGGGGGGAAGCATCCGATCGGTCGATGGCGCAAGGGCGAGGGATTGTTTTTGGGCCGTATTCTTCCGGTGGCGGTAGCAAACAATGCGTCTGCTTAAAATTAATTCACTCGCAAAAAAGGGAGCTGTGCTGTGCGATGTGACAGCCGTACACAACACCCCTACGAAAGCGAGAAGTATCGTCAAATTTATGTCAGGTTTTTGTTTTGCTGCACCGTTCCTTATCCTTCATATCGATATACGCTTCCTCCGGGCGGCATCCCAATGCAAAAAAAAAAAATGGGATGTGTTTAGGACAGGAAATTTCGCAAATTCACCCTACCGGTGCCGTTTGGTAGCGCTGTTTACCAAGTAATTGATTTTGCATAAGTAACATTGAGTGGAAAACGATTTTTCATAGCCCTGAAAAAAACGGTCCTGGTGGAAAAAAACAGGGCAGTGCCGATATCACTACCACCGACGAACGTAGGGTGCTTCCTGGCGCCAATCGCCCTTTCTGCTGTGTGCAATGTTGGGCGGGGGGAGTATCTGAGTTCTGAGCGGACCAAAAGTCCGCCCTCGTCCTTAGCATGCGTTTTGTGCCTTCGGAAAAACCCCCAAAGCCCAAGGAAATCCCCCGGCATGACTAAGACGCCGTACCACCACCGCCGTGCTGTGTACGGCCCGGAGTCGTCCGTTGTCGTCTCGCTAATGAAAACGAAATGAATGTGCTTTACTGGCGCCAAATGGAGCGTACACACCCAGGGCGCTTTTCGTTCGAGTCATTTCACTTTTCCGTACTTGTGCGTCGTTAGATTTCGGGGCTGTTTTTGTGTCCGGGCTCCCTCCTCTCGGAACAGTGTTTGTGTGCGCGTTATAGGCGTTTCAGCGGGACAAACACTTGCTACGACAAGGACCCGGAGTCCGTTTTTTTTTTTGAGGGGAGGAAGTGACCAGTGCGGGGGGTGGTTAGGGTGGTCGAGTGAATTGTGGAAGTAAAAAGTGAATAGAGTTACAAAACATTCCCCACTGGATGACCTTATCGTGATATGTGGGGAATGACGCAAAAAGGGAGAAGGGGTAGGTTGAAAAGGGGGGGGGGGGGGGGGGGACATTTTCAATAACACTAACACACACTGCACTGTGCAGCAGTTGCCCTTGTTGTTAGTAGTTGGGTAACAAACAAGCAAAAAAAAAAGGCCCATGGAAGCACTCCCAGCCGAACGGGTCAGGACGAGTGTCCCTTTGGACTAATACCATACAATCGGGCCAATTACATCGCGTTCCGGAAACGGGTACAAACACACCGAAAGGCCAAAAATGTGCACATCTCGTACCGATGGGCAGATGGGCAGGAACCCATCCGTCACGTGGCGTGGTGGCAAACGTGATGACCGCACACAGCGAGGCACAAACATGAATAATTGATGACTAAGAATTATTTTGATTTCTAACCACTATTCCGGCTACATGGTGGAGCGCATGGAAAGTACACAAATGCTTCACAATACTACTGGCCCGCGGACAGTTGGACTGTACTGTGCGTGTAATGAAATAAGCATGCCGTGGATGGCTTTATTCGGTTTTGATAGCAAAGAATATTACTTAACAGATTAACGAACCGACGCTTGGGATAAATAATTGATTTAATTATTGTAAAAGTACTTAACTTTAATTTAATTTCTTGGTCGATTTTTGGTGAAATTGAATGTCTTGAATATTGATCTGCTCGTCTTGTATAGATGAACTAATTTAAAGTTAACATTCAGGCAGGTTGTGTATTGGTAGCGGCGCTGGTTTTCACACGACAGGACTGGTCCAAAATCCCATCCGGACCAATGACTATCCGGCTATTTGGTAACATTAATTGTAATAATACAGAAAAGGCTTGTACTTAATCCTCACTTAACTTCACCTTGATTGTCTAGAATTGGACGAGAATATCATGTCCAACGGTGTCATCGAGGCTTCATCGAGGATGAGGACATCTTATCCACAGTCTCCTATGATGGACTTTCATATTCGATGAGATCCCTGACTAGATCGCGGGCGGAGTCCGGTAAGGTCGGGAACCTGTTCCAGAGGGTTGATGTTGAGGAAAAACTGCTCAAAAATCCAATATAGGAGATCTTCCTTAAAAGTTTAAAGAATCGAAGTAATAAGCGTCCGATCACTTCTGAATGGCTCGGAGGAGTATTTATCCTTATATTGCTGATTGCTTTCCTTAACAATTATCAAATTTAAATTAACATGGAATGTTCATAATACTTGAACCAATTATGCGCGGATCAGGAGTAGTCTGAGCAGTTTTGAGCTCTTCGCAGCAGTCTGGAGCAGTCCGGAACGGTTCGGAGCTCAGGAGTTGATCTTGAGTTGTCAGATCCCAAGTAATATGGAATGTTCATAATATTTGCAGTAGTTAAGAGGAATTCAGAAGTAGTATGAGCAGTTTAGAGCTATTCGTAGCAGTTTGGAGCTGTCCGGAGCTCAGGAGTTGACCATGAAATTTCACCAAGAATCGAGGTCCTAGTTGCGAGGTCGAATTGGGTTCGTAAGCACATTACAGACTTGGAGGAGATCAAAAATGATTCTGAATTTATATTTATTTTCATCGGTCCCATCACTAAGAGCAGAAACTCCACTATCAATGGCTGTTTTCTTTCCAACATTAAAAGCTTTATAGTAATTGAATTATGTGCATTTGTTTATGAAGCACCATTGGCACACAGTCACAGGCATATTTTATTGCATATTCGGAAATGGAATATTTGACTGCTCCAGTAGGCGCGAGAAGGCGCCTCCTTTAATCCTATGCGCCACTTAGTGGCTTTTCATTTGATTGGTTCTATTGCTCATCGCTTCATTGACATGAAATAGCGGAACATTTGGAGTGTGGCCCTTTCAAGGGTGGGGGCTATCTGAAAACACAACACAAACAATAAAGAAACTCGAACGAACGCAAGCGACCGGCCATGCACTGATGAATGTTGCCAGGCTGGTAAATATGCATAGCATTATGCTTCATTATGCTGCCGAGACACGCGTATGACATTCGTCCGCAATATAGGTTTCGGGGCGGGTTTTTATGTGTGTGTTTTTTTTGTTGTCCATTTTTATTCCATAGCGCACGCTTTGCTTTAATGGCAGCGCTAATGGGACAGAAAGGGAGCGCGCACGGCAAGGAAATGGAACACGTGCGTAAAAATTTTCCAACCGCCCCAATAAAATGCTTCCAAAATGTGGCCCATCTCTATCATATGACGACAGATTTTTCAAGGGCCCTCCCGGTTACGGTTTTGCTAGCGTCATTGTGGCTGCCCCCCCCGCATCGGTGACGGTAGGGAATTAACGAAAATATAGCACTAGTCATCGATGTGTATGAGGGGTTTTTTTTTGCTCTTTCTTCACCAACAACACAAAATCACAACCCGAAAGGTATTTCAAGCTGGCAAACAGTGATTCTTTTGCCAGGGGTGAACATTTTAACTGCAAAAGGGTGTTGCCTCTGCTTTGCCTTTTTTTTCTTCTTCTTCGCTAATCAATCAGAGATTCTCCTAATGATTGGATATTTCCGTTGGATATGGTGTTCGCTCGGTGTGCAGCAGATAATTGGGAAAAAGGTTTCGATGTTGATGTGTTTGCCGGTTTTTCATTGCGCTTGCTTCCTTTTATCGGTGGGTCATCAGAAGCACTCGTAAATCTTCGGCTTCTGCACAAAATGAGTGAGTTCGAATTGGGAAAAATAAAGCAGAACAAAACCAAAAAAAAAGCAGTGGGCATGAAAAGAAGGACCAAGCTTTGAAATGGCTGCCGTTGGGGTTTTCGTATTGAAGGAAGCAATTTCAAGCTTTTTCCTTCCCATGGAATTCCCCCCCACAACACTCCACATTGCTTTGGTTCTAATTTAACGGATAATTCGACGAACCCGGCTAGCCAACCAGCAGCGTGAGCGTCTCATAACCGTAACAGTGCTAGCTGGCAGCATCAGCAGCACGTCAACGTGTGACATAAATGCTCCAACAACAAAGAGGGCGAAACAGATAAACGAAGGACACTCTCTATTTCGTGGTGGAAAGCCCTACAGCAGCTTGACGCGCTCGGGGGATGCTGCTGCTGCCGCCGATGATGATGATGAGGATGATGATGGGGGAAAGCAATGGCGGACTGTCGGCCTTGCGCAAAGATGACTTCCGAATGGCTTTCTTGTGCTCTTTGTGATGAAGTTTTCCTTCCTGGAGTGAATTTAAATTCTTCCATCAGCCTGCGCCCGGGTTTGGGGCGATGGGGCAGGATTGCGATTGAATTTCCCCTTTCCATGTCATGCGGGGAGATGCGACCGACGCTGGGGGGGTTTTTTGTTGTTGTTTTTATTCCATCCTCGGTGCTGGAGCAACCGATACCGTGTGACACTTTGCTTCCCGGGGGGTTTTAATTGAATGCGAAAGTTTCCCATGCACATGGTACGGCGGTGGAGTGACGGGTGTCGGGTGATGAAGGTATGGTTTGTTTCATTTCCGACGTGAAAATGAGCCGACTAGTGAAATGGAAACACTGGCTGCCAAATTCACGGCCAATAAAATAGATATAAGCAGCAACGTCGTGCACTGTCGGCGGTGGAATCAGTCCGATTTGTCGTTTAACCTTACTTTGCTTTGCTCGCTAATGTTTGCTAATGAAATGTGTTTTCTTTTTTGCCCCTATTTACAGAGTCAATGCAACTCACCAACATTGGAAAAGGAGATAAAGGAGCATTTAGAAGTGTGAGTATAGTACAGTGTTAAGCAATGTTTATCTTACGAACCATTTTTTTGAAATATTTTTAGGTAAAAATATTGAAAGTTTGAGATTGCACGAAGCACGAATGATTTAAAAATAACAACCGATTGCCGAATTGCCCTAGACTAAAACCATTTGAGCTGCACGCGAATTCTCCTCTTCGTTGGACAATTGTTGGCCATAGTAATGTATTGGCTGTAAACAATCGTACACCCCTCCCGCCAGTATTTATTAAAACAAAACACTAACAAACGCCCAAAACCTGCGCTGCATGAAGATGGTACAGATGCAGAAATGGTCCCCCGACGACGACGGTATGGCGTTACCCGTGGTGTTACGCGGGTTTTGGTTTCACCCGGTAGCAGCAGCAACAAGCCCGTAAAAAAAAGTGCAAATATTTACCTTTCCCTTTATTTTCCCTTTCTTTGTTCTACGTTGCGTTGATAATAAGTTGTCTAAATATGAAAATCCCAGCTGCGTAGCAGGAGAGGAGCGTGCCGTGGGTTTGGCTTTGCCGGCCGAAGCAAAAGCGAACGGCACAAAACGATTCAGCGCACGGAGTGGTTTCTGCGTTTGTGTTTGTTTCCTTTTTCCCCGTGAAAGCACGAGGGGTTTTATTTTGTCAACTGATTCACACCGACGCTCTACTGGTGTGGCCGAAAGACAGGTATTTCGAAGAGTTTTTCCTTTATGCGCCCCCTTGCCCCTAAGGATATGGAACGTATTTTCCTCTGGAAAAGCTGGTTTTCGTCGTCAAAAGTCACCAGTAAAGGCAACAGGAATGGTTGAGCTGGTGGAAGACGTTCGTTAGTTGAAGACGGAGGCTGGCGAGGTTATGGGCTAAGGGTTTAAGGGGACAGAGTTGTGGGTCTTCCGTTTAACCTAGGATTTTAATCGAAGGCTCGAACGACACCGAAAGGAGGAAGCTGTAAGTTCGTTTGGTAAGGGGTTTCTGGGATGAGATTTATGTTCTTCCCAAGTGGAGTAACGCAAATTTGCGTCTTTCTTTCCCCACCGGAGATGCGTGGTTCGACTTTTCGACGGGGTGGAAACTTTTCGACTGGGAAGACGCATTTTTCGAACCCGAATTACGATGGTTTGGGCTAAAGTGTAACGATTAGAGAACAGCAAACTAGGAAGGTATGGTGCCCGGAACACCCACCGCCATCATCATCATCATCGTTGTCGTTTTTGGATAGGAACCCTTTTTCCCTTCCTGGGCTTTGTTTGCACAGAACACGAACCGCGTTCTTTTCCGCATCCGTCTGGTATTGGTGTGTTGTGTGCAGTGTAATCTTTTCGGCAAATATATATGCTGCTACTCTCTCGTGCTTTGAGAGCCACCTGAGCCAAAAAAAAAAAACACTTTCTTGAAGTACACAGACACCAACCGATCAGGACGCACGCACCGGTTCTGTGGTACGACTTTGTGTAAAGATTCCCAATCTTGGCTTCAATCGTAATGCTTCATCCCACGTATTTGGCCCGTAGGAACATGAATTTTTTATCGATTTAAAACTTCCCTTTGTGCCTTCCCATTGAATGGGCATCCGATCGGGAAACTTTCTTACCAGAAGGAATTAGTCGAATCCGTGTTTGTTTTCATATCCCCGAAGGAAATTAGGGTTGTTTAAATGTTACAGTTTATCCGTATAGATACGCTTAATTCCTCATAAAAACCGGAATGGGGTGATGGAAGGTCTGTTTGCCTATCTGCTATAAACCGATGGGTTCGTAAGCCATGCTTCTTCAGTCGGGAGTTTTGTGGTGATTTGGTATCCTTGGTGATCGGATCCCTCGTTTGCCGAGTTTTACCGTGGCAACACTAATCCCTGAACCCTGAACTTCAAATCGGGTCGGGTTAATGATAGCTTTAAGGTGGTGGTGGATGTTGGAAGTTATACGAGAGTGCTGTTAAACTAATGCTTCCCGTTTTCCCTACTTTCGATTACAGTATGAGCAAAGCGATGAAGACAAAGGATCGAAAATCGATGCAAGTTTGTCGAGAGCATAAAACATTGCAGGTTGGTTTATCTGTGTGCAGTTGTGCGCGTGAATAATATTCTAATGAACGGTGGTTTCCCTTGCTCCCTTCACAGGTACGCTTTCAGAAGCAAGAAAACAGTCTCATGGCGCTGCAGAATGAGAATAAATCGCTACACCAAAGAGTACGGCAGTACGAGACGTGCCTGGACGACATCATGCGCAAGGTGGTGGATGCACTCGTGGCGGAGGATAGTCTGCGGGACGAGGTGGCGATACTGAAGAGCCGGGTGCGCGACTTGGAGGCACAGAATGCGGCACTCGTCACCACACACGCCAGCCCGGCAAAGAGTCGCGATGAGGGTTACTGTACGATGAGCTCGGGACAGCCACAACCGCCGACGGAAGGACACCTGGAGGAGCTACCCGAAGAGCCGGAACAGTGGCTGATGTCGGCGGAACCCTGCACGGCTGACATGGAGGACTGGAGCATGTCGCAGGAAGAGCTAGCCACAGCGCTAGACGAGGAAAACCATGAGTGGATATGGAACTCCAGCTTTCTGACGACGGCGGAAACGCAGACTGAAGACATTACCGCCTTGCTACACGATCAGGTACGTAGTTTTGCCTCGTAACGTTGCGAACTAGAGCCCACCGTCCGGACAATGGTCGTCAATCATAATTCTTCCTGTTTGCTATTTGCAGATTGTGTACTCGGAGGACGAAGAGGTAGCATGTACGAATTTCACACGTGACTTTTATCGACTAGTCAGCTTCACGTCCGGAAGTACGCGCAGTTTACACTCTCCAGTGGCCGCGGGCGGCACTGTTCGGGAGGGTAGTGTAGAGCTAAGCACGAGCGAATCGAAGGATACAAGCACCAGCACGCTTGGGCGCCGTAGTACAGCCAAGGGAACTGTTTGCGATAGCAGCGATGAAGACGTAAATGAGCGACTGTCTCAAAGCCCGACACCGAGCGAGGGTGGACGGGCGCAAGTGCTCAGCTGTTCGTCGAGCGAATCGAGTGACGCATTAACCGAGAAGTTGCAACTTCCAGCATCTTCCTCACTGTCATGTAGTGCCGCAACAACCATCGACGAGGAGGAGGATGAGGTGGTTATACGCAACCAAACGTCACCGAAGAGGGCTGCCCAATCTCTGCCCCAATCGCCGAATCGTCGGTTTATGGGGAATAAGTTGCTGGAGACGGATGTTGTCAAGGGTGCGGTTTCCACCAATCCTTCACTGTCGCTCAACACGGCCGATCTGCTGCAGGATGTGCTGATCACGTGCCACAACCAGCTGAAGGGTAAAGCAGCCACAAAGCCTGAAAGTGGCGTAACTCCTCGTGCTCAATCGCCTGCGTCTTCAACTTGGCGAAGGAGTACGGGATGGCGACGAATACAGCGTGGTAACGGTGTGCATGTAAGTATTGATGTAGGTTGTTCATAATTGCATAAAGGATATTGAAACTAATGGTAATCCTATATGTCCTGCAACAGGAAACGCACATCCCCGTCCCAATTGGCGCGAAGGATAGACTCAAATCGCCTCCACCGGTACCGATTCGTCGAACTTTCGCCAGCTAGCCGACCATCTGCCCTTCTGAGTAATGATCGTTCGTGCGTGCATATACTTCTGGCGAGTAAAAAGTGGTCTAACCTATGCAAGGTGCTTGCTCCGCACAAGTCCCAAATATGCCCAAGACTTACAAAATAATGTCGAATTAATCAGGTTATGAAAAGCAAACGTTTTACACGTGTAAACACACCTATATACACCAGTACTGGTTGTAAATGTTTTTTTTTTGTTGAATGGCAAAGGAAGCAATAATCGTTTCCTCCACTCTCAACACATGAGATAAAACGTAAGGAAGCACACATACACACACACCTATAATACATACACACGGAACCATATAACACCTTATAGCTGTAGCGAAGGAAGAAGGCAACATTAACAGGGCGTACTAACTGCTTAACGTAGCTGTCTTTTGTGCTACTACGTTAATGATTCCTCAGACTACTGGTGTTGAAAAGCAAGTAAAACTTAGAAATTAAACAGAATAAAAACCTCTAGACCGTAAGATAACAACATTTGTGATAATACGTTTAAAACATACAACTCAAAACAAAGAGATGAACAAACACACGCAGCGCAACCTCTCGAAGCAGGATGCGCTAGAACCGTACTGATATGATACACACAAAGACAACACGCTGATACGCTGCCAGCAAAACGAATGTCTCACCTCATACATTAATTGGCGTGTACAGTAAACGAAACGATCTATATTGGTAATAGACCACGGAAAAGGGTTGGAACTGTTGGACAATAAGAATATTTGCAGCATTTCTTTCGCCGCATCTCGTGCATAAGCGGGAGATAGGCAACGATCCCTAACTCTTACTTACCAGAAAGGTTGTGAGCAGAATGAAAAGAATAATGGCCACATGGAAATCGCTCGGAATGATTAGGGCAAAACACATTTCCAAATGGGAAGGGTATGTCAGCGTATTGCTGGCAAGAACGGTATTAATGTTCCAATAATGTTGCAGCACAACAAAAGCAGCAGCTGCTCGTTTGCAAATTACGAACACATAACGGTAATAAGAGCAACACCCTGAACGAATGCTATTTATCCTTTTTGTTGATTGAGCCCTGAAATCTGTTTAACATTACATATGCACGTTTAACAGCGAAGCGTAAACTTAATAGGCTAATTATACTACTTTCAGCAGGATATGCTCTTCACTGCTTATGGAACATATTTGATTTGTGATCCGGAGTTTGAAGATGCTTTGTTCGCTATTGCTTTGCGAGATGCTCATATCAATCATGTTGTTGAATATTTTTACTGCTATTTTCTGAAGTCAAGTCGGAAAGAGAATATTGTTTTGCTTACCTCGTAACATGCGAATATTTTGCCAATCTGCCGCTAAAAAGTTAGTCACCGTTTTGTTGCAAACATCGAACTCTCACGAATTTCTCGTACCGGAAATCGTCTAAACATTATCGATTGTTGTCGAGAGACAACATGTTCGCTTCGTATAGTGTTACCGTGAGTGTTTTACCTTATATTACTCTGTATATCAGCCAAATTGTATGCTAGCATTTTCTATAATCTTCGTCGCGCTTCATATCTTACCATTTGTCTATACACATACTAGTTGCGATGATTTATTGGCACCTATTTGCTTAGCGGGAAAACATAATAGAACACATTGAACATTAGCACGATGAGTGTGTAACACACTGATGGGGGTAACAATAATACTGGAACGAGTAGAATATCTAAAACAACACGCAAGGTACAAATATGGAATGCGCCGGTATTGTGTTTGGGTGTTGCGATTATGTTGTAGGGAAGAGACAAGAACGTTCACTAGGAAAGAAGGTTTGGTTATGGCAAATATTGAAAGGTTAATAGGAAAACAGAATAGAAATCAACTGAAATCAAACTACTTTACTACAGTTTACTCGGCAACAGAGATTTCTGTTGATGAGTTTCGTATGATAACACACTTGTTCTTAGTAGTCACACACCTGCTCACACCAGTTCGCGAAAAGTAATGTCCCAGGTGGTAGGAACACTATTTTACTGTATCACCCTAGGACCTAACTATGTAATGTGCATGTCGTTGTGTAGAAGAGTGTCGTTCGGAATGAAAACTGTTTGGTATGGAAAGGTTAGTAGGAATTTTTGCGATAGAAAGATACTCGGGAAAACAAACGCTAGCCAGACCCAGCATTATACACAAGTAGCATTACTATTCGTTCGTTCGTGGTAAAGTTTCAAAATATCAACAATCATTAGTGCACACAGCAATAGCAGCAAGTGGGCAGGATGTACATGTTCGATAAGTTCTTCTTGTATACATACTAAATGTTGAAACCCCCGGTGTACTGAGGTGACGCAATGCATTATACACTATTTACTTTTTTGTAATAATTTCTTATATATAAGGACCAGTTAGAGGGACTTTTACTATTTATATCGAACTTCTAAACACCGCGGCCACAACCATGATGTGTGAGCCGTTCCGGTGCGGATAATATGATCGGGTACGTTTGTAGATGGTGTGCGGTAGGGTGCATTTGAGCAACAAACGGCTCGAATGTCGGTCGCACACGAAGACGAACAACTTTAGAATGGCCTTCGCCGATCGATGAACAGAGTAGGGTTTGTGAAAAATTTCATGATAGTAATATTAAAACCTTTTCAAACTAATCATCAAAGTTTGGACGGACTGTATTTCTTTGCTGACCGGGAGCGGATGATGACAAAAAATGCTTTTTATCCTTTTTTTTTGTAGTCTTTCAATCATCTTTCCATCATTTTCAATGTTTGCGAGGGCGGGCATGGTTTGACACCTCTGACGCTTACAAGATCTGACATGTATGTAACTTTGCTTACAAGTTCTCAGGGGATGGCGATGTAAGGCAAAATGGTTGAAAGAGTCCATTTTTTTATTTTTTATTTTTCGTCCATTGCATGCAGCTTGTGTGCAAGAAAAACTTGTGGACACTTTCGATGCTTTTGCCAGAATAAAATGCAATGGTAGCATGATGTTTTCCCACTTGATCGATAACAAATGAAAGAGAGTTTCGTTCGTTTGCTTGGAATAACAAACACACAAACTATGTTCTAATGGAAAGGCTTAAGCTCAAATTGAAATACATTAAGTGAATCAAATATGAAAGTATTGCATGTTTAAAGTGTGTCTTTAAAGGTTAGCCTCTTTAAAGGTTGGACATCTCTCAAATAATTTAAATTGAACTTATGTTTAAACCACCTCACGCAAGCTTACACAAGGTTTTGTGCTCTTTTCTTCATCAAATTCTTGGGAAACCATCTTAGAAAAATTGTTCGCGACATTTCGAAACATACATACGAATCTGTATAAAAGACTGCCCAAAAAAAAACAACTGTCACAAGCAAAAGATAAGAGCCGTGCGCTTTGCGTAGGTCTAAACAGTGAACCATACCTTTTTTCATTCACATGCGACCCAATGTCGTGGCAATTAAATAGTTAAACATGCGTGTAATTTGTGAACCCTTTTTCGCAAAAAAGGAATGCAATTTAATCATATTTCATGCTGAAACAGTCACGTTAAATTTGATCAATTCTGTGCCGTTTAAATCGGTTCCTTGAAGGATTTCCCCGTACTGCTGCTGGTTGGAAAACAAAAGAAAACCCATTCGTGAGGGAGTGTATAACAATTGCAACACTTGATACAGCTTCCGGCAAACCAAGAACGAACCGGAAACACTCAATAAAACTGGGTCAATTTAAGCCTTAGCGTGTGCCGCATTCGAGACTGATGGGTCGTATTGGATTTGGAAGCTAATCAATTGTCTTCTGCTACGTTGATTGATGAGTTCAATAACTGAGCAAAATGGGGCCCCGGAAGAGTACAGCTTAGGAGCATGCGGGCACTGTAACCGAGAAACAGATGGGAGGTCAAGAAATGAAATGGCATGCTGCAAAATCGTCCCAATCGGTGGGTCGGTTAATAATCGTCCTTCAGCTTTAAGAGGGCCCGAAACTCCCGTTGTCTATCACTTCCGGCCAACAGGGGTATCCCGGTTGGACGGTCCCGACGGGGGTTAAAACACTCGGCCCAGCACACCCTCCAAAGGTTGGCTTTTTGACGTTTGAAGAGACATTCAACCGGAGCCGGGTACCATTACATTAACGGTGCTTGAAGCCGGTGCGCTCCTCCGGTTCTTTCGGTCGGTGAGGCGAAAAAACCCCGGGTCCTGTTTCGTTTTGTTGCTGTCATACACGCCAGCACCAGTGACGGATGCTGCGGTAGACGACCCACAGGTTCGAGACAGTTTACAGAGCGGGACGCAATATCCTGCCCGGAGCTTACATTACACGGGTGGCTTAACAGGTTAACATGCGAGTGGAGGCAAGGCTTCGCTAATGAAGAACCTCACCAAATCGTTGCGCGGTTGCCGAAGGACTGCGGCTTTTAGAAAGCGGCCCCCGCCATATCACACAACAGTTTCAATGGAGTGTCGTTGTCGTGCTGTCTGCAGCAAAACGATCCGAGAGTGTGCCAGTGTGTAGTGTACGCGAATGAATAACCCCCCCATTATGCTTTGAATACGTGTATCCATTTCAAGTGCGGCTTCTGGCGTTACACGGTGCGTGCGCCTTGATTCCGGGAAGCGATGGGGAAGTGCTGAAACGATCCAAACTGCCAACGATTAAGTAAATCAATTTAAATGTGCTGTGCGACTAGGAATGGTGACGCAATTACGGTGGGTACAAGCAAAGACATTCGGGTAATGGACTGGTACATGTACGGCATGTTAACTGGATATTTATTTCTCGTTTGTTCCAAAGCAAAATTATCCTTGTTACGTGTGTTATCTCATTTCTAACCGATTTTTTTTTTACTTTTTATATAAGTTATTTACTGTTTTGAAAACTTATTTGATGTTACATTTTAGTTATTATTTTACGCGTTTTAGTTGATTTGTTCTCTGTTCTTTTCACTTAACAAGCTGTTTTGTTAACTTTTATGTCTTCTTTTGAGCTTAACGGACAATTCGTTTCTTTTTTTACAACAATACTTATTCTGAAGAAATGCTTAGACAATTTTTTTTATATAAATTTATATGATTTACAATTTTTTTAAATTTTGTTTTTGTTGCGTCTTTTAAGAAACACTTACACGAAATAATACTTTTTTACGCAGTTCCATGATTATTATTTTAATTGCAGTTCATTGTTTATTATTTTTTTTTAAATTATTCATTTTGTTATCAACTTTTTTTTCATTTTGTTTTGTTATTTGTTTTGTTCGATTGTATTCGTTACTTGTTATTTTTATTTATAACTCTACTTTTTACTTTGCTTTATTCTGCTTTTATTTTTACTCGATTTAAATATACAAAAGTTCTTGTCTTTAATTTATTATCACAATCCTTTTTTGGCTAATGCTTCAAAGATGGCAAAGAATTTTTTCTTTAATCTCAAACAAACAAGATGCTTACAAGAACAATGCAACCATTTCCCATAACAATCCTTTTACCTTCGAACAAATGCAAATTTCCACTGCCTTTCTTTTTGTAGCAGTAATGTCGTTTTATCCAATTTTGTTTTGTTACCAACCTACCATAAACATGGAATTGATGATCCCGCTTCTGTGGGTCGAAAGTGCCGATCATTAATCAAGGAGGCTGTTAAATGTGTGTTTGTGTAGGCGCACTTTTGCAGGGTTTTTGAGTAAAGAGGCTTCATAAAAGATAAATGGAAGGGTTCATCTTTGGGATAAAGTCTTGATAAAAACATAATAATGAAAGCTTCGGTACGCAATTTCACTTTACGACAACAATAGCTAGCTCGGAGTTTTCCCATTCCAATCGACAGTAACATTAACGGAAAAAGTTTTACCATATTTTTTAAACAATCCATCACACTTTACAGCAGACGCGAGTCACCTGTGAATGAGGCGAAGGCGCCTTGAAGGTGACATATTAATAAAAAGATTATAAAATATTACAGCTAAAATTTGATAGAGATAGAACGATATACAGTACGATTTGGGCGTTATATTGCCTTCCACAAACTACGCAATTTGAGTTTAGTCGTTTGTTGATAAATATATACACCATCAATTGGATTAATTTCACTAATCAATAGACTTCGGTTTCTCAGTTCGGTTGCTTTAAACAAGCTTTTATTCCCGCATCAAAGCAACGGTGTGGTTGCTAGATCGAAGCCACTGAAACCACTTTCCAAGCATCATTCAGCGCTGCTGAAGCATCTAGCAATAATGATTCATCTTTACTTCATCTGTAAAGCGCTAAATAATTAGTTCAATACAGCCGGCGCTGTATTCATGGCGGAAAACCACTGTAACGCCACACGGACGAGCCTTTTTTCATGACAGTGATTAATTACCCATTTCGTAAGATTCGCAGTGCGCGCGTACGTCTCGACGAGCTTTGGTGTTCACGGCATGCCGGAGTACGGATGAATTTGATTAGCATTATGTTTCCTAATTTTGTGCATTGCCTAAATGGCCACCAGTGTGGTGATGGGCGGGCATGGTCCGGTAGTAGTTGGAAAGCCGAAACCCCAGCCAGTGTGGATAAAGTTCAATTTCATGTTTTGCGATAGTTGACGAAGGATGGAACAGCAAAAATACAGGCGAAGACAAAAAAAACCCATTGACCACACCACGATAGGACACAGAAAAGGAAGCCATTATCGGCACGGCACGAGGGTATCGATTTCCCAATTTCGTTTCACGTTCCCTTTCCCGCTTTCGAAAGGCGTCCGGTGCGGTCCGGTGGGCTTAACCCGGGTAGATTTAAGCCCGGAAGCTGCGGGTTTGTGCACAACATAAGGGCTTATTATTACGAGAATGTGTGAGATTGTGCGTCATGTTAGTTCCTTCCTTTTTTTTTTGAGTAGCACAGTAAAAAGGGAAAAACAGCGGAAATCGATTAAACTCACTAATTCCCAATGTCGCTGATCCGTGTAGTTGGTTTTGATGGAAGTTGCTAGTCATTGGGTTTTATCGACGTGCTTTTGATGCGTGAGTAGATCGTTGTGCATTCGCCATTATGGAGTGATTTCTTCTTGTCGTAACTGTTTCATTAAAGAACATCGTATTTAGTGGTGGGAAAAGTGGCCACATATGTTGAAGCACGATAAATCACATGGTGTGTGGAATGAAAAGAAAAAAACCTCACAAAGAACCTGGTTGATTGTCAATAATAGGAGGTCGGAATTGTCATTGGAGTCCTCAGTGCAGGAGGCCCTCATAACCAAAAACAAGTAAAGGATGATAGCTTTGAGGAAAAATACTTTATCTCTTCCATCCCCAGCACTTTCTTCTAGTACATTACACACTTCGGGTCACCAACAATAGATACATTCCCTGATGGATGGTAATCTCATTAATGGAAGGATATATTTAAGTGTCGACGAGCACTACCCCGAAAGAACAAAGAGTAGAATGTGGAGAGAACTGAAAAAGCGTTCTAACACGAAACAGAAACAGCAAAGCTTATGTAGACCAAGGACATTGAGAAGAAAAGAGCTACTAGGTATCTTCACCATTCTTGGGTGAAGTCGTCTATATCATTGTTTACTTACCTCAATCATTGTCCTACCCATAAAGGGCTATGATAAACTTAGCCTAATGTATCTGTTGAAACTAAATTACCTTGTTCCTAAACGCAGAATCTCCATCACTGTCGTAGGGTTTGATGTCACCAAAGTTGAAGAATTCTAGTCAACTCCGTTAAAATGCATGGAGTTGTAAGATGAGAACCAAAGCAGTTATGTCTTCTACTCTAATATTAGGTATGTTATCTTCTACAAGAACATGTCCCGAACTCTCTACTCGGTACTTGAGCCCTCTGCTAGCGATTTCGTCCGAAATGATCACCTCTGACCGATCGTAGACGATGAAGAAGAAGTATATGCTCGATAGGGGTAAAAGAGATGTAGTTATTTGGGGAGATCTCGAGTTTGGAGATATTCGAATCGTACCGTGGAATACCGATCATTTTGGTGAAATCCGAATTTCTTGGGGAATCGTACGAACTGTGAGCTCCCACATTTCTGAATACACCATCAATAACCGCAGTACATATCGTATGCTGATACGTCCAGTAGTAGCTTTATGATCACGAGGTTTTACCCAGTTCTCATCGTTTATACGAGATTTCCCATTTGTTGTAACTCAAACGACTCAAGATAAAATATCGATGGGACAAAAGACCAAATGGATGGATATGATTACTTTTCGTTACATAAATCGGGAGGCTTAGAATAGAAACGACATCTTAAAAGCAGATGTAGATATAAAATTTCCTCATGTATTACTTACGTCAGGATTTACAGGAAGAGAACAAGCCAGATCGTTAGTGCCAGGCTCATAGTGACGCAATTATTCCAAATTGTCTCCAAAAGTGTTACACCCAACAATCTGGACATCAGCATATTCCGGCCACCAATCATCAACCGATGTTGTAATCAGTTCCGCGAAACAATCCAATCTTGTTTCCATTACATTGTGCTGAATAAATCACTTCTGCAAAACCTCACTCCGTGGCAGCACGCACACGTTAACCCATATCGCTCTCCCGGTGACAGTTAATAATGCAGCTGATAAAGACGTTCCGCGGACCGCTCCTGCACACAGATGTTGGCACTGCGATCGGCCATCCCGAACGGAGCACTGTAAGCCGGATGTTTCGTCCGGAGCATCAAATCCTGTTTAGCATAATCTATACGTGCATGGTAATTAATTTAAGCTTACCGTGTCCCAAATTACCGTACAAGCGGAACGATCAGCAAGCGGATGGTGGGTGTGTATGGAGCAGGTGGTATGTGGAACCATAAATTATCTAATTTATACCATACCCGTATCACTTTCACCACACACACACGCACAAACAAATACGCACACCATGCGCAGTTATTGTGCGTAGTGAGTTCGTGGCTCAGGTCGAGAACTCCCGCTCGGGGCGGGGTTCATCGGTTCGTCCAAACATGAAAATCGGACGTTGGGAAATCGGGAATGCTGCCTGTGTGTTCCGTACGATCGAACGCATCGAAGCAGCAGCAATAGGGTAGCCAAGATTTACGGTGTTTATTTCGTTTGGTTTGCATGGCCGGAGCACCTTTTGGGTCACCTGATGATATTCCACGCTATGTAAGACCGTGGAGGCTGTGCAATGCGATGAACACTGTGTGAGCATGCCGTGAAGAAGCGTTCGCGAAAGCAAAACAAACCATACCACAACTCACCATTATTGCCACCGATTTGACAAGAATGGCAGATGGGGGTTAACAAGTTTTAACCTAGCAACCCTTGCTTTTATGGGTCAGTATTTTGCTTTCCATCCATCCGTTGGTGGGGGGGGTTTTGTTTTTTGGTGTTTGGTTTTGAAGTGGAAAATCAGTCAAACAATACGCGGCACCCCGTAGGCTGATCGCTGCATTCCGCGCGGTAAGCGTTTGCTAAGAGCCGCAAAAAAAGAAATCCGAACAGACTCTGAGTGAACCCGTTGAAGGCATTGCAGGGGCGCTACAGTAACGAGGTAGCACAGGTTTACTCTGTTTATGATTTACGACACACAGTGATCGCTCATATTTTGTCAGCCCCGTTGTGGATAAGCGCAACACGTGGCTGGTTGCGAACGGCATCAGGGTGAGGGTGGTGGTGTTGCGCACGGTACACGTTTTTCCATCAGTGTACCACATTGAGTATGCAAATGAGATTCATGAAAAGTGTGCTTGTTTGTGGTGGCTTTTGGCGACGGGGAACCGGTTTTTTTTTCTTTTGCACAAGTGCGTGATTGATATTTGGGAAAGTGTACAGAATGTCACTGTGAAGGAAGCATTGCACGAAGCGGCCAACTTTTTCCCGTGCCCTAAACGTTACGGGTAACGGCTTACCAGGTGTGTGAGCATATTTTATAAACATGAGCTGCCATGTTTTTCTTATTCAACCTTTAACCGTGCCGTATATTTGTTGCTTTAAGAAATGACAACACCAACGCACCTGATACTGATTTGTAACACAATTTTCCGAGAACATGGACTTTTATTTTCGGCCCTAAAACATTTTCCACCTACCGGTACCACATTCGAATGTAATGCTCGGGTTGTTATTGGGCGAGGGTTTTTTTTTTTTATTTGCCATTGTTGACTCCGCACAACTGACCGTATCGATGGAACGTTTGATACGGTTTAGTGACATTCGGAGTGCGGAAAAATGCCAAATTGGATGGTTAATAACCATGCGAAAAGCTATTTTCCTATTTTCCACCGAAAGCAAACGGTTCACCGATGTTTATGGGCAATGTGACTTTGGTTTGTTTGCTGATGTCGACCAGCTTCTGGCTCGTCTAGCGCCGTTTAACGCGTAGAAGATTGTTGGTTCCATTGCCCATCGATCATTGTTAGTATAATGACGAAAAAGAAAATCCGATCCATCCTCGGGGGGAGAAATTGTACTTCAATTTGCTTTTGCTAACCGTTTTATGGCTGTACGTTTATGTCGATTGCATGAAAATTAAGCACTGGAAACAATTATTGGCAGAAATTGTGTGAAAAGTTGCGTCTTTTATATGGTTAACGCACTGCAATGTAAATTTATGTCAAAAGATCCCAAAAAGATCCCAATCATCTCACAAATCAATCAAGAATAAAAAAAATGGTAAACTATTTTCCTTAGACAACCTGAAGTGTTATCAAATTGTTTTCTACTGTTGTCCACAGGATCTTTAAGTATAAGCTTTAAAAGACTGCAACTGCTTGGCGGCCTTGAGTTGCTGCTGAAGTTCTTCAATCCGCCCAAAGTCAAGCTGACGAAATCAAGTGTCAGCAGTCCTGCATTAATTCCGGGTCTATCACGCCTCCCCGGTCGTTGTAGGCGGCATAGCTTACGAGCGGGGACTTTCGGTGTGATTCTAACGCAATTACCAACCAACCGTCCTCATACTCAAAGCCCGCAGTTCACCACTTCATCGTACAACTCATCACTGGTGTAAAGCTCATCATGGCTATCTTAGTAGCCCATCGTTGAAGCGAATTTCCGACTCTCTTTTCACACGTATTAGACCAACAATTCTCGCCGGGCATCTTTCTCGGACGTCTTTCCGCACGAGTATTAGCGAAGAAGCTAGGCCGTGTATTAGCTGCCGCATTCAAGTACTTGGACAGTACATATTTAATCATTTGTCCATTGCAACAGATGTTTCAGGCGAAGCAGTTTCCTCGGGACACGCTTAAGTGTGTCTCTTCCTTAATAACGTTATCAATCAAAAGTTTGGGCAAATGTTTGAATATCACCCCTGCACAAATCTCTGTACGTTACCTGCCAAAGCGCAGAATATATTTTATTGCTATTAGAATTATTAATATCATAATTCATCTCAACGACCACTCGGACATCAGGAAAAAAACCTTTGCAGCACTAATCTTGACTTAGGTACGGAAATAAAATTTAAAAGGACTTTTTGAAAGACTATTTTACGACCTTGTGCAATAAATTATAGCGGTTAGATTCCAAATATCCTGGAATGCATCATCATAAGTTGGCATCGCATTTATAACACATCTGATGTTGGTTCATAACGTACTGAGCTAGCTTGGAACGGTCAGCTCACAGAAGTGAGCGCGAGATTTATCTCACGAATGAGCTGGCTAACGTGAGCCAGCGGTGAGCTTCGCTAGAATTCGCTCGCGTGAACACGAGTTTTCGCTAGACTTAGACATTGTAGCTATTCAATCATTAGAATCTATTAGAATCAATCAAATCAATTAGTAGTCTCAAAATTATTTCATTCTTTGGACTATTTTACATGATATTAACATAAACATTGTAATAAATAAACTGAGTAAACTTTCTATACAGTTTTTTTTTTTGTAAATAATTAATGAAGGTCGCAATATCTGACTTGTTGTTGAGCGGCGTATTACATACTGCTTGACTCATCCGAGCAATAAATAAGCTAAATTACAATGTATATACAAACAGCTAGTAATAATATAAATTCCAGACCTTACGTTGCCAAGAACTAATCGAGACATCACGTTTATTATTAGCGGGAAAATGAATTTACTTTGAAATTGCCAGCGAAGAAACACGTAAGTTATTGCGATCGTTGAAACTATACCAACCATTGCTAATAACCACCGTCATTAATTACCATCGCATATAGCTACCGAACAACACGAAAGAGAAAAATTTATGCAAATTGCTCTTCAACATTGTATTCTTCTACCGCCCAAAACCAAAAACGGAAAGAAACATTCCACCCAACCTTTACCAGTCGTTGCCAAACTATGGCGCGGGTTTGTTTCCTGGCCAAAACGTGTACGTGCAACGAAACTATTTTTAGTCCACCGCCAACCAAGTAAATTCGCGCCGCGAACATCCTGAAACGTGAACCATCGAGACAAAACCGTCCTGTCAGTTCCAGCGATACACGGTAATAGTCTTGTGTTTATTATTTTTACAATAGTGAGTTGTATATGCGGGCGAAGTTTGCGAACCCAAAACACCCACACGGAAAGCCATCGAGCGGTCCGGACCCATCTGTCTGAGGCCCGGATTCCTTCCTTCCGTACGGTTACGAGTGATTTATTTTCGGTTCGGAATTCATCCCCTGTCCATCCTGCTCTCTCTCTCTCTTCTTCTTTCATTCCCCTTAACTCCACTGGCTGAGTTAGATTGTGCTGATAATGGAAAAAGAATTAATTTCTAGCCATATTGCCTTATCTCGTAGCCTTATCCGCTTTCTAGCTTCATGCTTTGTTTATTTACCCATCCCGAGACGAGAAGTTGAGAGGGATTTTTTTTTTTGGTTACAAGGTTCAATCAAATCTCAGTTACGTTAAAAATATTTGCAAAATTATGCAGAACCGCCACCCCATCAACAATCTGTGGGTTTGGGGCATGTTTCCGCGGGATACGCGCCGTTTTTCATTTCATGTTCGCTATTACACTCTTAAAGTGGTTTAATTTCATGGGTTGTGTGGGTGGAGTATTTTAACTTTCCTGAGGCTTTTAAGGGGATAGTACACTTTAGACGTCTGAAAAATTGAATATTACAAAGATTAATTTGTTGGTCTGCATTGAGGAACTCCATTGGTCATCTCTAAAGTCAACCTGCTAATTGGCGGCCGTTATAGAGACCGTACTTTTTAAAGGCAGCACGAAATTTACATTTCTTCCTTTATTTGCAGTAAATTCCCTGTCATCGTAAGTAGAAGTTTTTGACAATGTTAAAAAAATGTTGCGATAAAATAGCAGGGTTTGCAACGCAAGAATGATCATAAAAGCATGCGCTGAAGATCTAGTTTTTATGTTACAAACACAACTTCGCAAAACTATACCAAACGTTATGTAGAAATTAAAAATTTCATCCACGGTCACATAAAAAAATAAGTTTTGAGTTAGAAATTCGAGTTCTAGGCTTCGAAACCGTGGCTTTGAAAAGATACACGAACCGAACACGAAGTATTTACGTAGAAAAAACTTCATGCTTAGTAGGCCAGATTTATTGAAAATGACAACTTACTAAAATAAACACAAGCAGTTATGGTCGACTGCAATTGCAAAAGGAGTTTTAAGTTGTGCGTGCTCGTTCTTGCGTCTGTTTCAAAGGTGAAATGAAGTGCCTTTGGAATGGTAAAGCAGCTATTCCAGAAACATTCTTAAATTATAAAAAAGCAATGTTTCATTTTTAATTTACAGAGTAAACCACCCCCTTAAAACAGTCCCGGCTCATTGCTATGCTTTTATGTTCGGGGAAAGCAATGTGATGGTGCATTTCTTCTGCCTACCATGAATATTTTAACGTACACCGGAAGTCCATGAAAGCATTTCCTCCATTGTTTTAAAAATGCTTTGTTTTAATTGTCGTTTAATCAAAACACACAAATCTCCTATCGCTACACCACAGTGCTTAACGCGTCACATGTTAATATGCAATCCCAGTTGGATGAAGATATCACTTCCAACTGTTTGTCACAAGCAACAACAAAAAAAGCGACAAAACATCACCTGCCAACAGTACGGATGGAAATCTTCACAAAGACCCACTCTGATTGCGAATGTCTTTACGTCTTTCGTTTATCGAACCGTTCCGATCAGACGCAGACAGTTAAAAAGAGAAAAACCTTCACCCCCGTAATGATCAACTTCATGCGATGTGTCAACTCGCTTTCAACGTTTGCCGTGTTGGGTGGGGGAACATGGCTTTGTGCCGGGAGTGTCAAAAAGGGAAACGACACCACTTGCCACTCCTTGGCCGGGCGCTCGCTAAAGGAAATATCAATCAATCGGATGGCATTTGGCTACGGAGGGATTGACGCGGTTTATCCTAGAGCTCGCATAAACGCCGCCAAAGACTTTGCACAATGGCGTGGCGGAAATTTGAGTCGTGCTGAGTCGTGGGGCGGATTCAAAGAGGAGGATATACCGCGTTTGGGGGGATTTTTCAACGTGCGAAAAGTGCGCTTCCGAACGGCGAGTGGAACACAATGTGTCAGATTGTATCGCGGGCGCCATCGAATCGTGGATTGTAAGAGGGTAAGTGCGTTGAAATGGTCTATTTGTTGGTTTCACTTACACCTTTTCTCCCACTCTGTCCTCCCTCCCACCGGTAGACCCCCTTTCCGCACCCTTTTTCCACTTCTTCCCCGTGTAACAAACTTATTCCAAAAATTCGCATGCTGCGAACCCGAACAGTGTTGCGGGTTTTGTAAACATCGTGTTCACCCGTGCCGGAACGTAAACAGCGTGCGGCTAGCGAACTCGGGCGGCCGCTGGGTTACTGTGCGGCCGCGATCGACCATCCTAAGGGGTTGCTGAAACATAAGTTGCATCTTGGTTTTTTTTGTAGCACATTCACACTCGTTGCCGCCGAACCGTTCGATTCGACAGCCTTTTCTGGTGGCGATGACGCACGCGCGTCATCATCCGAGAGGATCCACTGACGAAGCCGAACTCCGTCCGTACGGTGGGCCGGTACGACCGAAGCGGCCCCAGTTGACCGTGAGCATCGGTCCGGTAAGGATGGTTTCGTCGTTGGTGCTGCCACACCACGCTCGCACCGTTGGGCCACTGATAGCACGCGAAAGCCGCGAAATCTTCGACGGTGGTTCGTCTCGACCGGATCGTTTATTTGTCTTGTGTGTGCGGGCGTAATTTTGTGTTTTCCCTCATTGCTTTCCCAGTGGGGATGGGGGGAAGGGAATGGAACGCGAATGGTGTTGGTCTTGTGGTTGAGGGTTTTCTTTGTTTTTTACGATCGCACCATACGACTGGGATATGATTATCCGTTATGAATTATTGTGGTTTTGGGGGGCGGGATTTTTTTTTTGTTTTTTTTTAGTTCGTTGTGTGTGAGATGTGGAAAGTGTGATAAACTATTTTTGGAAAAATCCATCCACACGTTTCATCGTCACCTCAGTACGAAGCAAGGGTGTGAAAAGTGTGGTACAATCGAAGGAAATTTGATACGGCAAAGCAGAAGAAGACCATGCGTGTGTGTGTGCGTGTGTGAGTGTGCCAAAGTGATGGAAATCGAAGGAAAAAGACCATGCCTACTACTACTAATGCTGCTAGAAGAGCGATAGTGATTGGTGGTGCTTAAAAGCATAATTAATCGTAAAGATTGTCTCGATCGATCGAAACCCATTTGCTCGGCGTTCTCCTCGTTGCCGGCGTTCGATCGCCAAGCAACCCGTATCCAGCCAGATGTGTGACAGCTCTGCTTCCTCCACCGGGGGGGGCAGTGGCGAGTTGACTGAGTGAGCGGTTTAACGAGGTGGGAAGTGAGATTTTTAGAACGGACAACTGGACTTGTTGCTTGGGCCACCTGTCACCCGATAAAACCCTCCGGCTACAAACACGGTGGTTCGGGAAGGGCGACATAAATGTCGCAAGATTCGTAATTGGAAGACTGCCATTATTACTGCCCGATGGCAGCAAGTGTGTAGTAGATAAATTAATGAAACCGAAGAAATGGCAAAAAGCTGCAAAGGTAGTAAAATGTTTGATTGATTTCTGCCCGGAGATAGTTCTTTACGATGCGTCATCCAAGATGGTCGTGCTGGGAGATTAAAATGCTTACCATTGTCGGAAGTTGGCAGAACAAGTGTGAACCGGGAGTGCTGTTTCAGACGTATTTGGAATGTTTTATTTGCTGGAAATCGTCACTTTTACCGTCCAGAAGCTTAAACGGAAGTGTCTTTTGGGACGATTCTTATTAACGATTAAATATTCTTGTTTCTTCCGCTTTTACTTATTAAATTCTGTATTTTTTTCTCCATTTTAATTGAAATGCTGTGCATAAAACATAGAAAATGGCTTTAAGCAATACGTAAGTTATTTTGAAAGCATTCAAACAATTTAAGTTGAAGCTCGTAGAATATGAATAGCACAACAGAGAGCGAAACAAAGCTACACCACTCACAAGAAACACATCTGTCTGGCTCTTCTGTCTACCGCTGTCTGCAAACTTTCGTCCATGTCTCAGGTTTGAGAATGGAGATTGTGAATCAATTTGGTAAGATGTAGAAAGTGAAATCGCAAAAGTAAATCCTGCACATCCAACTCTAGACCGGGAAAAACGAATTAAGATGTGGGGATTTGTGTCTGGACTGGACTGTATTTTATTCGTTAAGCCGCTCCCCATTCATTGCATTCAGTGTTAATTGCTTTGCTTAAGCCCTTTCCTTGATTATAAGCAAACCTGTCTCGCTTTTTTTTTGTTGGCTTGTGGTGATTAAATTTCTGGTGAAAAGACTTGGTGCGGGCAAAGCTGCGTGGATGCCTATCGCGTAATCAACGGTTTTTGCATCGGGTAAAAGTGAAAAACCTTTAATTTATCGTTGTGGTGGGATAGATTAAGTGTATCGCCGAATCATATCCATCATCGCGGGTGAGACATACAATCGCGATCACGGTTGCTCGCTGTTGCGTGACTTATGCTGACAGTTCGGTGTTAAACTTGCGAAACCACCGAAAACATGGGAATGACGTGGTTGATTTGTATTTAACTGATAGGAAATTAGCGTTTTGTGCTTTATTTGCAGAGCTAGTGGATTTTCCTCCTTTAAAATTATTGCTGTCGTTGGCTTTACGATCAGTCAGCGTGTGTGATGGCATCACATTCGATTTATCCTCAAGCTCAATGTCCTTTGAATGTCTGAAACTCATTTCCGCACTGTAACGCATTTCCGTACCCAGAAGTTCTTGAAATCCCTTCGGACCGATTGACATGAAATTTCCGCCAGGTGCTCTTTACATACGGTAGAACTTCGTTTATCCGGCGGGCGGATTATCCGTGAATTAAACAGTCTAAACTAATTATTCCTAAATGACAGTTAGTAGAATATTTTTGACTTTTATGACCGTTTAACCGGTTGGCCTGCGAGGAACTAGAGAGTTTTCTATAAAGAGTTTATAAAGTTTAATTCCCGGGAAAATGTTCCATAATGTTAATAAACGATAACTGCTAAAATTAAACACAGTTTTTAGCTTTGACCTATCATCTTCAGTTATTGCGCGTAAAAAGCTGAGGGACCTGTTATCCGTGGAAATCGATTAACCGGCATGTGGCCGGTCCACAGATGCTCGAATAATCGACGGTCTACAGTACATTTCTCTTTCAAGTGTGCAATCTTACACGAATTCTTTTGTTTACTGGCACGTTTAAAACTACACTTCGTATGTTTTGTATTAGACGGTTGACATTTAACTATATATAAAAAAAGGACAAATCTCGCTCGTTAAGGCTTGGGGGATCTTCTTAATAATCGGCACAACAACCTCAATTTCTGGCATTCTTTGACTTTATTTACTCGTAAGCGGGATAGTCAGTCCTGACGTACGGGAATTTGGTCCGGATGGGATTTTGACCCGATTCTTTCGTGTGATAAACGGTGCCACTACCAATACACCATCAGGTAGCTCTTCGAAAGGCTTAATAAAGGCGAAAGATAATATTCCATTACATTCCATAAATAAAATTGCAACAAGAATCTTTTACTTTCGAGTTTGTTTTTATTATGAACTTCCAAAATAGTTTGAAATAGTTAGTTGATATAAGGGTTGATTGCAAACGTTACACTTAATCTTTCTTAAAAATGACTACTTTTGCTGTACCCATACTCACACATAAAATAGATTTCTAGTGCTTATGATATATGACCGCGTTAGTGCTCAGAAAAACTCTAACCTATTTCCATCGTAAGCACCCCGAAACGGGCCGAGATTCATCTGTGCATAATTCACTCCCAGCCCCAGTACCAAGTAAACATATCGCTTAATAAAAACTCCCAAAAAGGGGAAAATCATAAAAATTTGCCCGTAAACAGGGCGGTCCGTGCTGCAGCCGAGTGACGGTGTTGCAACATTTCGCTTCGCACCGGGCTAGCGAGTTGGGCTTCTTACTCATCGTTATCACGCTACGAGTACGAGTAAAACAAATTTGATTCAAATGCTCACTCGAAAGCGCTCCGTTGATCCGGCAGCAGCAGCAGTAGCAACCAGCAACTGTGCGGTACTTGTGTAATTCCCGTTTTGCCCGCCACCGTGTGCTGGAGGCTGGATGTTTACCGAGCAATGGCAGGACACGAAACGGAGCTGATAACCCAGCACCCCACCCCACCAAGCCACGTGGTCCCACCGTAGGAGGTTGGAATTTTACACTTCACATCCTTTGCTGGTTGGGCATCCCTCTCCCCACATAGCGGCCCCCAGAAAGGACGCACTGCTATCGGATGTGTTTATCTTTTTCCCAGCTCGTACGTATACTTCTTCGTTGTTTTGTGTTTCATTTTACGTCCACACCCCACACACTCTCTCTCTCTCGCGCTTTCACCCGGCAAAGGCAGAGGCAGCAAAAATTTGCTATCGGTCGAACGAGCTACGGGTATTCATTAAGGAGCGGGAATAATAATACGAACTGCAGCGCACACACACACACACAAAATGAAGCGTGTGCACGGGCCTATAAGAAATGCGAAGGTCCTCTCCGTGTGTGGATGGATTATAGGGCGTGTGGGATCGAGGATCGTTGAGGGAACCCGAAGCTAAGAAGCTCTCGGTCGATGCATTCAGCATTGCATCATCATTCAGTCTAACCACCGCTTGGTGAGAAACATTATGTTAAAACAGAACAATAGCGCGTTCATTAAAGTTGGATGGGTAGGTGAACGTGAAAAATGAATCCCTGAAGATGGTCTGCTGCAGATCGCAAACACACGCGCCCGCTCGCCCTGTTAAAAGTCTACCCGAAGGGTAAAGTGAGGCCTGGATGATTGGGTGACATGGGGGGGAGGTACCGATGAATAAGGTACAAGAGACCGGAATAATTTCGAAAAAGTATAAACTTAAAAAACATAGAAATAAAAACCTGTACACGTGGTGGATCCAGCTTTGCTGGGGGTGCTTCCACCCCCCATCAAGCTCGAAGGGGTGGGATTTGCGTGTTTGGCGGACGGAAGTTGGCGTTCCAGCTTTTCCGCACGATTCTTTCTTTTTTTTTCCCCCAACCCCTCCCGTACTCCATTCCATCCCTCACACGAAACAATGTGCCACCATTGGGAGAGGACCGACACCCGGGGTTGGCCATGTAGCCTTGCGCTCCATGGGTCCATTCCATGCCATTCATGCGGCCATTTCGCAAATGGAACCGAACCGTATGAATTTAAATATGCCTCTTTTAGGTGGGTGTGTGTGTGTGTGTGTGTGTTTGGCCGCGCGTATGTGTGGCTAACTTTTTCACGTTCACGTTTTGTTTCGGGGATGGAAAAAAAAATGCCGGCCTGTGTAGCGAGTCATTAAAGCGAATGCTCCTGAAGTTTATTTTGCACTGCACTCCATCTCTGCAGGGCTAACGCCAGGGAGGGACGGGACGGACACAACGGGACGGTGCACATCACCGCTATTGTCTGTCCTTTTATTCTGCCCCCTATTTGTTAAACATCGTCCCCGAGCTTTTTTTTGTTCTGTGTGTGCCGCTTCGGTTGTTGCTTACCGAATGCAGTGCTGCTCACCTACAGTGGCCGGGAAACAGCACGCACTTGCTAACCGCACTCAATTATGGCCACGAGAGACATCCCTGGGTGCGAGTCTCGTGCGAAGGAAAAGTTCGTGCGAACACACACACGCATACATACATGACCCACACTCGACAGCCCTTATGCTGTGGGAGGAGGTGGGGGGGGGGGGGGATGTAGATAGGAGCTGTTCTGGGGGGCTCCGGACACGGATGTTCACAGTTGGAGCTTTTCTCTAACGCACAATGGACCACTCGCACCATTCGCAAACCAAGTGGACAGGAAAAGCGTTGGCGTTTGGGGAACGAAAGCTAATGGTTGAGGTTCTTTTTGTTTTGAACTCCGTACGTATTTGCCATCGATAATTGCGGCTAACGTGCTTGCTGCGTACGCCAAATTACTTCAGCTGTCAGATAGTTTGCCGCTTATCCAACACAGATTAACTTCGAGCGCTGCCCGTAACGGTTTGTTCTGCGTTTGTTTTGATTGACCCGACGGGAATTACATTGTTTAATTACAATCAAAGTGAAACGGTACTGTCATTAACTTTTGTACTGGTGACTTGAAACCCTAGGGAGCTGTTACGATAGATAAAAAGCAAATGTGGCGTTTTGAATTGGCAATAAATATTTTTGCAGAGCATCGTATGGTTAAGAGAATTTAGCTTATTTTTCTCACATTAAATACGATGTAGCATACGTTTTGAAGCTATTTAATAGTCTAAATAATACTGTAGTTTTCCGATCAATAACACAAATTACATGTAGAGTGTTTGCCTTGGAAATACTCAAACAACACTCAATAACACTGAACAATTTCTCTGAAACTTGTACGGTGGTTCGATTTACTGGCAATCGCCTTCGGTAGCGCGTTAAATATTCTTTCATACATATCGATTTCATATCATAGCCATTCTAAGAATGATAGCTTGAAGTTCTAGATTTATCTGCCATGGCAAGTGAAGTAAGGAAAAAGCCCCGATTGAATTCGTCCTTTGAGAATGCTTTTTCGACCGAATTTCCCTGTAGAACCACGCAGTAAATAAAGTAAGAGATAGAGCACTTTCTTTTGCATACCATCCGCTGACATTCACTGTCAGATATCATGGCAAAGATCACAGTGGAATGGAACGTATACCAACCTACAGTAAACGGTAGCATCATAAATCTAATTTGAATTCGCTTTCATCTTTGAACCGTGGGCTTGATTACCGAGAAATAGCATAGCGAATAATAAGCTCCAATGTTCTACTACATGTTATATGCTTACTAATACTGTTGATGTGATCTCCAAACATTCAATGCAACAGCACCAACCACCAGCAATATATCTTTGCTAATAGATAACAGCCAGTTGGACTTGACCTTGTCGAACTTCCATTAGAATGTATTGCGTTTTATTTAACGTAAAGGTATTTTTAATCTTGTTCATCATCTTATTTGTCTCCATAGCTGTTATTGGTCTTTTGATAGTATTTCTGTGGCATTTAATTACCCTTAGCTGTATTTGAACGTAATTCCTTTAGCGGTGTTAGTAAATCGTGCATTACCTGCTCAATTTCATTGACATTTTACACTTATTTTTTTCTCTTACCAATACTTGTTCTCACTTACTAAAAGTTCCATAAAGAAATGTAAAAACTGTCATCTTTGAAGCAGTTAAAGATGATTGAAAAATTATATCGGACAAGTGTGCCACATGTATGGAGCAAGATAGGCATCTTAATAAAATATAAAAATTTCATGGAAAATGCCAAATATTAACAAGTGTGATATAAGTAAAGGGTAATGGAAAAGATCGTTTCAATAAGCAATTAATTGTACCGTCATGAAGTTTACTTGAATTCAAAGTTGGATAAAAATTTCGTGACGTAATCCATTTCTAATTACGCACCATCCTGCGTCACAGTAGACTCAACAGTAGTGTTTACGTTTTTGACAGCTTCACTCTAAAGAAGATAAGGTGGCATTCTTGCCTCAAAGTGAGCAAAAGATTGGTGGCTCTTTTACCCCAAGAGCTAATCTTTTTTTAAATTGTTTTGTTTTCCTTGGTGATAAACTGTTGATTTTGCTTTTGGCCGACACCACGAATCAATTTATTTTATTCTCAGCTTTGCGGTGTACCACAAACTTTCTCAATTTATTGTGTTTTTTCTTGTATTTTGGCAGCGCATTTCAGTTGGTTGAAACATTATAAGAATAAAATAGATAATAAAGTAATAATAAGATCAAAATAGATGATAAAAATGATAGAAACGTTATAATATGTATGAGATTAGGTGTATTGTATGAGGTTATAGGAACGGAATATTTGGTTATTTAATTAAATTTTTGCCGCAACCCGCATCCTACAATAATCCCAATAATTTCCAGAATTCCTTAATGCAGTGTACTAAATCCGATCCAGAGCTTTTTTGTCGTAGTACTAGTTATTAATTATACAGTCGAACCTCACTGGTTGGGATATGAATGCGTGCCAACTAGTGAGATCGCACTCGATAATTGGGTTGTTTGACATGTGTCAAAATCGAGAAATTAACATGAAGTATTTACGTAGAAAAAAGTTCATGCTTAGTAGGCCTTGGGAAGGTTGGGAGTGCAACCGAACTTCAGAGGTGCCAACTATCGAGTAACCCAACTAAAATAAACCCAACCAGCGAGGGTCGACTGAATACAAGGCATTTATTAGTCCTAACACAACACATGTTACACCACAGCTGATACCTAGGCTGCGGATTTTGTCTCTAATCCGCAGTAATGACTAACTATTCGGAGCAACAATAACACCTCTCTAGGGGTCTATAAGCCCAACCAATGTCCTACGACATACTGTTATTACTATTTGCAATGTGCATCAAATCCCAGGCTTCAGATTACTACGTTTGTGCGCTATCCCCAAAACGTAATTCGCGAAAGTATGCCAGAAGCTAGGTGCTTCCCACCTGTTTATCACATCTCGTAGTGTCTCGTCCACTTCATTGTTCGTTGCCGGCCGCAGATTACGTGCACATCCGTAATGGGGTTGTGTTACGATTTGTTTTCTTTTCGCTTCTCGCTCGATGTAGCAGCCGTACGTGGGTGGCGTCGATGTTCCCAGCTCGGAATCCAATACTTTCCGGTTATAGAACCACGCATAATCCAGTGCATCGGATATGCCGCTTCAAGCGACAGCAATATTCCACCATTCCCCAAAAACGGGTTATCAAACGATTCGGGCTGATGGACGTGTCATAATGGTTTGTCGTCTATCAGTAGGGGGAGAGGGGCAACTTTATCATCTGCAATTAGCGCCCCCCGCTTTCCTTGATAATGCCTGTTACCACGCTGTTCATCGTTTGGTGGCCTCCGGCGGTTCATCGTAACATGGATAACGACATTGTGCAGTGTCATCATTATCGAAGGATAGGTGCGATATCTCTCACTACTATAAGCTTACCCGATGGTGGTGGGGGAGGAGGGGAGGGAGGGGGGGGGGCTTTTAGAAGGGGATGAGCTGTTTCTAGCTTTTCCTTTTATGGGTACGTTTTTTGGGCTATCGATGCCCAAACAAGCACGATAAGCCCTCGACATAGCACCGGAATCCGGACCCGAACTCAACACCTTCCCTGTGTGGGTTTACAGTAAATCTAAACCTAAACCTCCATTACAGTGCTGTGCGTGTGTTTGTGTTGGTCAAGGACAATTGGTCAACATTGTTTTCGCCCAAGAGGAAACGCTCGAAAGCACAAATCCATCATCCCGTAAGTAGAGGGATCGTCGAGCAACTACCGACAGCAACAGTGCAAAAAAAAGAAAACCAACAGAGCCTGGAAACCAGCCTGAATAGATACATCAAATATTTACAATCATCTAAATGGAGTATCAACTTTGTTCCGCTGCTGGTGTGTGCCTACAACCGTGCCAAGCACCAAGCAAATTCGTTGCTCATCTTTAATTCACGTTTTTTTGATGATGATTCTACCCGCCCCCGGGGGGGTGGCATGATGGAACAGTTGAAGCAAAGCATTACCTAATGCCATTTCTATCCTCAGTCCCATTCAACGCTATTGAAACATGGTGCGTTACAGAGAAAAAAGCAAGGAAATACAACCAAAAGGGGTTAACGAGATGATCATGAAAACTGTGCACAGCCGAACAAGGTGCAGCTCATCAAAGCACACGATCGGGCGTAAGCATAATCCGCTTTCATAACATCAACCGGAGCGCCGTCAAGATCAAAGTGATGGGCGGTAAAAGGGGAACCACAGGGGCCTCCATTTTCATCGCCCGTCCGACTTCATCTACATCTGCTTCAGTAAATTATCGGCCAACAGTACCAACAGTTAAACAATCAATTGAAAGCCTGCCGAGGGTTGTGGGGAGGTGCAAATCAAAAGGAAATAATTCTCCACCAGCGACGCGGAATGTTGATAAGCAAAGTTCCACGTTGGAAAATGTGTAATCAAATTCTTCCGTTCCCGGAATCGGTTGTCGGTGTAAGCCAAACTGGCAAAGAGGAAAGATAAATAAAAACAAAACAAAACAAAAAACAACATTGCACAAAAAACGGACTTGTCCCAACTGTTTGGACCAGACTTGGTGGACCAGCTAGCCAGCTCGGCTCGTTGAAAGCGATTCTGGTTTTGGGGCCGGTTTTCCGCCCGTTGTGGAAAACACAGCCACCAAATATGCCAGTCACTGGGACAGCGGCAGCAGATTGAATTGCTGCTTCAGTTTCAGCGTTTCTGTTGGCGCGGTCGTCAAAATGGCACTGACCAGAACAGTGGCCTACTATCCCGAAGGGGCGGAAAGTGGTTCCAACAGCTTCTGGTTTCAATGCCGTGCCAGTGCTGCCTTGTAGTTCTTAAGCCGTCAAACGATAAACAACAACGTGGGCCAATGATTGCGAGCCATGTTTACCGAAAGCTTCCGCTCTCAACAACAACAGCGAAAAATCCTCACTCCGATATCCCGCGAAAGCACTACACTTTGAGTATTCGGTGTAATATTAATCCATTACCGTGGCCTAATGTCGTTCGTCGTTGGTGCTTCTTTGCGTATCTTCCGTTTCACGGGTTCGACCCGTGTCATTCCATCACCCGCCGGAATGGGTCTGCCGGTCGTCTATTTAGACGAATGGCTCAATGGGTCGTGTTTTGGTACCGGAAATTAAAATAAAAGCCCGCGCTCGACCGCATCGAGCAAGACGAAAAAAAAAAATCCCCCCGTGCGGGCGTGGATTGATGGATTAGGTGACCGGGGGCATAGTTTGTGAGCTTTACTTCCAACCCATCGCACGCAACAACGTTGGCTGACCCCCGTGTAATGGTTGTTGTTGTTTTTTTTTTGGTCAAATGGTCGGCCATCAACCGCGGAAACGGGCAAAGTTTATTTTATGGTTTTGTGTAATTTACAAACGGAGAAACCACAATTTCCTGTACCCTGCAGCATCATATCTGCGACGCCGGAGTTTTTAAGTCTGTTTTATCCCACGCGGCAAAACTTTTGTGTGTGTTTGTTTTTTTCATCCACCGAAGGATCTGGTTGTTTTTGAAATGTTTTCTTTCATCCAAGCTGGCTGCGGGTAATGTTAAAACGATTGCTCGATTGCACACACACGCGCGAAGATGAGATGAACTTTCTACGAAAGGTTTCAAGTGAAAAAGAAGGTTTTAATGTTCGTTTTTTTCCATGGATTGCTGCACGGTGTGGTCGCTAAGCCACCCCGCGCGGCCGATCAGTTTCACATCATTAATCGAGTAGCTGTCGGTGCGATGTTTCGAGCCGGCAATGTAACCGATTCGATTTTTGAACTTACTTTTTTCCTTAGCCGCCCACTTGAAGGCTGGGAAAATGAGCACCTGAAAGCACGGAATCGCAGCGCAGCTGTGCAAACAAACTGCTAAGTACACATTCTTCACACGGGTTTCTTCGCTTAGTATGCAAGTGCTCAGAATGGAAGGGGGGCGGTGCGCGGCATGACAAAGAAAAATCCACCCAACCACACGCAAAAACACACACACACCCACTTTGCCCGATGTTTGCCATCGTCGGTTGATGGAAACCCGAGCCTGCGGGCGACGCGAAAGAATTGGGCCCTCAAAAGATCCACCTTCGCTGCGTCTACACACGTCACGAATTACATGCATGCGGTTTGGGTGGTTCGGCTTCCACCCTGAGCCAGGAAGAAAACCCTCAGCCATAAAGGGAGTATGCGCACCTTTCCTGCTTTAAAACCCAACCCAGACGTGAAGCGATAGCGTTACGATCATGTATGAAACGCTGGCACCACTGTACTGTGCCGTGTGGGACGCGTGTTTACTCTCGAGGTTTTGCGATAGTCTCCGCTGGCCGTGAGCAGCAAGCTTCCAGGGTTGAAAAATCTTGTTGAGCAATATGTCACAGTTAAACCCGACCACCCGTTCGCTCCGTCCCCAACCGATGGAGGGCCTTTGTTAAGCGGAACAAATTAAGCCATCATGCCACTGTCTGCCGCTTATTGGGGGTTTTTTTTTTCGGGGCTGATATGTACATTACGTGCCGGTTCAGGGAATGAAAGCGTGCCCAGTGCACGGACCACGGACTTCATTACATTCTCTTGGTGGCGGCGTTGGAATGTGGGGACATTTTTTGGGGGCGCAATGGATATTATCGTAAATGTCTTTATTGTGGCTGCCGCGATCCAATGCCGACACGTGTGATAATCTTTTATTCGGTCCGATTAGAACGGTATTTGTGGGCAATACGTTACTGAACGGTAACGCTTACGCTTCTAAGGGGTAAGCCTGCTATGATCACACTTAAGCCTGCTATGATGAATGTTGATTGCGTTGAGAATCTTCTGCCAGTTGACACCAATATATCATACAGCCTAGCGTTATTATACAAGGATTGTAAAGAATGTGCGATAAGAAATTGCTTAAAAACATCTTAAAGTCACAAAAAAACAAGTGACTGTACATAGTATTCCCATGGCATACACCCCTTTCATACCTTTCCACCATCTTGAATCCCATTTTTGCACCACGGTATTAATAAAAGGGAAATTTATGCACTCGATTCGCTTCCGGAAGAAGTGTTCTAGTGCGCGAGCAAATAAATCCCGCTTTTCAATTTGATGGTTGTTTATGTGAAACGTTCGTACTGTACTTGTGCGAGTGTGGTTGCAACTTTCCTTGTAAATTGGGATTAACAATCATTCCGCTCGATTCCCATGCTACCGAGAAGTCTAATTTCTAATGAGAAATGATTATGTTCTGGGTCGTTAGAAATTGTTTACAAAAATATCTACAGTCCGTAACGTAGCTAAATCATCACTTATTTTTTGAGTGCATAAGAAAAAGTTTAAAGATAAAAAAATGTGTTTTACTCAATTGATAAACAGTGCTATAAAGTTTATAGCATTTTTATAGGAACTTCTGAAGTGTATTTATGTGAAATTCGTTACTTATCTGTGTTACAAAATATTTTCCATCGCTTGCTACTGTATTTTTGCATCTTTCGATCGATTCTATCTCTTCGCTTATTTATAGCAACTCAGAATAGATCACTCTTTGCTGGCTCCCTCCAGATATACAGTGTGCTCTTTGGACCATGAATATTCGACTTGACTGATGGTTATGATGTCCAAGGTCGTGGTATTCTTAGTTAGCTTGACGTTATGGCTTTTTATTGCAATCCCAAGTAACACCTTTCGTTTCTGTCATTTTGTCAGTTGCTCATAAGTGAACGCCGGTTCGATGGAACTCGGCTTCAGTTCGTATAGGACTCAATTCTCCGATTCCTTCCGGATCACTTTCCATTGCTATTAATCGCTAGGAAATAACTTGCTCGGATACTCCAAGCGTCTTTGCGAGTTGTTGTTGTTTTGTTTGTGCAGGATCTTCACCAAGTGTCTCCTCTCGTTGTTAATCCTCAAACTTTCGTAGCGCCCCGGAACGTTCGTCTTCGTCTTCCAAATCTATCTTCCGACAAGTTACTTCGGCTGGAGCATGTTTACCGAAAGTTTCCGACAAAACATGATGGCTTTCCAAGTAAAATATTGTAATAATAAAGCAAAAATCCCGCAGAAAAACTCAGAAATCCTTGGTACAAAAGTTGTCCCCTTCTGTTAGATGGATTTTATAGAAACAATGCACTAAGAATACTATAGTGAAATGGAAGATATTGGAAAAGGAAGCCTAATGACGATAGTTCTAAGTAAAATTGTTGCCTGACCAAACAAACTTGACATAAACAAGTGGCGACATCTGACATCAAATCGATACGAACTTATTGGCGCTCCTAATGTAAGCACAAAAATACAAATTGCTAGGAATTTTCCGTATTTCTTTGCCGAAATCAAGAATGACACTTGACACAACTTTGCGACCATTAACGAAAACTTCTTGAGAATGGAAGAAAGCTCGCCTTCTGTATACTTTTGTTCAGAACCGCACAGTTTGAGAGCTTTAAAAGTCTGCCAATATTATATCAATATTTAACTTCCAACATTTGGCAAGTCCTTCAGATGGTAACGCACCTCTTCGAACAAAATAACGAAGATTCCCTTTCGCTAGTATCGAAACAAACCCATACGGACACCCTGACAAAGTTCTCTACCACCTTCAAAACGTGTTTCCTTTTGATCTCGTACGACAAGACGTGTTCATTTAACTTTTCTTAATGTTCCACGTAAAAGTGGCGCAATCGACAAAAACAACGCCTCTTTATCAGAACCGCCAGAACGCGCAACCACAAACGATAACTTCCCTTATCGCGTTGTCTGGTAAGTGTTACACGCCGCGCTTGTCGAACGCTGTTAAACAATCGCTCATTAAGGTTCGTTAATTGCGCCACAGCAAGTGGCATTGCAAAGTTTTGCCAATTCTTCGGTGAATTAATTTAAAATTTCATCGTTCGGAAAGAATGGTGGAGCGTGACAGTGGGTAGCTTAACAAGTGTTCTAATAAACTTCACCTCATGCTCAATGAGCACATTATTCACCGTTTGTTTGAGTCGTTGATTAAATGGCAGAAAACACACACAAACGAGCGTGCCAAATTATTTTAGACAACTTTACACCATGCCCCTGCTCACTTCCATAGACAGCCATCATTAATGGTGTCGAATCGAAATGCACTCCATCACTGTTGGGTTTCCTTCGGCAAAATGACCAACAGACAACAAAAAAAAAAAATGGTGGACTTTTCCCTTATTTTCCCATCCTCGTGTTTGATAAATTGTTACTAACGATGTTCACCGTCGGTCGATTCAAATTGTAGCACCGTAACCGCCCAGAACCCGTCGGTATCGTGGGTCTTTTCGGATGTCCATGTTCACAGTTGATTGATTTTTGTTTTCACTTTCCCGGTACACCAAACGGCCATTTGTTAGCGGTGTGAAGCCACAGAAAAAACGGGGAAACAAAAAAAAAACTGGCAGGAAACACGTGTACAGTCGGCATCGGAAAAAGTCGGCGTTCGTCTATGGCGAGCGGAAGAAAGTATGCCTTGGCTCGTGTACGATGCTACCGCGCCCTCTAGCGGAAACAACGCGAGTTAATTGAAAATAATTTAATTTTAAACTTTCCCATCATCGAGCTCGTCGGCCGATCGAAGAACGTTCGCTTAATTGTGTAAACGGCACCGTAGTTCCCGGGTTTCCCGGGTTCGCATTCGCACTAGCTGATGTGTATTCCGTGTTTGGCGATAGGACACGAATAGGCTCTACGCCATTCACGTGTCCTCTCTCGCCGTTCTGGTTCGTCCCCGGATAATGCCCGGTGTAGGATTAGCTGTTGCGGGCACCTTGGGATGAAAATAATTGCCAGCGACACCAGGCGCGGTCTCGCTTATTACGCTGGTGTATCCTTTTCAGATGAAACTTTTAGACATTTTCCACGAACTGTATAATCGCGTGGGGTGGGTGGTCCCGGTGGTCCCTGCCCACTAAAACACTAGACAATTTGACGAAGCTGCCAAGAAATTGAATTCCCTCGATACGCGCGCGCTCTGTCCGCGCGAGCGGGTTTGTTGGAAAATATGCACACTCCGTTCCTTCCCCATGGCGCACTGAGAATGATTAAGTGCAAATTTGATTTCATTCCACCAAACTCACGAAATGAAGGGGAACGGATAACAGAACGCAAATGCAAAATTCGCCTCCAGACAAGGTTGAACCTCTTCCGACTGATCTGGCTGATAATCAAGAGCGCACTTGGGATAAAACACATTCCACTTTCTGAGGTCGCGCACTGCGAAGAGCGATGGCCCAGAGCGTCTAAAGTGGAAGCAAACACGCAAAATCTAGTTCGGTGAAAAGTGACGCTTCGCCTTAACCGGGGGAACAGAAGGGAATGATGGCGTTACGGTTATGAAATCATGGCCTATAATTGAAGGCATGTTTGGAGGGAAGGTTTTTTTTTTCTTGCAGATTACAATCAATACCCTGCTAATAACATTACATTGCGCTCATGCTTTCATTCCGCATTCCTGTTTATGTCGCAATTTTCGTCCAATGTAGCTCTACTTGGTATGTTCTGTTCTTTACAGCATTTTATAGCATCCCACCTTCGTTGAAAAAAATATCGTTTTCTCATGTGTGTTTCTCGCGTACATACAGTTTAATTCTTAAAGCTGTTCGCAACGAACAAAACGTTTCCGTATTTCTAGGAAGACTTTTGGATAATTTGGTTTTAGAACAACATTACAATGTACTTCATATTCGTTAGGGTGCAGTTTCTTCTTTTAAATATTGCAAGTTGTCCAAATCCAGTTTTAAGTGTATGAACTTCTTCTGACATCTGTCAAACAATCGTGCAGATAGTGAATCCCACAATCTTTGAAGTAATTCTTTGATATTTGAAGTAACTCTTTCCTGATTATGTTTGCTTAATTTAAGTATCAATTTACTAACACTACCATGCTATAATTTTGCTATAAAAAAGCCAGTGACAGCTACTACACATTTTGCCTACAAGTAAAGTCGCGGGCACAATGGTATTTGGCTGGTAAGCACATTTTTCGCCATAATGTATGCAGTTGGTGTAATAGCAGTTCAGAAACAATGAAGCCAACAAAAGACACTTTCCCTTACTGTCTATTCGTTTAGCTGCTTATCACATATTTTGCCAACGAAAGCTACTGACGACACTTGGGCAGAGTTACGCCGTGATGGCTTCGTTACGTATCAAAATTGATTCACCTTACGCAGAAGATTGAATCCGACGAGCGACGATAATCAAGCGAAAGCGTATCGTCATCCACTTCATCCCACCGTACGGCTTCGCCTCATCAATGCAGTGTTGTGAAAAATGTGCAGAAAAAAAAGCATTTTCTCACATCCATTCATTGCGGCCCACCTAAATCCTGCCCTAAGACTAAGACGGTTTCCGTTCACTCTCTCTCTCGCTTTCTCTCTATAGTATTATTTTCCGCCCTTCTTCCCTTCACACGCTCATTCCCTTCCGTCGGCCAACGGAAGAAAGTGCGTCGATCTCCGGCACACACAAACTCTCCAACAATAAACAAACTTCCACGGTTGCCCTTCCGTCCTGTGATGTGAAATTGATTTACCAGCTACTTCCTTCCGGTTGATTGAAATCTTTCCCGTGTATTCGTGTGTTTTTTCCACCTCCACCCCCCCATCCTCGATAGCGGAAACACACACGGTCACCGATGCCAAAAAGGAAATCGAATCACACACGGGCGTGATCACACACCAGTTGCCAGTCACAGAAGTTGTCGTTAGTTTCAGACTTCAGCAAACAATTTCCCTACACTTACGCGCACCGAGCCGTGCGATTCTCACATTGTTTAATTTTCATTTCACCAAAAATCGTTGCGTTCCGGTGGGGTGTATCTATTTAGCTTCAATGAAATCCTGTTTACACCAACCTCCATCGAATATTTACACCGATTTGCACACTTTTTTTCTTCCTAGCACGCGCATAATATACGTTCCCCCGTTCAGTAACGAGTGCCAGTTGAAAGCATCGCACCGAGCATCCTGCTCGCAAAACCGGACCGGTTTCGTTGGACGGATGTGCCACTTTCGTGCCCACTTGCTTTCGCTGAAGGAAATACCTCCCAAACGAGAAGGGGGTCCCCTGTCCGGGGCCGGGGGGAAAATGTGTTCAAGCAAAGGTGGATAAAGCTGGAACGGCTTCAAATCGTACCGAAGAAAATCCTTCGCCTGCAAAGCGTGGTGTAAAGTGATAAAAGCGAATTTTGCGGAAGGACCTTCCGGAAGTTCATGGTAGACCCGCTCCCACCACGTCGTTAGCATCTTGGCGTCAGCTACCAAACCAGAAAGGTGCCGTAGTGTGTACGTGTGCGAGGCTGGAATCGAAAAGGAAATCCATCATGCTGCAGCATCCCGCCAGCGGTTGTGCCACGTACGTCTGCCCGGTCAAGCAAACACGAGCTCGATAATCCATGACCGGAACCAATATTGGAAGCGTGGCGGTGAAATCATGCGAACGGTCTGAGTGGAACAGAAACTGAGGGAGAGAGAAGCGAAAAAAAAAACGACCCCGACTGCCCTTCGGACAATTTCTATGAGCGTGTGTTTTCAAACAGTCAAACTGCACATGCTGTCCCACAGGCCGTGGCGGCACACAGTATAAGCGCCGAGCAGTCGTAAAGCGTGCGAAACAAATTTTATACTACGAAAAAGACCCCAAAACACCCAAGAAAACATAAGGCATCGTTAGTGCCGGAGTGGTGACCATCATCCAGTGCCAGCGAACGCAAAATGCTACCGTGAACGAAAGTGAAAGTACGCCCTGTGTGCGTATGTGTGTTTGTGTGAAAGCAGCACTAAGTCGCGCGTGTGTGTGTGTGTCTAACCCAAGCGTATTATTAATCACAGCACAACAATGAGCTCGACGGAATTGGGAGAATTTGTAATAAATGTCACCGATGGGCCGACCGGTGTGGCTAGCGGCGATGGGGACGGAAGCAACATCTCGACCACAGCCACCATACACCTGCTGTACTGTGGCAAAGCACTGGATGATTTCCACACCAGGTAAGGCACTCGTGGTGGGCAGCATAAAACAGCCGGCCCGTTGCTGAAGGGATCGGCAACACACCAACACACATCCGGAGACGAGACGACCGACAGTTATTCCATTTATTTCTATTAGCTTGCTTCAATCTCTGCTTCAATCTCGGCTTACCGCTGGATGATTTATTGCTCCCCGAAAGCGATGCACTCTATTGATCGGTCGTATTAAAACGCTGATGGCTCATTTAGTGATTCTGCCGTGGCGATTATTGTGCACGGGGAGATTACCCGGTGACATGGGCTTGCGTACCTGTGCCCATCGTTGGTGCAGATGTTGTCATCGCTATTTATCCGTGGGAAACACGGATGCCATATTTCATATTGATGAGATACGTTTCGACGTTCGATACCGGTGCTTTCCGTGAAAGACCAGGCGTCTCCATGCGTAATGAAAGACCGGGCGTCTCCATGCGCAACGAATGACCAGGCGTCTCCATGCGATTATTTGAATTATTTCCCATTGTTCATTATTTTCATCCGAATCGTATTGTTGTTGAAATTTTATGCGTTATTATTGCGTAATGAAATATTTGCTGCTTGAAATATATTTTTTTCTGGCCATGCTTCTCAATTTGTGAAATTTTTAACTTAAAATAAACGTTTCACACCTGAAATCTTTCTTAAAATAATCTTTCAAATTAATAAACATTAGGGAAGGCCACGTGCCAATGAAAAGCAAATAACAATCCTAATTTTAATTCAATCATAACGAATACCAATTATCGGTCGTTATTCCGTGTGAAAGCAGCAACACCATAACTGCCAATGTTCAGAAGCCGTGTAGCAGACAAAATCAATAATGCTGTACTTCAAACGCATAAAAAAGAAAACGCGAACAACAAAGCTGTTGGCGACGAGGTAACAGACAAATTTGTTACTGCTTCACCGCTTCACGTCATTTGCTAACGACACACAATTTGGTGGAATGTTTGCTTCCACACCGGCGGGTACGCTTCTTTCTTAATGGGATGAATTTCCCCAGCAGCAAATTAACCGAATGCACCGAGACGTTTTGTATTCTGCAATAAATTTTCTGCAAACGGCACGTGTAATGACAGCAGCCGTGGTTGAAGTTTAGATACCTCAAATCAATTATTTGAACTAGCTTCCATCCAATTAACACACTGGCATCGCTTTCTATTGGTGAGTTGTCTAAATCTGCTCTGGAATAGACACACTTTTCATAACGTATTCAAAACTTTTCCATACTACAAATAGAAATGCCCAATTTCTACATCAAAGCAATCACCATGGGGATGAGACTAAACTCATCTTAGCACCGTTGGCTGGCGTACAAAGTTTTACCCAGCACACTACGATGCGCGTCCATTCATCAAGGACGAGAAACGATGACATGTTTACCAATTCCAGCAGTTGCAAGCCAATGCTACCGGCACGTATGGGATTCATTTCGAATGCATCACCACGGCAAACTCTTCGGAAATGAGCCTCGGTTAGTTTGCTGCAGTCAGGTGTCAGTGTAGCGTAAACATGTCAACATGGCAAACCAAACATTCGTTTCGCCTTTTTGGCGGATATGCTTTCTAATAACAGCTTTGTGGAGGACGCAAGAACTCAACTGCGAAAAGTAAACACACATCCATTTCCTGCAACAATAAACATTTTAGCGTGGTAAAACTGGTTCTCTTCCGTGGTAATACGCACCGGGGATTGGGGGTTTTGTGAGACAATATTAAGATGAAGATACGCTAATAAATACAATGTGTGATCACCGTGTTAATCGCATCACCGTCTCACTCGTTCCAGTTACGCCAAAGCGCACGGGATCGTCTGCCTGCTGGTGTGCATCTTTGGCAGTATCGCCAACACGCTCAACATAGTGGTGCTGACGCGGCGTGAGATGCGTTCACCGACGAACGCGATCCTGACCGGGCTCGCGATCGCCGACCTGCTGGTCATGCTCGACTACATGCCGTACGCCATCAACTCCATCCCGTACCTGCGCCTGTCGCGCGAGGAGCGGCTCACGTACGGCTGGGCGTGGTACATTATGTTTCACTCCATCTTCGCCCAGATCTGTCACACGATCTCGATCTGGCTTACGGTGACGTTGGCCATCTGGCGCTACATTGCCGTCGCCTATCCGCAGCGGAACCGGCAGTGGTGCGACATGTCGAAAACGCTCGCCGCCATCTTCAGCTCGTACCTCGTCTGTCCATTTCTGGCCGTGCCGATCTACCTCTCCTTCAGCATCCAGTCCAACGTGGAGTTGCTCGGGTGCGATGGTAACGCGCTGTCGGTGGACGCGGCCGGCAATGCGACGCAGGGCCGGAATGTGACGCTGTACCGGCTCGGTACGTCACAGCTGGTGCGCGACAATCCGGCCCTGCTGAACGTCAACTTCTGGATCTACAGCGTCGTGTTCAAGCTGATCCCCTGCATCGCCCTGACGATCCTCAGCCTGCGGTTGATCGGTGCGCTGCTGGAGGCGAAACAGCGCCGCAGCCAGCTGACGGGTACGGCCACCGGGCTCAAGCAGATCGTGGACGGTCGCGTGGTGGACGCGAAAGGTGGCAAGCAAACCGACAAGGAGAAGCAGACGGATCGGACCACGCGCATGCTGCTGGCGGTGCTGTTGCTGTTCCTCATCACCGAGTTCCCCCAGGGCATACTCGGCTTGCTGAGCGCGGTACTAAAAAAGGACTTTTTCTTCAACTGCTACCTCAAACTCGGTGAGTTCACCCTCGTGACGGCAGCATGAACAAGTGAATAAAGAATTCATGTCCATTCGCTTGCGCCCCGGCGCCGGTGAATGCACCGCCGAACAATATCTCAGATTGCCCCTTTTGCCCTCGCGTTCCACGAAGTGGCGAAAGATTGCCACGCTAACGATGTACGCACACGAGACGTATCCGGAATCGTCGGCATGGGCCCGAGTGCACCTTACGGCCATACGTGCCCTGGGGACACTTTTACACGTCAATTGCAGAACGAGGTGAAAAATTGCTAGCGCCCGTATTGCGGGCGCGGGGGGGGAAACGCGGCCAACGACGTACTATTTGTCAGACGACGAACACGAATGCGCCCCGGGACGCTGTCGGCATGAAAAAAAGGGGCTTTCAATGGTGTTTGACAACTTTGCGCAAAGCAAATGGGGGGAGACAGAGCGACCCAAACGACCTCGGCCATTTGTCAACCGGGTGCTCCATTAGGCTGCAGCCGTTTATTAGAGCCGTGGATCTAAACATGGACCATCCCGAAAAAAACCCCCCGACTCTGTCTCTCGCCCTCTCGCACTCTGGCCCCAACTGAGAAAAAGCATCCCAAGTTCGGAAGCACTTTGCTGTGTGATATGTGCTACCGAGGGAATGGGGGCAGTTTTTCCCTCCCACCATTACGCCTTTTGTTTGGTACCGTCGTGTTACACTCGTTTGCAAATCAACAAACGCTTTACGCTTGATATATTGGGCAATTAGTTTTGTGTTACCGCACGACCACTCCGACTCCGGCGAAAAGGCGCAACAACCGATTAGGAATTGATCATTGTGTTTTTTTTTTCGCATTTTTTGAGTTACTGCCGTTGTGCACCGGCACACCCAGTGGAAGTGGCGTCAGCTAAGCCAACCAATTGGACTTTCATGTGCGAGGTGAATGATTGGCGCAAGATTTATGCATAAATACAAGCTGGCGTACCGCGAGCGTATCGTATCGTATTTACGTAAACAAACGCAGCGGAAACGGATCGAAGCGCATCGACGGATGTTTAAGGTTCGAACCGTTTAACATTCCAGACCCGAATTTCAACCATCATGCGGGCATCATAACGTCTGCGTCGGGGGGGTTTTTTTTTTGTTCGTTGCCGTAGCGCTTGAAACCCTGCGTTCGTTAAAGGTAGTTAAAGGTTAAAGGTAGCTAAAGGAAATATTTACCGAGAAGTTTTACTTCCGTTTACACAATTTCGTGGTGAACGAGGTGATGATGGATGACAAATTATATCGGCAAGAGGTAGCAATACCCATCCCGATAGGTTTCAACTTACACCGACGCTTGCTCATTGCCGGTTTTGTGGATTAATCACTGTGGAGTGAAGAGTTGATGCGTAGCGCTGGTGGGACCTTGAATGTAATGATAAAGCACCCGCAAACCCATGTAAAACGATCCATAGTGAAAGATTCACCTCATATAAATCGCAAAACGCTGGAATAACACAACAAAACCTGCCCAGATCTAGGTGTAGTATTGGGAATCTAATACAGTGCGTGACATAATTATAGAGACACCTTTTTATAAGGATGTACGGAGAATGAGAATAAAGACAATTTTTGGAATTTTCTTTAAAAACAACCTCAAACGTATGTAAAAAATAGAGCAAATTTGTTTGTTTCGCTGTTCTGCGGCTGCAAATATGAAGCATTTGGTCATTGTTGAGTAACTCCTATAAGGGTGGTGTACTTCTGCCGGTAATCGGTCAATCGACAGACATTATAGAAATTGCATCGTCAACGCCAAGATAAAGTCAATATTTTGTTCGCAATTTTAAACATATTTCCTATCGTACGTAGGATTTTTTTGTTGCATTATAGCATAAAAAATGATAAGGTTTTGAAAAGAAAATATGGGTTTTTGGCCGAAAAAGCTCGTAACACAAAAGCTTGCGCCCAAGCTCCACGTTTTATTCTATAAAATTATTAAATAATTTTTGATTAATACTTTTAAAAAACCTTGGATTGCAGAAAAAAAACATTATTTACTACATCATTTTTAAATAAAGATGGACACAAAAACCAACTGCTTTTAAGCTTTAAGCTCAATCTACCCAATAAACAAATTGGTTACATCCTGAAGCACCACAACCGTTATGGCTTCGAGGACCATTACATACAACTAATGGCATTACAAACTTGTTACTAGAGCTATAAAATATGCTATAAAACATACTAAACACTGAAGAATAATGCATAATACTTAACGAAACTTTTTTCAATTCACTTCATGGGTGAATATATAAGCTCGTCTGTTATGGCTTGTGTCACTACAGTTATGTTAAGTACTCTACCGAACTTCCTCGAAGATACTGAGGGTACCATTGTTTCAAATAATCTCAATTATGCCTTTGAATAATATCTTCATTTTTCCATAATTCCCGATGCCCCAATCGAAAGTTCCTCCATCGCCAGCTAATCCCGCACAATGAAAAAAAAATGGCCCCAGGTGCACAAGATGTAATGATAATTGGTTCCACGGGATTGGGAACCCATTTGCAACGCTCATTAGCTTAAAAGCATCCCCCCTAATTTACCTCCAAATTGCCCTTCGGGTGGCCGATCAAGTGTGTAACAATTGTGTCCCAATCTCGTTCCAGGTGATGTGATGGACGTGCTGGCGTTGGTCAACTCGGCGATTAACTTCATCCTCTACTGTTCGATGAGCCGCCAGTTCCGCAGCACCTTCAACGATCTGTTCCGGCCGCGCATCCTCGACCGGTGGATGGCGGTGCCGCAGGAGGGCGAGGACGAGCAGGGGGGCCGTGGCCACCACCAGGACGGTGCGACGACGCAGATTACGCAGATATAGCGCACGCCGGGACGTCCTAACAGTCATTGCCACGGTTGCTTCGGGCAGTTTGCGACCGCACTGGCGGGAGTTTTAATTAGCAACCGGCAAACATCGAGCCGTGACGACTGTGCGATGCTCTAGCGACGTCCCAACTACAGCCTGCCGTACCCTTTCACCGGTTGGCCGTTCTGGTCGACCCACTAAGCTGACACACTTTGCCCGGGAGGGGGGTTTGGTGGGAGCAAACTTTTGCCCCAACTTGCCCGGGCGTCTAATTACTTAACCGGGCGGCGGACAGTCCCGTGGCGCCCCGGGAAGATCGCTTTCACTACACACACGCACACACACTACCGATTTGGCGATTAGCCCCCCATTACTATTAGCCGATAATGGACACTACACACGCACACACCGGGCACAAAATGAAATCGAACCAGCGAAATGGAATGGATTTTATAATAAACAGAACGGCAAAAGCTAAAAAGCTTTGTTTTCGCTTTCGTTACTACCGCTTACCTGGCGCGCGCTCGCAGTATTGAATATTTAAACCTAGCGCGAAGCGTTACGCTGCGTTACACTTGCGTAACGCACCCAGGGCAAACTAAACTATCGTAGATGTAGCGTTATAAATGTAAGGATGGAGATTCTAGCAGTAGCATCAACCATTAAACAAAAACAAAACCAGAGAGACAACAAAAGTGATCGGTAAAGTCGGGATTCGCAGGAAAGAAAAGCGCTCCCGAGTCGGGCTTATTTCAGCAGGGCTTTGCTGTTTTGTTTGTAGGTACAGTGAGCTCGTTCACCGCATACTGGACCGGGACCGCACGAGCAGTGATACGTGTCATTCGTTAAATTCTAAATAAGCAAATGTTGTACAAAACCCAATTCTGTCTGCCAAAGAGCAGCGCAATGGCGGCTGTAAATGGCGTTTCATCGTATTAGTTTACCGACTAAGCAAGCATTGGAAAAGGGGCAAAGCACGAGGCGCACCGGTGGTAGCGATTTAGCAGAAACAACAAAAAAATCTATTGTTAAGTAGAGTTGAACTACGTGTAATATATTTTTTATGTTTACGTATATATCTGTCAAGAGATTTAACCTTACCGTTGCGTTAATAAATAAAGGCCTTTGAAACTATGACCGGAACTTCTTTATTTCGATTTTCCATCCAAGCAGTGGCTGACAGCATTCCAACGCCGGGACAAGTATTTTATTAATTTTGCACCGAACTCGGCATCATTAGTGGCGTGGAATAAACTATTCCACCTACAGAACGTCAACGAGCCAAACTTCGCCCAAGATAATCGTATTTTGCCGGGTGGAGGAAGAGGGTGGGGGGGGGGGAGTAATAAAATAATACCACACCGTGGGTTTTTTTTTCTTTCTTCTTCTCCCGCCCCCACTAAACTACTATCTCAACAACACTTCGGAAGCGCATCCATAAAATATGGCAATTCAATATTCACCATCGTATGCATGGATAAATTCACTCGGATCGAGAAAACTTTCGGAAACCGTGCCGTAGCAAAATAAAAGCATGCCGTAAACGGCCAGTAAAACACTCGACAGCATTCCCAGCGCGAGGTCAAGTATTGTTTGTCTCCGTTCCGGGTTTTCCGTCAGCAGAAAACTTTATCATTGTGCGCAATTGATCCCGATTGGTACGCTTTGCGAGCTGCGATTGGGTAGCTTGGTTGGCACCTGATCGGTCGGTTTCGAGTTGCAGTTGCGTTTTATTGTTCAACTTTTCAGCTTCAGAATATAAAAGAGTTCCAATGCCAATAAAACCATGGTGAATGGGGAATGAATATGAGTGTCACCATTAATTTTAATGACTGCGCCACAAGTGTGTACTAAATCGATAAAAGATCTCCAATCATCCAGCAAATTGGGGTTGTCACGATCATTTCTAATAATTTCATAACAGAACCATTTTAGTTGTAATGAGAAACGCACTCATAAAGCTCCGAAGCTCACCACTACGGGTTGCATCACTTATTTCACTAACTCAATCTCAATCTTACGTCATCCTCTGATTGACAGTGTATTTCGAGATAATTGAGTTGTGTCATGACCTCAATATCGTGCGGTGCATCCGACTCGTCAAACTTCGATGGACAAGTCGTGTCATTGGAATGACACCGGACAATCCGAATCAATCATTCACTACGAAAAAATGGGCGTAATAGACTTCAATCCGAACGAAGTATGGATGTTGCACCATTCTCAAGAACTTAAACTAGCAAACTAAACATGATTAACTACGAAATGACGTTCGGATGACTTTCGGATGTCAAATAAAGTCATAAGCAGTAGAAGATCCCTGTTTACTTGGTAAGTTATACAGGGCGTTTAATAAGTTAGAATGCAAATTTGAATCGATTTGCCCCATTACCCTTGCCCCATGTCCATATTCTGTTCTGCTATTGTTGCTATGTTATGCAAATAGCCGAGGGAACTTTTTTGACTCTCCGAAACCTCTAAGGTCAGTTTCTGAAACCTCTAACAGATAAATTCCGAAGTTGAATCCGAAGTTTCGGAATATTCCGGAGTCGACTCCGAAGCTCACGGCAGATTAATGCGGAGTGGACTCCGAAGTTAACTTCTATATTTTCCATCCGTTGTGATTACGGAGATTCAAGCATAGACTTGAATAGCAAAAAACAAGAGAATACAAAAAATCCTTATTTTTTTCCAATCATATTTTGCAAGTGTATCCGAACTTATTGAACACCCTGCAGCGTTGGGCAAAGATGTATCAATTCTGAAATATTTCCCATCGTTGCTCAAAAACATGCTTTTAGCTTAAATTAATAAACACAAATATACAAGCAAACGATAGCAAAACATTTCCACGAAAAATAAACGCTTTTTTTGCGAGAAATTGTGTGCCAGACTTGTGGCCAATTTCTGTTTCTCAGCAAAAGTCTACACTTGTTTACGTTCCGAATTACCTTAAGCAGCATTTCGAACGTGGTTTTTTCTTCGCTTTGCAACGAGATTAGGATCTTTTCTCAACACGCCGAACACGTAGCTTTCTCAGAATGCCGCGCGAACCGCAGTCAAATTCCGCTTCGCCTTTCCCGAGCCAAAATGCCTAATGATGCCTGTTACGCACGGTGTTCCACGAACGGCGCAATTATCACGTTGCGTTACACAAGAATCCAAGCAATCATGTGATTACACCGTTCGGCTTAATATGGCATAATTTGACAAGATGCCATACACGTGTCACACTCGTCCTTGCGCTTCGCTGTCATCGGCGTACGGGGAAATGAGATTCGAGAATCGAAGCATAACAACAGCACAAAAAAAAAACCAGTCTTCTCTACGCCAATGTACATTATTTCCCAGGCGTAATAAACACATTGTTTGGTAATGTGGACCCATCCCGTGCCCATCGCCATGATGTGTACTTGCACTCCGCACCCTGTCAAATTCCCCCTCAGCCGCCTTGCTTTACCTTCTGCCGACGGCACCCATCAGTCGATCAGCGACGTTATTTACATTTATATTGCTTTGTCCCTTCGGCAAAGCTTATCCCGTGCTGCAATTCTGAGTGTTCCCTTCATCTCGGAGGCTGCGAAACGTCATCCTCTGTTAGCCGACGCATAATAAAGCTCAACGTCACTGGCGAGATTTGGTCCCGTTCCCAAGATCCTTCCCCAGTTCCGAGCAATTAAATTTACATTCATAAGGAAATCGCATGAAACGACCCCCCGCGGCCATGGTGGACATTAGCATACTTGATCTGCGCACAGTTTCCGTTGGCCGTTCCTGCTACTTTAAAGCGGCCAGGGCACGGCAAAGGCAAAATTCAATTCAATTCCGCCGCCAGCCCATCCAATTAACCTTACTTTTAATGCTCGGTACCGACTCGTTAGGTGCCTGTAATTAACGACAGGCTGGCTGGACCGTTGGAATTTATGCTAAACTCCCATGCCCCATGTTACAAGGTGGACCTGGTTTGGTGAGCCATACCGCCCCAATCTTAGTTTTAAAAAAGAAATTCAAAAAAAAAAACGCAGGTCTGGCGCTAACAAAGCAACAACAAAAAAACGATAAGAAAGAAACAATTTCCATTCCCGAGTGGGACGTGGTGGCTCACCTTCCCACAAACCCATCAAACGATTGGTCATCTGTTGAGAATCCGCCCTTTTTTTTGTCATTAAGCCGCCATCGACCCATTTCCGAATAAATTGTTTGCAATTGAAGTTGGGCCGCGCTTACAAAGATGGGTCATTTAACCTTCCTGGCGCCTCGTGAATTCGTCCCTTCGGGTGACGGGGAAACGGAAAAGAATGGCCCCAAGAGGAAGCCCAAGATACATTGCAGAAGAAGTTCTCTGTTAATCAAACTTTTTTAAAGGCAGCAGTGGCAACCAAGCCTAAGTGATCTGATCGTGGCCATCGGTTGGGCTGGGCAGTGGGCATAAATCTTTTTTTTCGGTAGAAAATAAAGTAAGAATCGTAATGACGCGACGATAGCATTGATACTACGCGATGAAAGGCACATTTCTTTTATCGCCTCCAGGAACGACCCCCTCCAAAGTGTGCCCAAACGCTCTCGAATGCTTAAGCACACTGGAACGATGACAGCACATTAGTGAGCAAAGTTGTTCGTCAACTCATCGTCCGGGTCCGGGGTTTCACACCGGACATTCGCTTCGCGTTTCGACTGGTCGGTCGGTCGGTGGTGGAGCTGGGAACCATTCATTCAGCGGCTATTCTTGCGCATCGAGTCCGAGTTCGCTTGAATTCGCATCTTTGCCCAAGAGTAACGGCATCGACACATACTCAATGTACGACCGCACTCGAAGCGTATCGTTTAATTAGTATTATTTCCATTCAATTTGCCCACAATGCTCTTACAGCAGTAAGAGCAGCGCTTGCACCGTGTTCTTGTACGTTACATTGAGCTAGTGTAGCTAGTCTGAGTGTGTTCCTGCTCCGACACTTGAAGAGCGGTTGATTTGTTTGAACCTCTATAGAGGTCTTCCATAATACTGTTAGATGCGAACATTGTAAAGCTGTGTAATTGAGGCGTTACAGTTCCTTTTTTCAGCTGAAAGAACAAAGAGCAAAATGGCTAAATGGAATAAATTTATCTAATTTTATCAACACTTTCTTTAAATGTCTACTGCAACATTCCTTCGATAACCGTGAGCTTTAATTTAAAACAAAGCACATTATATTTATAGACGTCACTAAAACCGGCCACGAATACTTCTTTGATTATTTTTAATAAAAAGAAATCGTTATTTTTCATTAAATATCCCATTGGCAAATGGTGCGCGTTCTTTATAAAACCTTCCAAGAATTGGCTTCTATAACGTCTATAGCAAGTTTCTCGAATTTGCATCCACTTACTGTCCGTTCATTGCGGTACAAATGGAGTGGAATCACCGTCATGATTTGGCTCTTTTGATGTTCAGACCGTTCGTTGACTAGAGGTACAGGCGAATTGTTTTGCTTGCTGAATAAACCACGTTTTTATGAACTCAAGCAGCTCCGAATACAATATCGAAACCAATGCTTTCGTCAATTGAACGAACATTTACGTGTGTTTTTGCATTGTATTCTGTCGAAGTCGCATAAATTCCCAACAGATTTTCACCGCTATAACAAAATTTGCACTTGTTAATTAGGTATCTGGTTGGACTCATCCATTATCATGCGTAACTAAATTAAAACCCTCAAGTCGCAAATAACTCACAGGATAAATTCCAAGGTAACTATAGAAGTTAAGTAAAATTCCGTCAAAATGTGACCTCCCTCCAAGGACAAGGTAAGGAATGTGCGAAACAAGAGCATAAGAATCGCCAGGAATCGAAGGAATCACTGCAAGGTGCGGAACATACAAAACGCAAACATATGCAATATTAAGGAAATTGCCTCTAATCAGTGGAAGTTAAATAGTTGTATCGAAATCGAAAACTACACTACTTTTGGCCAACACCACGTGGAGCAGCTTCCAGCGGAAGAACCGCCATTCTATGTTTTTTCTTCAAATTGTCCGTTAATCGATGTTTTTAAAAAATCGACAGATTCGAACAAAATTCATCGCAGCTGCAAAAGCGACCCGTGGCTACCTTTAAACAGCACCACTGGCACATGTGTGACAATCTCTTTCCCTCCTTCTAACATTCTCTTTCACTCTTTCATTTGTTTACGTTTGAACTATGGGCGTAAAAAATAGCCACGATGAACAGTGGAATTTCCTTTCGCCGTCCAAAATGTGCAACACAACTTCAACAGCCCTGTTTTCACGCCTGTCATCACAAAAAGTCAAAACATTCAGTGGCCAAACAAAACGATGGATGCCGTCGAAACGAAGCCGCAAATCACCAACATTCCAGGTTAGTACCATCACTACTATGCTGAAAAGCAGAAAATACATCAACTGTACCCCTTTGCTCACTTGCAGAAACCAAAATCCAGCCAGTAGAAATCGAGATACTGCCCGTTGTCTACGACATAATCCGAAGGTAATGGTTGCCTGTCTACAGTAGCTATACAATTTCTGCACTTCTTCCAAGCGGCAAACACTGCGACGTTGTTTCTGTGGGAGACACCGAATCAGTTGTGGAGGAATTGTACTCTGATTGGGCACATTGCACAAAAATGTTGCACCACGTTGCGCTTCAGCCATTGTACCCTGCTTCGTCCCGCAATTGCTTGACCGGTCACTCAGGAAAACATAAACAATTATATAAAGAAAAGTGAAATTTCGCCATTCTTATCAGTGCTTTGTTTGCAACGTTTCTCCCTCGCCGTACAGTGTCGAAAAGGATCCGATAGATAACACCGCGAAACAAAAGGAGAGTGCCGAGTGCAGTCAGAAGGTATGGGTGCATAGATATTCCCCCAGCGGTACACACAAAGAGCGAATCCTACGGTTGTCCTTTATTCTCGTTGCCAGGTGCTTGAACTCCAGCGGACACTAGAGGCCGCACGATCAACCATACGGAAGCTGCACGGTATCGAGTACAGCAAAGAGGAACAATTGCGAAGGCTCGAAAGCCTTCGGAAGCAGCTAGCGCTGAAGCAGCAACTCATCAAAAAGTATAAAAACGTCCAGTTCTAACATTGCTCCCCACACACTATAATAGAATGGTGCTGCAAATCATCCTTCGCTATTTGGCCAACAACGAACAGCTCATCCAACGTTTGGCTGACTCGTACCCGCTACGCAGAGCCGCCCAGATGGTGCTGAGCGCTTACTATCGCACCCGGTCGGTTGCCGAACAGCAGAAACTAGTCGGCATGACACCGGAACGTCTGCAGCAAGCGCTACGGAGCTTCAAGTCGAACGTGCAGAAAGAGATCGAAAATGCCAAGAATGATTTGAGCAAGAAGAAGTGACATGGTTCAGCCGGAATTTGCTTAACAAATAGAGAAGAAAAAGTTGTCTAAACTGTGCCGTGCTTCAATGTAATTAAAATTTATTTGTATGTTTGAAAATTTATCGTGTCGTGTGTGTGGTGAATTTCAAAATTTAAGAAAATTATCCATTAGCTCTTGTAACTTGGTAACACGATACATTCCTTCCACAATGGTGTCATCAGATCTCGCTTCCATTTGTTTGAGAGTTCAGTATTTCGCACGATTGGTGTCAACACCGCAACAATAACACAAATTGATGCTTAAGATAATTGAAAAATGTCAAAAAAGTAAGTAAAAAAAAGAATCTTATTGCTGGCAGGAGGTGTACGTAACGCTTCCATTGCATGCTACGTAGTTGAGTAGCAGAATCTGCCAGATTATGGCCATCGCGTCCAAAAAGAGATGCGCGATGTCAAACACAGGTGATAAAAGAGAGAACTGTACACTCTTGTTAAGTTGGTTTGTAACCAAACGTAAAACCTCATCACAACGAGGAGTCCGACAAAATCAATAATGTTGCACTTTGGATGCGCAATTCAACAACAAATAAAATCCCTTATCCTTTTAGTTGGAAGCAATCGATAGCTTACTCATGTCAACGGCGACCGAAGCACCGGAAGTCGATGACCCGGTGGAAGCGTTCGAAGTCACCGGCGATTGTGATGCCGCAGTGCCACCGGACGGTAACAGTTTCCCACTGCTGCCGCCGGGTGCTAAACTTGACCCAGCAGATGTACCAGCGCCAGCAGCTGCCATCCCGCCCATGTTCAGGCGCTTTTTGTTACCACCTCCCGATGGTCGGTGGTTTCTCTTGTCCGTGCCAATGTCGAGCACCGGTGTTGAATCGTGCGTCGGCGAACTGTTCGCCGTGCCATTGTCCATGTCAATTCCAGCCCCATCGACCGTTGCACTGGAACCCTTCGAAAGGGGCATATTTACAGAGGCAGAGCCCGAACCACTCTGCATCACGACTCCCGTCGCTGTCAACCCTCGGTTTGATTGCATTTTGTTCGGTTTCGAGCGCTGCTGGATGCTGCCCGGTGTGTACAGCGGTTGAATCACGTTTCCCACCGCTTTCGTGCGACCCTCGCGGAACACCATCCGCTGGCCCGGCTTCATGTACTCCGGGTTTTTGATAAACCGGAACCGTACCACCGCTTTATCGCCGGTGCGAAGGCATTCCTTGGACATTTGCAGTATTTGTGCCGTTTGCCTAATGCTGCCGCAGTGCACCATTGCCGACCAACGGCCGTACTTGCTCGAAATCGTCGTCGGATGATGCAGCACCAATATCTCACAGTCAAACTCCCAGCAGGCTTGGGGGTTTAATACCGGGCTTACCATTACCATGCCTTTGCGGATTTGCGAGCGTTTGATTTTTTTCAGCGCAAAGCTTGCCGTCTGGCCACTGCGCACCTCGCGCACCACCATTCGCTTTCGGTGGATGCTTTTGATAGCGATCGGTTGAAAATCACCCAAAGGATCTGGTCCGAGCAGGAGTGTATCGTTTAACCGTACGACACCTTGCAAAGTGATCCCGGACACTACGGTTCCAACGCCCTGGAAAGTGGAAAGAGACATTAGTCCATTCTTCGGGAATGCTACACGACACGTACCGGTACGGCGTATGTATCGTCGATTTGGAACTCGGTCGGTAGCGCATCATTTCCCGTGGTACGGACGTTCAGCAGGTTGAGAAACATTTTCAACAAATCCAAATTTTCACCCGTTACGTTCGACACCTGAAATATGGGACATAACCGTTCCGAGACGAAGTTTGTAGCGCTAAGCACGACATCATCGCTGGTTTTCACCATCACCGGAACCTTTCGGCAGCCTTGGGATTTCAGAATTTTGTACAGCAGCTTCAAATTCTCCTGCAGAATATTCGGTGGACACATGTCAATCTTGGTGACGACTACAAACACCGGCACTGATAACGCCAAAGCAAGTCCAAGATGTTCTTTCGTCATACCCACGATACCGGAATTTGCTCCAATCTGCAACAGTAATAGTAATAATAATTGCCGGCTCAAATCGAGACCCTAGCGCTTAGACATACCATCAACATTCCGAAATCCGGTGCGTGGCCCGTCATTCCGAACACAGTTGTCTTCAGGTATCGCTCGTGTCCGGCCAAATCGATGAAAGTGATAACTTTGGCTGACTTTTCGCATATCTTTACCCAATCTAGCGTGCCATGGTCTGGCTTATTAACCACATTACCCACACTGTCAAACCCAAGTATGTCGTTCCCAACGGAACTGGTGCGACCACTTTCAATTTCGTGCTTATGGCGAAAAAGGCGCTGCCGCGCAAAGCCACGTCCATTGTCTAGTTCTCCGTGTGTCAACACGCCCAGCAGAGTGGATTTGCCCGCATCGACGTTTCCAACGACCGCTACCCGTACTTCGGTGAAATCATCATCCTCTACCTTCCGCCGGATCAGATACTGGCCAGTGATACCTTTCTCTGCCTTGCGGGTGCGCAACTCAACACATTCAGCAGCCAGCATCGCTGCCAACGATTGCAGCGTTGCCAGGGAAGCGGCATACTCATCCTGCTCTAGTCCATTCTCACTGCCATCTAGATTTGATATTCATTGATCATCAGTGAACGCGTGTTGTTTATTTGTACTTTGGGTGTGGGCGTTTGTGCGTGTGTGCTACTTACCTTCTCCGATCCCAATTTCGTAGACCGTCTCACCACGGCTAGCAGATATACGTTCTTCTAATCGTTTCATCAACAGATCGAACTGTTCCTCGGTCGGTCCAACAAGCACCGTCTTCTCGCGGATGCTTGAATAGTCGACGAATTTCCTCTCGCCAGCGGAGCCATTGGCTGATGCAAACCCATCGGGCAGTTTGTTCACACCAGCAATCGAGCTTTGCGCTCCCGCATTCGCTTGCTTTGTTGTGCTGGGTTTCATCGTTAGTTTTGTGTTTTCGTAATCGATTTGCGCGCGTCAAAAATGTTCATAACTATGCAATTGCACATTTACCCATTCCTCCCGCACTGCTATTTAGCGATTTAGCTTATCTAATAAGCTTCGCTGCGTGGAAAGTATCTCAGGTACGCAAGATACAGCACGTTTTATCTTAACAATTTCCGATAATTTAAACAAAAGAAACAACCCGAGGTGGGATTATCAGATAATTTATCCACCCGACGGGGATAAACACAGGGTCTTCTTTTTTCCAACTTCGATGTGGCAAAAACCGATGTGGATTCGAGCGAAAGGGAAACAATCAACGAAGCTGCTGTTTTGTTTTGCTTTCAGTGTCGTCACATATCCAATTCTATAAATGGAGCTGGTGCTAAATTCGAGGTACCACGCCGAAAACTATTACCATCGCACGAAACCGACGACTTTGGCGAAAATTATGGCTGACTTTACCCTTTGGGGCCACTTTCTTAAAACCTGTTGAAAAAGTGGAATTTGGCAATGTTTGCAATCGTCGTCGATTCCAAAAAATTGATGATGACAACGCACTATGGTTGACCACTATGGTCATGTGTAGCTGTCATTCATACGTGTTTGAGACATTTGAAATGACTGTAATTTGCAGCAATGCTCACAAAAATGGATAATGGCGCGGTTCATTCTCCTTTCCTCGCCATCTGCTTACAAATCCCGCCAAAGTTAGTCCGTAGCCCCAAGATTTCACATTTGCGTCCTTCACAAATCGGCATGTCGGTACTTTGTCTTTTGACGAAATAAATTGTTAAAGCCTCTCACGATTCAGAGCAAATGCATTTTACATGCATTGCGCCTATTTCCATAATGTTTTAATTGTCTGGTTCTAATTCGTACTCATCGATGCATAATCCATTCTAACGTATGGTGATTCTAAACCTTCTATCGCGAGCAGATTTTAATATCAAACTACTAAACAGGTGGAACTAAAAAACCTCAACATATGGTTCGAAATCGAATTCGTACATTTCACATACTTTGATACCGTTTTATGCATTTAGATCTCGAGAAAAAAAATCGTCCGAAAAATACGAAATCAGTGTAGTTTCCAATTGACCCATAGTGCAATGTGTAGTCGTGTTGGTGCATCGATTTGTTTGACAGATGATTGTGTTGTCAACAATCCTGTCCTCAAAACAAAACACGCAACGTTCTTACAAAAAGCCATATTCATTCATTTCGCATTTGGATTACATTACCAACCCGCAGCATGTACCACGAGAAGCAGCAGCGAGAATTGTGCGCCCTGCATGCACTGAACAACTTATTTCAAGGTATGAAGAGTGTATTAAGGCAGTTCCTTTCGATGCTTTGTACACCACTGCTATTGCCATGCTTTACAGACAAATCGTCCTTCAGCAAATCACAACTGGACCAAATTTGCCAGAATCTATCTCCAAACGAGTACATCAATCCTCACAGGTATGATAGCTGATACATAAATGGAAAAAATCGATTCACGCTTCCATATTCTGCAGATCCATCCTTGGACTTGGAAACTACGATGTGAATGTTATCATTGCTGCTTTGCACATGAAAGAGTGTGAAGCCATCTGGTTCGATAAGCGAAAGTAAGTGCGTGCATTGTGAGTGTGTAGTAACACCACCCTAAATTGCCACTACTTTTCCCCAGAGATCCATCACGCATCGATACATCGAAAATAGTTGGGTTTATACTGAACGTTCCGAGTAATTACAAGGTGGGGTTTGTAAAGCTACCGATTCAGCGCAGACATTGGATTGCCATACGGCAAATCAACAAAGAATACTGGAATCTGGACTCCAAACTGGACGCTCCTCAATGTTTAGGAGATGTGAGTATTGTGTCGAATCAGAAAAGCTTTGCCTTACAAACTTTTAATCAATTCCCTGCTGTATGACCATATGTTCCAGGAATCAAGCATGCTACAGTACCTACGAGAGCAACTTCAAAGCAATGATAAAGAATTATTTGTGGTGTGCACAGGCGAGGTGGATAAATCACAACAATGGCTTCTGCCAGACAACGAACAACGGTGAAGGAAATACGGGAAATAGAATTAAATATCGTTAACACATTCGTTTGTTCAATCAATCCGGTGGTATTTAAACAGTAAGAACCTTGTGGGGTTGAAATATCCTATCGACACCTTGGGTAAGTAAGGCCCGGATAATCGAGTGGTAAGAGATTGTTGTAGTCCCCCTCCATAGCGTTTGAAGTCACCCTGGACATATTTCTTGCACTATGTGCTCCAATTCGTCATGGAATGTGACAAAGTAAATTTAAAGTGGTTTGCTTAAAATTTTGTTTCCGTTGCTCTAATAGTTAAAAACAGCTTTGTTAATGAAAATTGTAATAAATTAAGGAATAAATTTTGAAATTGTTTAAATGTTAGCGAGAAATCTGAATAACAAAATAAATTTGTAACCGTGTTAAACTACCATTTCAACGGTAATGTAAAAACATAATAATTTTTAATTTCTAACCCTTCGATGACCACGCTCAGCCCATAGTGTCAAGTCAAAAATGTGGCAAGGGCAGCTTCAAACCCTGTGGTGCGTCTACAAACATATTTTGCCATTATAAGAACTGTCATTTGATTTCTCCTGCACCTACGGCAGAACCACTGTTCGACAGACGCACGCACAATGGCGTCCTCCGATCTGATAGTGAATGTAAATAATCTGGAGAAAATAGAGAATTTCTTCAACGATTCCACGTACAAAGAGATTATCGAAAACAGTGAAACGTTCAACACCCGGCTATGCCTGGAGCGGAGGTTACGAATGCCGTTTCTCGACCCGCAGACGGGCGTCGCTCAGAATCACTGTGCGTTGTTTATGCACAGCCGTCACCGCATTCCGGGCATGAAGAATGGACAGGTGTACAGCTACCCGGCCGCACGCTGGCGTAAATCCCGTCGTCAGTATTTGCTGCAGAAGCCGCACCCACCGTTCCCGGCGTACACGCATCGTCCGTTCGGACATCTACAGCCGGCGCCACCACCCTCCATCCTGCCCGGCAGCGGCATTGGCGGTGACCGTGGCGGAGGCGGTGGCGGTGGTGGCGGAAGCACATACGATTCGGAAAACTCCAACCTGGACCAGTCCAGTGCGGTCGATGCGTCCGATCTAAAGGAGCACGAGTCGGAAAAGGTGGGCAAGGATTGGTATTACGACGAGATGGAAATGCACGACATGGAATCGTTCGAGGATCACGATCTGCCCGATTCCGACTGCGACTACGAGGAAAGCTTCAGCCAGCGGAAGAAAAAGAGCAAGGGCGCGCGGAGTGGTGGTGGCGGCGGCGGCGGTGGCTCCGGCGGTGGGCGCAGCAAATCAAGCGGCTCGTCGCTGTCGGATGCGAACAATCGCCGTGGTGGCAGAGGTGGCGGCCGGGGCCGAGGACGAAAATCGCAAGGTATTGGGGGCGAGTTGGGTCCTAGCTTCAAAGATATGGTGGAAACACCGAAAAAGAACCGTGTTCAAACACTACCGAACCTCACACCCCAATCGAACAGCTCATCCCCACTGACCCTACCCGGAGCAGGCACTGGAGGAGGTGGATCAGAAGAGCTGCCGATGCAGGAACTGGTGAAAGTAAAAGTGGAAGTGAAGGTCGAGGGTAGCGACGATCCCACGGACGGTGGCCAACCGAAGCTGGGCAACAACCGGCCCGGCCCGGCCCCGAACCATGCCGGTGGTGGGCTCGGCACTAACAACGCTGCTGGTGGACCGATGGCCGCCCTGACCGGTGCGGCTGCATCGGCCGGTGGAGCACCGGCGTCCTCGATCGTGGGTGGTCCTCCGATCGGTCCGGGCGTTGGTCCCGGTGGTAGTCCGGCTATTGGTGGTGGCGGTGCGGGCGGTGGTACGGTGGAGAAAAGCCGTGCCGTACCCTCGCCCTACTGTGATTTCTGTCTGGGCGATGCACGGGAAAACAAGAAAACGTTCGAGCCGGAAGAGCTGGTATCCTGTTCGGACTGTGGCCGCTCGGGACATCCGTCCTGTTTGCAGTTCACCGCGAACATGATCATTTCCGTGCGGAAGTATCGGTGGCAGTGCATCGAGTGCAAGTACTGCACCATCTGCGGCACATCGGACAACGACGATCAGCTGCTGTTCTGCGACGACTGTGACCGTGGCTACCATATGTACTGTCTGTCGCCACCGCTTGTTTCACCGCCCGAAGGCTCCTGGAGCTGCAAACTGTGCAAGGAAGAGTTCCATAAGCCCAAGTAAACCAGATGCACAGGGAGAAGGGGCAGGTTTGTTTTGTTTTTAATTGCGCACTAAATTTAGCTTTCCCCCCCGGCAAGAAGGAAAGCGACAAGACAACGGACACGCGCGTGTTCGCGTGAATCAGTAAGGTCAGATGGCGAGGTATTACATAGACACTACAGTAAAACGACAATTTAGTATTAGGTGCCGAGGACACACGCAAGCAATTGTACTATGACTTCGATACCGAACATCCGATGATCGGATCGCGCTAAACGATATTAACTCTCTCACTAGATAACTATTGCTCACTCTCGGAAACCGTGGAATGGTGGGATGCCATTTTTAATATGTACCTCTATTTTAGACAAACCGACCCTTAACGAAACCCTTTCCCTCCCTCCCCTTGTACCGATTTGTATTTTGTGTAACGAGTTAGATCTGTTTGTGTGTGTATGTGTTTTTTTTTTATTTAACTTTGTTCTCCGTTTTTTGTTTTAGTCCATTCGAAACCATGTAATGCATTTCTGCTAGCTTTATTCTCTACCGATTAAGAACAGTACTTAAGCACTAGCTAAGCAATAAGAAAAGTCTAACTCCGATTAGTGGAAAACTACCCCGACTACACGGGACTAATGGCGTAATGGCCATTAACCTTTCCCTTTTCTTTCTCTCTCTCTCTATATATATATATATCTCTCTACTTCAGCATTAAATGTAACTTGTGTTAGAAGAAAAAATGCCATTCACTGTCTGCTGCAATGATGAATGAAATGAATGAAAGCTTTTAAAAAAAACTGTTCACTGCTCCTATAATAATCATGCTAAAGTCGCGCAATACCATCTGCTACAGAAACACGATAGAATGCAACTACTATTCTACACTACTCTTAAGCGCAGCTCTCGGCGTACAATAATATCAACGTTATTCAAGTGCGTTTTACTTTACACGATGTCGTTTGCATTTATTATAACTATATTTTGAAGAACAAACTGCTTTGTGTGTTTACGTCCGAAACGTGTATGGCCGCGCCGGTCCGTTTGGAACGCGTCTTTAGCTTCAGCATCCACCGAAATATGTCTTCTTGTTAATAATATCACAGATCATCCAGTAATTGATAAGTATTGCCTGGGTGGGTCGCGCCGCACGCCAGTGACACCAGTGGCCTTTACAGTGTGGCTGGGCAGTTTTTGTTCTTCGCGATGAACAAACGGTCCGGATCGAGGCTTAGCTGCTCCAGCGCGTTGTAGATCTTTTTCCTAATGTCCGTCGAATAGTCCCGTTCGCGACCGAGCAGCCAGATTTGATCTGTTTCGTTTCGTGCAGATTAGGAAGTTATTCGCCGAGCGAGCGAGGCAGACAAAAGAAAAACGGTAAGAAAAAATAACGAAATCGAATTTCATGATTAGCATTTTTTTGTTGTAACACTTTTTCTTCTCTTTGCCCTTTCCTTACCAGCGTGAACCGCCACAAAGCTTGTGCACGACCAGAGAATGGCGAAATTGTCGTAGTTGGTGTACAGCACTTGGTATCGGCCAGAGCCGGGCAGCAGCCGTGCAATCGCCGTTGGAAGCCGTGACTGAAGCTGAAAGTGAAAGACAAACAAAAACAATGGTTCATTGGGTACACTGCAACGGCACAAAAACCAGTTTTAACCACAGCATCGAACCGTAGCAGGGTAGAGCAGTAACAAGGCCGGGCATGGGTAAGTAACAGGAAAGTGTTTTTCAACTGACGTCACGCACGTGAAACCAAGAGTAAACAAAGGGGGGTTTCTAATCTAAAGGATCATGGTGTGAACACACCAGGCTGGTCATTGGTTTTCTTCGGCCAGTCGATTAGTCCCATATTGTCTAGTGGTTAGGATATCCGGCTCTCACCCGGAAGGCCCGGGTTCGATTCCCGGTATGGGAAAATAGAGATTCCTTTTTCTTACCATTTTAATATTATATAACGTTAAAAACCCAAATACAGGTTAAAAGGATCTTCACGCCATATTATTAGCCACGCCACAGCTGCCCCCAGAACCCTTATGCCCAAAGTCTCCCAAAACATAAATGTTACCACATCAGTTTAGCTTTTCCGTGCCCTTGTCGATCAACTTAGCATTGAGCTCATAGCTAATGATGATTGATTGAGCAGTTTGCTCATTCATCGCTTATCTCCTAACTAATGGATATTAGAGCTTCTGTTTGAGGTTTGCCCTCAATAGTTATGTCCTTCACATCTGAGCGGTGTTATAATGGTTGGCTACTTTTAGTAAAAAATCATATCCTTAATCATGCAAAATGATTGTTTTAAACAGACGCATTAGTCGATTTTCTGGAACCTCGTTGATCTTCATTGAGCCTTCACTGTTTGTCTCATTGCTTGAATCTCAATAAGAGAGAACGAAGAGATCACTTGGATCTTGATCTTCAATAGGAAATTCTGTTGTAATTTACCGGCACGAATACATCACGCGTAGTCAGCACAGGACTGCTGTTTGACACACTCGTCTTTAACCAGATAATAATTGCTGCCAGATCGGCTTTAAGTGATGGATACACAATACTTCACACAAATTGTTTCCGCCTAACTAAACGCCTTAAATTCCTTTTTCCTACTTTGAAGCAAGTAATTATGCAAGTTTGCTAAAAGTATGAAGGTGGAGTGAAGGTAAAAAGTAAAAAAAACACACACTAGTTCGACTAATTAGCATCACCCCTTCATTAGGATGCCCAGTTGCAATTAGTGGCAGGATATTGAAACACACGTACATCGTACAATGGCAGACAAAAAAGGCACATCGAATCCCGACCATGATTGATGAACTACGAAGATCAACGAAGATCATCATTAACTGCAATGCGATCGAAAGAATGGCAACAGGTAGAATGAACCAGAAGTAGGTTAATTTGTATCCCAATTATGCTCTCGGACATTCGTATGAAATTCCACCCGGCCGAGAATGCTTTTGGGTCCGTTTTGATAACACTTCCACCAATTACCACCACCCCACCCCCCTTGCGGTGCTGGTACCGTTGTGCATTCCGTCACGCGATCCATTCGCGGCTTTTAAAAGGGGGCTCTTGATTTTCCCACCCCCCACCGTCCCCGCATCCCCTCCGGGGCGGGGTGAACCGTTACGAGGATAAGTGTGTTTTCTTTTATTCTCTCTCCGCGCATTGTTTGTTTTAGTTTCTTTTTTCTGGCCGCGTGCATACCTGGACGTTCATGATGGAGGACGTTTCACTCTCCGGGACGGCTTCACCGATGCTGATGGATGGATTTCCCGTCCTGCAGAAGAGATGTAACAGCATTAGAAGTGCATTTAGGTACGCGGTGTCCGGAGAACGATGCAGGTTCGTATGGTGGTGTGCGCCACCCCAACTTACCACTGATTGACGGATTTAATTGAAATTTCCAGCTGGCTCCGGCCGGCTTCGTCCCGGAGCGTCGTGTTTTCAAAGGTCAGCGTGGTACAGCCGGAGGCAAGCTCGGGCAGATAGAAGGAACGTTCCACCTCGTACCATTTGCCCAAAAACTGGAACGTAAGAAAAGCAGAGCAAAAGAGCAATCAATGGTTCTGTGGGGCTACGTTACGTTTCGAGTGCTGCTGCTGCCGGGCTTCCCACTTTCTCGCCACCGACGGTGACAAAAGGCCGATGGTTACGCGAAAAACTTCCCCAACATTGCGCACGGTTTTGGCGGTTTGCCCCGGCGAGGGGCAAGCATGAAGTGGAAGTGACTGACTGACTGACTGACTGACTCACTGGCCCACACACGGGTGGGCGCTCAACCTGCACCAACGAAATGCACCACACCACGGATTTTTACGGTTCATTACGTAAGTTTGGCACGTCAGCCACGTTGGGATTTGAAAGTTTTGCGGGTTGGTGGTGGTGGTGCGAGGCCAATCCAATCGACACACATCGGTCCCCGAGTGCACTTCTGCCGCCCGGGGGATACACAACCGTTTTTCTTTTCTTTTTTTGTTTTGCTTCCCCGATTTCACCCGCCTTGGACAATTTATTTATTCGAGGTTGTTTTTATCGGCCGTTTAAATGTTGTTGCACCTCAAAGAGGCCACCTCGCGGTGTGGGTGAAATGATGTAAATCGCGGAGGAATATTAATGCCAACCACACCAACCGAGGGGTGGAAAGGTGAGAAAGTGCGTGATAAACCAGTGTGTTCGGCCACTCTCTTGGGTGGCATCATTGGTTAACATCGGCCGCTTACTTTCGGACCCACCACCACCACCGGACCGAACGGTTCCGTTTTGTTGCTGGTAATGTGATGTGTGTGTGTTGCGTTTATGGCGCTTATTACCAAATAACAACACCCTGAAACAAAGTACTTTGGATCCACTTCCAATAGGGTAACACGATCGGTGCACTTGGTCAAGCCTCGTTTCCAAACGCTCCGGCCAGTGTGTTGGCACCGTATTCGAACCGGATTGTTTACATCGTCCCGGCGTGTGGTGTGGGCAGGAAGAAGGAGGTTACGATGATTTATGATTCCTTTCACTGTAACGTTCCTTATATTTTTGCGGTCTCTCCTCTAACCTCTAATACTCCCGCCCATTGGGGTGGGTTGATTTAGAAAGCTCCGTGCGAGGAGAGACCCCGTCTCGGGCGAGGGTGCTTTGTTTGTTATAACCAAATAACCCTGAACTCATTGCCCTGATCATGGAACGCTTTTTTTTTTTTACGCAAGTACACTTATTGCTGCAGACTATTTTGTGTGGGGCCTGGCCGTGTGTGTGTGTGTGTGTGCACCGAGTATTGCTGCCTTTTTCCTCCCTTTTTTTGCGTTCTATACCGGTGCGGGGTTTACACAGAGGTGAAACTAATGCCTTCGCTTGTTGCGGCACTGCAATTGCGGCACACACGTGAACTTTGCGTTGTGTAAAAGTCCACCAGACTGGGGTGGGTGCTCAAAAGTTCTCAGCGTCTTACCTTTGTCATGTTAAACTTTGGCATTGAAGGGTAGTTTGGACATTTGCCGAAGCCGGACGCCAGCACGGGGCTTAGCCGGGCAAGCCACAGCCCGACGACCACGAACCACACCACACGCAGCTCCATAAATTGATGATACATGGTGGCAGAATGGTTTCGTTGACGGTGCAGAAAACACGTATGTTATGGCTACCCTAATTTGTGCACCGTTGCGATAACAGGCCGGGCACAAAGTCCAGCCAGGGAGTGGAACCGTCGATCGAGGTTAAAACACAATCAGCCTAAGGTCACACGGGTTTTTGATTGTGGGTGGATGTGTGTAACGGCGCGTTACTTTTACTCTCACGCACACTCTCGATTATCACTCCGTTATCACTTGGAACCAAACACAAACCAGATTGTTGTGTTGTGGGTGTGTGTTTATTGCTCTGCACACGATCAGTTGTTTTTTTTTTTTGTGTATTACGTTGAGGTGCTCGAGGTGATCAACAAGAAAATGCCGCGATCGCTAACTTTACTACGACCCGTGATCGTATACCAGTGGCGCACACGGTTGTTGACGCTGATGATGGATAATGATTGAGAAAATTATTGTCTTGCTTGCAACTAAAAAAAAGACTGAATTGGCTTGCGCATTCAAGGCTCTTTCCTGTGCCGCCACCAGCGGCACTCACTACCTGTGTTGACGAGTTTGTTTTTCCCCCCCAACGAAACTGGGACGTATGTAACGCTATGTAACGCGCGCACGCACGCACGCAGTGTCATGGGCACTGTGGCAAACCACTTTTTGGCAATGGTTCCCCTTTGCGAAGGTTGTCCACTCGGCGACAGCGGCTTTTACGCGTGTCCAATGTTTACGGAATCGATACGCACCCAGCGTAATCGCGCACGGTCGTTAATTGATCGATCGATCGCACAGTGGAACTGCGTGCGCAAAGAAGAGGGAGACAAAAAAAACACAGACGCAAGAGATGGGGGAGAGGAAGAAGAAACCGAAATGCCGCGCGCGCGAAACCGAGTGAAAACACACAACCAATTCCGATTACAATCCGAACGCAACTGACTTTTCGAACGGGCTGGTCCGTGCGGCACACCACACGCAGAGATGCAGTCCGGGGGTGTGTGTGTGTGTGTGTGTTTGTGTTCCTTCCATTGCTTGCACACCATTCTTCGGTCCGGTTTTGGGTTCGCCGTCGTACGCGTTCCGCTCGCGATGCACGGTGTACCGAACCAAACTCTCACCCAACCGCCGCGACCACCTCTCGTGCTCCCCCATCCACCGTTCCACCTCCTCTCGCCACACAGCCACCATTTCCGTGGAGAAGCGTCTCGATCGGCTGGTCCGATCCTGTGCGTGTGTGTGTTTGGGAGGTGGGTGGTCACGAGCGCGCTTCGGCTCCATTCGCCTATGAATTAACCCGTGACGCGACAAAGACAGTCGCAAAAGGTGGTGCGTTCCGTGTGTTATGCCTTCCGCGCTGGATGGGCTGACCAGGGGTGACACACACTGGGGAAAGGGACGGACTTCCAAAGATGCAAGTTGCAAAAATACAATGCACAACAACGCAACCGTCTCTCGCGATCCCGAAACAGCTGCTTGGTGGAGAAATGCTCTCTCTCCCGATCCAGCGGCCATCTAGCAGCGACACAGGGTGACTCGTTTCGTGTGACACGTGATCGTACGGCAAGTTTAAATAGTTTAACGGCTTGCCACGCACTTGCGCGTTCTGCAGCGTTGTTTGAAGAGCTGTTATCGCACATGGAAAAGATGTATTTCAGTGGCCGGGAAAAGCAGGATAACAGGATAAAGCAGCAAGTCCCAGTGTCCACTCTCTAGTTCCTCAAGTCAACTGTACCCAAAACTATTGTCAAATGAAGAATTAATCTCATCAAGATTCATGGAACCCAATAAATCTTTGAACGAAATGAATGAATCTGAATCTCTTTTTCCAAGATTATTGAAACCTCTAACATGTATAGGAGACTTAGAATTGCCAAAGTTTGATAAATTTCTTTCGTTTCATACTTACGCTTCACGGTCTAGGCAGGAATCCCTCAAACCGGTCACGGTCGTGCACCTTCGTCTGTCAATCTAATGGCCCGAGACTATTCTGGCTTAAGCAACATCCGTCTATCTCGGATTAGGCCTAGGCTGGGTCGTCCGGTGTCGTTCTAATGACATTACCAACTGCCGAATCTGACCCGCTGTATGATAGTGAGTACGGCATACTGCTCCGTAGAACTCGTCATTGTAGCGGCTTCTTTCACAAAAACAGGGCCAAAAATCCTTCTCAGTATGCTTCCTCTCGAACGCGACTACGCGGGTTTCGTCAACTTTGAACAGAGCCTCCGATGTCTCAGAGCCGTATGTTGGAAGTTGGATTTAGACCAGTTGGATCCTGTTAGTTGGCAACCCGTGTGTATCTCAACATCATGCAAGTTACCGGTGCCAATTTAGGTGATATTTTGGGCGACTTCAAGCTGCGGCCTTACGTACTCACTTCTCAGACGCTACAACCGCGTCCAGGGTATTGGCCTGCTGCTGGAGTCCTCTAAAAGGATCTAAAAGGAAATTAAGGGAATGGATCGGCCTGTGTCAGTTTAATGACACACGGTAATGGCCAGACCAACGGAACGGAAGACGATTAAAATTCAATGTGTGACAAGTAAGTTTGCTGTACAGCTCAAAGAGTTCTTCATTGTAGCTGCTCCACCATTGTCCTTCCACACATATGGGACCAACAATGCTTCTGAGCATCTTCCTCTCGAACGCGGCTAAGCCGGTTTGTCCGTTTTGGACAAAAATCGATGTCTCATAAGACGGGCTGCTCGATAACATCCTTAACGAGTTGCCCTGGACATATTTTCTAACTGTTGAACCGGGATGTGATACACTTCGGGGCCGTTCTAGCATACGAAGAGGGTTAAAGCGACGCTTTTCTGGCCCTTTTCTAGGTCAATTCATATAGTTTTTCCTACTAAACAGCTTTTTATCGGTGCCCCCACACGGCGAGGCTCTAGGCGGCCGCCAACTCCGCCCACCGTTAGATCCGCCACCGAGGAGAACCGTAAATCAAGGATGTCTATGTCATCAGCATATGCCAGGATCTGGATTGATTTATAAAATATAGTCCTCGAAGTTTCCACCTCCGAGTCGCGGAAGGTCCTTTCTAGCGCTAGGTCGAAGAGTAGACAAGCTAGCCCGTCGTCTTGACGCAGACTCTTGGTGGTTGCTATCTATCTACCTATCTTTAAATCATCCTGCGATGGCAGAGCTGCTGATGAAGTACACGCTACGTAGGAGAGACTTATTTTATTCTAGGATCTTAGTAGACTTACAGAAGATGGTCTTCGGAGTTTACACCTTCTAGTCGAGGAAGGCTCTCCTCAAGAATAAGTTGTAGAATAGCTCACCTCGCTCCTTGCCGTAGATCCTTAGTGGTAGCAAAAGGACTATTAGAGAATTCATTCCACAGCATAATCTGGCATGTGACTCCATAACTTTGGTTTTGGTCTCGTTAATCTTCAACCCGAGGTTTTCCACCGGCTGTACGAACCTCCATCAGGTTGTTCCAATGATGTCTTTGTCATCAGTGCATTCTTGGATCTTGGTAAACTTAAGTATAAGTTGTAGAGTAGAATAGCTCACCTCGCTATCCTCTGCGGTAGCAAAAGGACTATTAGAGCATTCAATCCTCAGCACAGTCTGGCACTGACAAAAAGAACTTACTGCGACGTAAAATGTTTTGTCTCTACACAAAAAAGAACCCCCAAGAACTCTAAAAAAAAGAGACCAAAGACTACAACACTTTCCTACAGATCTTTTATTTTACATATACTTGTGTTTATGGTATGAAATGATTTTCCACAGCTGGTTATTTTGTAACATTTTGCTAGGGAAATGAGACGATAGCAAAAATTTTGGTTTGTTTTTCATCATACGTGTATAAAAAATGTGTTTCGCGTTAGATTAATTAATGCGTCAATCGTTCCTATCCGGCGGGGCCCGTGTTCGAGTGCCCACACACACACACACACACCGTACCGCTTCTCTTATTGCAGTTTATTGTTGTTGTTTAAGCTAAGGGTGTGTGTGTGTGCTGTAGCGGATAAACATTTCGACCCGCTAAGAGGGGGGGGTTTCTTCTCCACAAATTTGGGGTTTTTGAGCACGCCGGACGGGGGCCACCCCGCTACAAAAACACCAGCCTAGTGACACCTAGTAACACAAACTTAAGGTACAAGGAAGGGAAACATACATAAATATGATTGCCGCGTCTACTACCGGCACCACCAAATTGTACTGTTCTGTTCGATCGGATGGTAAATTTGTGTTCTTTGTTTGTTTGTTTTTTTACTGGTTACTGCTAAATTCTTGCTTATCGTTTGATTGCTCGTGGGTGTACCGACAGAGGGGCCGGCCCGTTTTTTGTAAAGTCCCATATTTCATTTGTCACGACTAATGCGTAAGTTTGTAAGTAGTGGGTAGATGTAGTAGTAGTAGAAGTAGTAGTAGTAGTAATAGTAAAAGTGGGTTGTTTGGTCTGCCATCCGCCATTTCGCTACGCAGCGCAACCGTGCAACGATCCGGGTTATGGCTTTGAATGCGGAACGTAACGGTCCATAACGCAACGTAACGGCTCAACGTATAACTAACAAACGTTCGATGTCGATAAAGTACAACAATACACCCGGCGTTCTTCCTCGGTGCGGGCGCTGGAATTGGGACGAAAATGTACGCACTCTTTTTTTTCGCTTTTTGCTTTTGTTTAAACTACGTAAATACGATTTAAAGGTTGGAGATTACATCGCTCACTAGCTGTACTTTTGTCGCTATATAATTTTTTTTTTTTGTTCTTTATCTCTTTGAATGTAATGTAATGTAAGCTACGGGGGGAGGAGGTTTATTTCGCTTGGGGTCCGGGACCTTTTTGTATGTTCCGAATCAACCTATGCAAAGAGAAGATGTTTCGCAAAGAACTTGGTGGGTTTTTTTCTTTTCCTTACACGCCGCCCATTCGGGCAATCCTGGTTGGCCCATTCTCGTACGCCCTGTTGGCGTCTTGGTGCGGATCGCAATCTCTGCATACACACATTACGTTGAATAATCAATTACGTTACTTTCGTCCGTTTTGTGTTTTTTAAATAGTTAATACGTTAGTTTGTTTGAACACACATTTTTCATTAAATATATGCATATGATTTTTCATTTGTTTTGTTTTTTTTTGTGGTTTTCCTTGTTCGTGTTTACTTCAATGGTCACCTTAAAATCGAGCTGCGCCTCTGTATACCGTACCTACCGTACCATTGCCGTAAGATCGGAATACGCGTGGGAAAGGGATGAGATGGATGATTAAATTTACCTAAACTATGCTTCCGTGTTTGTTTTTTTTTGTTTTGTTTTCGCTATTTGTTTGAAATCCCGATGGTTCGTTTTTGATTGATTCGTTTGTGTTTTTTTTTTTGTCGATAAATAGTAAAGTTCAATTCCGTTCCTTTCGTAAAATGAGCAATTGTTCCATTACACTGCTGTTGCGGAGGGGGGGGAAGGAGGGTTGTGGTGCAGCGATAATGCGATAAAGAGCAAATGCAAACGCAAAAACAAAACCGCAGCAAAACTTAAAAGCCAACCAAAGCGTGGTTGCGAAGTGTTCATCTAACAAAGCGCGACGAGCGTTGACGATCGTCACCGATCATCGTCACTTGCGCGTTACGCCATTGGCACTAACATTTTCTTTACGTGGGATTGTGTGTATTTTTCTGTTGATTCATTTACCTTACTTACTATCATTTCTTCTTTCACGCCCTTGCTCACCGTCTATCTTTGCTATGCGGTTCAATCGTCTACTTGTGAGTTTGCTTCTTCACTACTTAGCTGACGAATATGGGTTTTGTTTTGTTTTGTTTTGAGAAATTGTATCAATATTAGTGGTTAAATGGTATAATGCAATGCTGCTGCTGCTGCTCTTGATTCGGTCGCCATTGACTTGCTGTTTTGATTCGTACGGATGCATTTTGTGTTGTTTTTTTTTTGGTCAACCCCCATTTTGGTACCGCGATTAAACAAACATTGGAATTTCTTACCGATGGCCGGTTTCTAACGTCACTCAACAAGGGGAGTATCCCGATTCTCGATCGATCGATTAATATAATGAGAAAAGTTCTAAACGCATTTCCAAAAAAACATTTCGCCCCCATTTTGTGGGATTGAGCGATAAACGCACTGTTAGAGATATTGCAATAAATAACATTGAACAACAAATTTCCACTTTGCCCCACATTTCGCCTTTGCATTAACAACGGCAAATAAACTATCGGAAGGAAAAAACACGTTTAAAATAAAACTGCTTAACTTTTTTGCACTTTGCGTAGTTGGGCGTGAGGGGAATGATTGATAATACACAACAAAAGCGCATTGCACCTCGCACGCACGAACGTAAACTAAACGTTTGGGTGCGAAATACGTTGGCCTTAACTATTCCGTACCAATAAATAAGCGACAATTGCAGCCCGTTGGGCGAGTTGTGCGTTTTGTGTTTGCTTCTGTTTCACTGCCAACCGTTCGGACCGATCGGATGTCCGTCATCCGCAATCCTGCCGTTGGCGTCACAAATATCGATTGTTTGGGGGGTTTCTTTTGTTGCATTTTTGCTGAGCGCGCTTGAGCACTTGACATTATATGTTTTTGAGCTTTTGGAAAGAAACGAAAAAAGACAATTGCTTCGCTTAGATACGTTCCGTAACGTACACCTTGCAGTTGGCTGGCGAGTTGGAGCGACGCACCGCGAACGGAATGATGATGCCGAGCCCGGTCAGGATGACACCGATCGAGTTCATGATGATGCCCTCCTCGATGGTTTGTGAGTAATTTTCACTAAAATAGAGTAAAAAAAAAGCAAGACGAATAAGGTTTTAAGAAAGGTGAAAATAAAAACAATTAAGGCTTGGATTTACAGTAGAACATCGATTATCCGGGGCCTGATTAACCGGCGGGCGGATTATCCGTGAGCTACAAAATGACAGCTAGTAGAATAGTTTTGACTATTTTTTAACCGTTTTAAACAGTTGGCACGAGAGGAACTTGTGAGTTTTCCATAAAGAGTTTATCAAGTTAAGCTCCCTTAAGTATATCTGCTCGTGTCGGTCCGCAGTTGCCCGGATAATCGACGTTCACATTGACATTTAGAAATAGGGCACTTTGTTTTTAAAGATAGTGGCGCTCCGAGCGGCCCAAAATGGAAACATTTGACAGCGTTACTGTTGACAGTAGTGTTGACACGTCAGTTGGTACTGATTTTTGACGCAATTTCGTTATTTATTCACCGAGATATTCGACACACCTCCGGCACAGAAATCGGGCCCTGAAGTTCTGTACGTTCAGGTGCTGTCCACCAAAGCGCATGGTTGTCTTTTTTTGTGACTATTTTGTGGCAAATTAGTCCACCGTTTTTGTGATGAAAAGGAGCATGAACGTGGATCTATATAAGGAGCGACTTGGCAAACGAATTTTACGATTTATAAGATCTCGCGTCGGCGTTACAAAGTGCCCCAATTACTGAGTGAAAAAAAGGTTTAAGGTCGACGAAACTTACCCAAGTTCAAAGTGAGCCTTCTGGGTCAAACCGGTAACGGCGGTGGCGATGGCGAGCATGAACGTGGCCACACCGAAGCTAGCGTGGATCGGTACCATGGTCGAACGGAACTTGTACGTTGCGTTCTCGCAGCACAGCAGAATGAGGAAGCTGTAATAGCAGCAAAAAAAAAACCCTTTGGTGAATTCTGAGTGGCTTCTGAGCACCCGCCGATAACTCACCTGAAGAATCCCAGCACAAACTGCAGCGCAAACAGCCCCATGGTGATCATGCCGAGCCAGGAGTGCAGTGAGTAGAAGTTTGGAATCTGCTGCTGGTTGTGCGAGTCCCATACGGCCATGAAGCCGATCACTATGCACGGAATCGAGCAGGCATGGAAGAAGGTATGGCACAGCTTCACGATCAGATGCGAACAGCATCGGCAAATCCGGTACAGAAGGATCGCTGCAAACGAAGGAGGCGGAAGATTATAATGTGCCCGGATATAACCTCTGCACAGTCACAATAAACAAAAAAACCCGTACAGAATCCGGACAGCGTGACGTATCCACCGATCATGAGCACGGGATGGAGGTTGAACTGCAGCTTCGGGTCGTCCATGTTGAAGCCCTTCCGGTAGTAGATCGTCCAGAAGATGGTCAGCACCGAGGCCGCAATCAGCAGAATCGATGAGACGACCACGACCAGTATGTACTCGAACCATGCGCCACAGTTCCAGACGCGGTCATCATCGTCGTCGTATCTCCTGCGGGTGATTCGGTAGCGGGTGTTAGAGCATGGTTTGGGATTGGTGGTCCCGACTCGCCGGGGGCAGCTAATTGAGTTAGTGTGTATGCTAACGATTAGTAAGACGAATTGAAATTATAATCTTCCCAGCAACCTTTGCTCCCGCGCTGTGTCCTGCCCGGTCGCACAATAGTTCCCCGGGCGTGCGGACGTCGTATGCTGGACGGAGGGAAAGCAACCCCGTGCCCGTTCGCGATGAGGGTCGGCGGAGACATCCTGTTTGTTTGTTGGGCCCGGTGATTCAACTTCATCCACCATGGCCGAGTGGGCCCGAGTTCGCTCAGTTGACGCGAAGAGGTCAATTTAGTTAATTGGCCTCAGACAAGGCGAGCGAAAGAGACGCGACGTTCGACGGTTTGCCTCATTTAACGAGTCCCAATAGGGAACAAGTGGGTGGATGTGTATCCGCACATCCAGCCACCGGGCCAACAATATCAATTCCGAGCGAGTTCGCGCTGTTCGGTTGCCGTTTTGTGGCTCTATTTTCCCTCCATTTCTGCTCTATGCTAGACTTCTAGTGTTACAAAACGTCAAATGACACTGTTTCAGCCGCGCCGCTGGTTTAGCGCCATAAATAGGCAATGTAAACTTGATGCCCATCCATCTTAAATTGTGCTACCCCGTAGCACAGTCCCAGTGGCCGAAGTCGGCTGGGGGGAGGAAGGTAGCAACTCGGGATGGCGCGTGATAAAATGACACGATAATTAAAGCAACGAGCAATCATTAAACGAGGGCGAGGGTGTAGGGATCACTCCCAGGGAGGTTTATCTGGTGGGCAGCGAAGGTTCATCTTTGTAAACCCGCGAGGGGATTGCGCATTGCGCCGTGTTCTCGCCACGCGGGACACTCACACACGTCCAGCGGGTGCGTGAAAGATTGGGCCGTTTTATGGCATTTCTGCGTTGTTTTTTTTTTTGGGAGGAGTGTTGTTGTTTAATGTAACTCATTATGCTTTTGGACGCTTAGTGTTTTCACGCGCTGTCTTTAATTTACAATCGAGCCCAAGAGCGCGATCACACGGTGCTTGTGCGGTTTATTTGTCTGCAGTTGGCAAATAGATGCGTGACAGAGCACGGTGCTCGGAGGACTTTTTTTTTTGTGGCGACTTGCGTTGTAGTTACCATTTTTGCAATTCTTCTGTTTTTTCCCCTTCTAGTTGAGACAGTTTTGTACATGAATATGCGAGGTGAGTTGAAGATCGAAAAAGATCACAAATAATTGCAACAGTGCAACTGTAGGGATTTTTATGGGAGAAGTACTTACACATCTGGGTTTGTTAGTTCAACTTTAAATGTATCATAAAAATGCAATATATTTGTTTATTGTGTCTTTTTTAGGGTTCATACAATTTTGGACCTCATTTGGACTAGTGTCAGTCACCGTATCAAGTGTAACACCGATCGAAGTCTGCTCAATTGGTGGACATTTTAGAGACCAAACCGTTGAAGCTAGCATGATATCAATATTTCTTTTAGAATTTCAAACAAATTTCCTGCCATCGTACGTAGCAATTTTTGGTTATGTCCAACGTTAAAAAATTGACATCAATTTTAAACGAGGATCGGGATTCCTGGCTGAAGAATTAACCTCAAATTTTGCTCATTTGCACGGAAAGAGTTGATTTGACAACAAAAAGACAAAATTGTCTAAAACTCAACACATTTTAAACATTTTCCAATCGAAACAACTAACTTTGGAAAGCTGATTTAGAGATAAAAACTTGCATTTGAAGTTTGCCTTTGGCCTGTTTCTTTGGAAACTCTCGCGAACTTGTAGTAAAGTTCACGATGAAACAGTCACTCCAAAGAATTTGTTGTAACCAAATAAACCAATTCCCTTAAAACTTGCAGAGTGTGCCACCCCCTGTTAAAATTGTAATCAGCAGACGAGGAATAAATTAGTTCCTGCCGTAGCATAATTCTTCAACCTAACCTTGGAAAGCGGCATACTCCAAGCGGAAATCCTCCTCAGATTCGATCATCAAACGTCCCAACCCGGGTCGGGTCTTGAGCTAACATGAATATTAATTGCTTGATTTGAATGTTGAAGCATGCAACCACGACCGCCGTACAGCGGAATGGCTGCGCCAGGTCCACCTGGAAAGCCACTCGCCTGCGCGAGTTCTTTGCCCTTGTGTGGATGTGTGCCCTCTGGCAGAGGGCTGCGCTCGAGTCGCAGCAAAAGTTTCAAGACCTCAGACCTGTTCCGAACGGTGCACGTGAGAGTGAAAGTAACCCCCCCCACTCTCCCGTCGATCTGAGCCCTTGCTCCCGCCCTCCCCTCCCAGACGCCCTCCTCCTCCCTGCTACCCATTAGCAGAGCGATCAAAGAGCGGGATCAGCTCGCACGTACAGCAGCGCATCGAGTGCGCAATCTAGCCACCGCAACACCCGTCCCGCCAAGGGCTCGGCTCGGGTGGAAAATCAAACTTGTTTACACGAAGCGCCCTCGCCCCCCCCCGCCACCGCCCTTGGCGTAATGCTTTCTCTCGTTTCGGGGTTCCCGGGTACCGGGCCCATTCCGTTCCCACCTGTAGCGAGAGCGCACAGGAGAGGCCTGCTATCATGATCTTCGCCGGCGCTGTTGAATCGGGCTGGTTTTGGCGTGTTGGAGACCCGACCCGACCCAACCATCGCGTGGAAAGGCATTTGAATGCGGTTTTCCGTGCGGCTTTCCCTCCCGCGGTACTCCGGCGTATCGCGCTACGGCAGGTTTATTTTCACTTTCTTTTCCTATCAAAAACCCCCCAGGGGGTGGGGAGGGAGGTAGGGGGGGGGGGGGGGGGGCTCTCAGTCAGTTCCATCCCACCCGTCACACCACCGGCGATCGATTCGCGATCGAGCGCGCGCAAACACCTGGCCAATGGAAAATTGCCCCCTCCCCACCCCCCTTCCTTCTTCATTCTTCCCCTTCCTTCAGTTCATTCCGCCGGATGGATTGATCGATCGGATCGGATGGAAACGGTTTTCGCCGTTGGCGTACACACGCTCTTTGGAAAGGAAAAATGTGTTGTTTTTTGCCAACCAGCAGTCGATCTGGCATTTGAATATGAACTCATTTGCTTTCAATCACGGCCACGAACAATCACAAAACCGCACACAAAACAGGCACAGCTCGTCCGCACAACAAAATCGATGCAAAAGCGCGGAAGATTCACTCGTATTGATTTTGTTTGTTCCTTCCGTTCCTTCGCTTTACTATCTGCTGCATCATTTTCAAGCACACAAAAGTGAATCATTCTCGGCATTGCGGGGGGAGAGCGAAACCCCACGTCACCCCTCCCAATGTGGTGGGGTGGGCACGTGTAATAATGAGCACACACATTTACAGGTTTGTCGCGACACACGGATGACACGTGATCGAGGGGGGGTGGGATGGGTTATTAGAATTTCTTACTCCCAAATGATAATAACCGCCCTTACCCTCCGGTTGTGGTAGAATTACGCGGCATACTGTCGACGGGCTGGCAGGATAGGGTAGACAGGCTAGTAGAAAAAAAAAAACAGTCACGCAATCGGAACCGAAACGGCACACCAATTCACACTAAACCACCGTCGAGTCGCGTGCCCGTCTGCTTTTACCCGACACTATCAATCGGTCTGTCGACGGTGTGGTTATTTTTGATCAGATCAATAAGACAAGCTCACAACACAGCGAGACGACCACCAAAGAAAACACAAAAACACCCGCCCTTCAATCGGGAACCGATGCCGATCGCAGCTACACACGGCAGTACACGCTTTAGATCAGCCGTTCGATACGAAATCACGCACAATATTTGCTGGGCAACGGTGGGCACATTAGAAAACAACAGCCGCCACAGGACAGGACAGGGTTCGCGTGCGACTACGAACTGCGAAAGACTCGACGCGTTGTGCAGCCCGTTGCAAATGCGATCAGCATCTCCAGTGTGACTGACTTCAATCTTTCGCCCCTACGGTTTTATCGTCGCACAGCTCTCTCTCTCTCTCGAGCGCTCTCTCACACTCTCTTTCGTTCTCTCTCTCTCGTGTTTCCGATATGCAAACCCACACACGGATGCAAACGCCATGCGGTGGACCGTGTTGGAAGTGCGCCATGCGTTCATCTCACGGCGCAGTTTTACCATCCACGATCGCGACTACGATCGGCAAGCAAGACAAAACAGAGAGAGAGAGAAAATGCTGCCTCCGACTTTGGTGGAGACTTTGCCTTTCTGAGGTGGAAGGAGGGAGGAGGGACATATCGGGGAGGGGACACTGTTGCACCGAACAGTTGCACACCGCAGGCAGCCGTCGTTGCTGCGTTGGAAGCGTGCAGATGCAATTAGCGACCTTCGTTTGAATGTCGTACAGTTGGGAGTAGATCATTCGTAACACAAAACATATGCCATAATTATGGCGACCCGGGGTGTCGAAGCAAATTGGTTGTTTTGGTATGAAATTCCAATAGTTGTACCTTTGTTGGACATTACTAAAGTGATCTCAAAGGCACGTTTGCTCAAGATCTGGAAGGATGTCACAGGTGCTACACGCTTTATAGCATGACTAGCAGTGGGTACGAGGCGCGGCCCAGTGGTGTATTGGTAGCGGTGTGGGTTTTCACACGGACAGGACCGGTCCAAAATCTCATCTGGACCTTATTATTCTATCCGCACTTAGGACTGATTATTTCCCGACTTTACGGGAGATAAAGTCCAAAGAAGGCCAGAAATATGGGTGCAGGCCTCCTTAGATCTCTTGAGGTTTATAGTGCCCATAAAGAAGAACGAGATGTCATATCTGTCACACTTTTTTTTACCGCATGACTTAGTAGTGGGCAAGATCTGAACATCTCTGGACACATCTCGACACAAGTCGCGCCAGCTCAGCCGCACAGCAGGAAGATCCCGAAGAACCGGCACTTGCAGTAAGGGAAGAGGGCGCGCACGATCATAATTGGGATGCTGCAATCGACGGCGAGTAGCGGTCCCCGGCCTCTTCTGCGTAACTCAATTTACGATCATTGAAAGAAGAATTTGTGCCCACTTGCTTAAGATTTATATCGTGATTGTTGCTACGCACGGCTAGCGTACTTGGGCGAGTACGTCCTGTTTTGTTGCCATCTTGGACAAAGCATGATCAAATGGTGATGCGTGCAACTCAGGCCGTAGATAACGCAACCGAAATCTTCCGCTGGCACAGAGCTAACTGTTGCAAGAACTTCCGCCAGGTGGCGGTGTCGGTACTCACTTTTCGTCCGGCGGTGGCGGCATATCGTGCTGGCTGGGACTTCTCGGCGGTGTTTTTTCACTCTCCATCATCGCTAGCGGAGCCTCACAGGGAAGGGGGCTCACCGAGGATCCGTCCATTTTGAGCTTTATTTTGGCGGTTTAATTATACGGCCACACGTCACGAGAAGAATGCGGGACGCCTGTGGGAGGTCTGCTCGCCGTCACTGGGCCGTCGGTGCGCACTGGAATGGGTGATGTCCGAAGGAGTTCTCGGGTCGGGTGTACCTGTAAGAACAGAGGCAAAAACACACTTGTACCTTGGTGCGTGTGCGAGCTAAGATGTCGTAATCGGGCACTGGTGATGCGAGATGGACGGTTGGTGGATTAGTGTGGTGCTCTTATCAGTTGGTGGTGAGATAAGTTAAGGTTAAATATCTTCCTCCTTGAGATGTGCTAGATTTCCTTGCCTGGTGCTGGCAACGAGTGATTGACGAGCCACAAAGTGAAAGCGAGAGAGAGAGAGAGAGAGAGCGAGTGAACGGGAGCGCGATAGGCAGCGTGAGAGCAGGGAGGTATGCAAATGCAACTTGCAACAAGAAGTTGAATCTTCCCGGGCGCTGTGGCCGTGTGCAATGCAGCGGAAGAAGCGTGCAAGTGTGCACGCCCTAAGGGGAGGTCCCCTGACCAATCCTGTCCCGTACACGTCCCAGCACCACTTTACGCACTGGTCCTTTGGCTGTTTGCACCGAGCGCGAATTCCTCCCAACTGCGTCCTGGTTAACTCCGTATTGCGCGCCAATCGATACCAGCCTTACGGATCAGCTCGTCCCAGGAGTGGCATCCGGAAAAAAAGTGCTTCACTTCTTTGTTTATCTCACTTCGGTGCCCGATGCGTAGCAGCGTCCCTCACATCCGACCACCGTGTGTTTTGTTGGGCGCAAAAATTTGGAACGCACGCGGGAAAACTCGACCGCACACTGGTCGGCGACAGCGTCCAGCACACGACCAGCACCAAATGGTGATAACAATTTGTTGATTTTAATGAATAAATCACGCAAAACCCCGTGTCACACTACCTGGGTGGCCTGGTTGAGATGCGTACAGTAGTCGCTTTTGCTACACACTCCCATTTACTCCGAAGGGTGGAAAAACTGCCAAAAAACGCGCACGGGATGATATTAAAAAGAGAAAAGCAGCTTTAAACACGGGCGAGTGTGTGTGTGCGTAAGTGTTTGGTGAGCGGGAGAGAAAATCTCTTTCGTACAGACACAAACCCCAACAAAACACACACAGCGTTGGAAAGAGCAGCGTGCTGGAATGACGGAGCGCGCGAGAGAGAAAACGAGAGAGCGAGAGAGCGGACCCGAACAATCACGGATGCTGTGCAGCCCGAATCGAACGAAAGATGCTGGGCCTACTTTGGTTTGTGCTTTATTTACTTTTCGCATTTAAATTATTCAAAAGGCTGTTACTTCAACAGTGCGAGAGCACAATGATGCTTTCCGGACGAACGTTACGGGCGCACCAACCAAGCACACACTTCACTGAAAATGTGGGCTCCAATATCAGCAAGCGGTGGAGCCAGTTATTTGATGTTCTAAGCACAACTGAACCGTCGGCCGAACCGTTTTTTTTTTCGGAGGAGGGTTTTGGCTTTGTTTTTCACACCTCAACTATGCTGTTAAGAACTGGCACCGTTCTTCATTCAAACACCACCACGCGTGAGGAATAGTTTCATGTTCCGTTGCTAACGCTACTACTGCTCTGCAGCAAACCAACTTCACGCCACGAAACAACAACTTCAAATTCAATTATACTTGCCCCCGAAAGGGAATGATGGTCCGGTCTCGGGCCCTTAGAAAACAAACCTATCCGAATAACAAAACTCCGAAAGTGAAAAAAAAGGGGAATATGACGGGAAATGTTTCGACTCAATAATGCAACACGCCTTGTTAGTTACTCTCTTGCGAAGGGTGTGCCCTCCTATATGGGTCTTTAATAATTAAAAACGCATATGAACTAAATCGTGTATTTCTTTCATGCGTTACGCTTTGTGGGGTCCTGCTTGCATTACTTCGAATGTCCGCATGGAGCGCTGCTGAGGTGGTAAAGTGTGCGGAAGATATTTTGTGCCTCTGCAACGAAACAACCTGTCAGCAAGTGTCTGATCAAAGTGTTCGGAAAAGCAGCACCGTAGAAAACAAGCCGCATTCGCATTCAACGTCCAAGTAAGCGTGGACGAGCAACTAGGATGTGGAGCCTTTTCATTTCTTCCCTTGTGGTGGAGAGTTCGTGCACTTACCGAATGGAGGTTAGAGAGATGTCCTGCAAACTGTCCTACGAGACAGAGAGCGAGAGTTCCCGTACATCTTCCCGGGACTGAGCGGGGATAGTGATTGTTTACTACAATTGTGTTAGTGTTTTCGCGAGCGCGTGGAGCAGGAAAATTTCGCCTGGGAGCGAAAGACACATCGTGTTAACGCCCTTTTTGTAGAATCCATGCGTGAAAGGATGGCGCTTGTTTTGAGCATTGCTTCAACACGTGTTTTTTTTTAGGGGGGGTTTAGTATTTCAAATGGTAGCAAAGGGCCGTATCGAGTTAACGGTCCGTTACATTGAAAATGTTGCATCTATATTACAGGGAATTATTGATAGTATTGTATTATATTTATTTTATTCCTAACCGAAGGAATAAGTTGATAAACAATTTTGAATATAACTAATTACATTCGTGTTGGTGTTTTGTTTTTACTTTCTCACCTTCCCGACCTTCTTTTTAAATGCGCCTTTCTGAACTCCATGAGACTTCTGTGCGCCATTTTTCATACTTTGCCCAGGTCCACCTTGTTTGCCATTCTGTTGTTGCGCTTGTTTTAGTTTCATTTTCAAGCGCAACGCTTCCTCAGCTTCACGCACCTCCGTCTTGTTGCCTGCCTTTTTCAGCGGTTTCTGCTTGTTTTCGCCGTTTGCTGCAGGTTGCGGTTTCGGTTTATCAGTTTCAGGCTGTTCCTTTTGTTCCTTGCCGTTGGTTGGAGTCGGTTTTTCTTTTTTCGGTCCCTTTTTCACGTTAGGTGGCTTCTGGAACACTTTCACGACATGGTTCGGATCTTCACGCTGCGCTTTACGCTGTTCGATTATGTCCTGATAGTACCAGTCGCGCTTGTTGAGCTTCTTCGGAAGCTTAACCTCTTCCTCCTGCTGCTCCGCTGCCGCAGCGTCTTCTACCGGTTCGTCCACCACGTTCTTCGGAATGGCATCGGAGAACTTTTGCAATTTTGCCACAAAGAACCCGTCCAGATTGTGCGTGTGGGGATAGAACCGACGGGTCAGCTTCATTGTCGGATGAAACCGCAGTGCACCGTAGTTGGTCAAACCCTCGACGCCAAAATCGAGCCCAGTTGGTACAAGGCGCACGTTGCGCCTTTTCAGTGCAAAATCAATCACCCATTCATTTTCCTGTGGCAGAATGGAACATGTGGAATAAACCAAATAACCACCCGTCGATGAGTTCGCTGAAAGGCAGTCGATTGCCGTGAGCAGCAAACGTCGCTGCAGGTTGTAGCACCGCTGCACGTCGATTTCTGTTTTGGTCGCCTTCACGCTCGGATCCTTCGATATGACACCGGATCCGGTGCAGGGTGCATCGAGCAGCACACGGTCGAAACCCTTCATGATGTTGCCGTATTTGATTCCGTCACTACACGTGATGACCGCGTTCTGTATTCCGAGCCGATGGAAATTTCCCAACACCGCACGCAAACGCTCCTTGTTCGTATCGTTCACGAAGATAACACCGGTGTTCTTCATCAGCGCCGCAATGTGCGAACTTTTGCCACCGGGCGCAGCGCACATATCCAGTATGCGTTCGTTTTCTTCCGGTGCTAGAGCCATCACGGGCAACATGCTGGAACCACCCTGCAGCATATAGTGTCCGGCAAGGTACTCCGGTGTGGCTCCCAGCGGGACCTGTGACGAGTAGACTACCAAACCTTCCTTCGACCATTTGCCAATCGGATCCAGATTGATGCCGCGATTGATGAGCGCTTGGGCCAAATCACGACGGCGTGTCTTAAGGCTGTTAGTACGTATCGTAACCGGACGTTGAATTTCCGACGCCTCGAGAAACTCGAGCAGCTCATTCGGCGAAAAGAAGTCCAGCAGCAAACCCATGAAATACTCGTTGTACGAGTAGTACAGACACAGATCCTTACGCAAAAGATCCACGTACTCGCAGCGGGAACGGTTCGGATCACGATTCGCAGTGAAATCCGACAGCACTCCTATGACGTCCTTAATGCGAATGTTCACGTCCTGCAGGTTGGTGGTCTGAGCAAGCTCTTCCTCGGTCGGAAACACAAAACGTTCCCGATTGATGGCGGCTTCGGCCATCTCCTCGTCCGCTTCCTTCTGTTCCCGTGCCATCCGTTTTTTCAGCTTCTTGTTCGCAGCTTCTATCGGCAGCATGTCTCCATCGATCTCTTCGTCTTCTTCGTCATCGTCATCCTCATCATCGTCCTCGTCATCTTCATCATCCTCATCGTCATCTTCCATTTCATCATCCACTTCCTCTTCGTCCTCCACTTCCTCATCGACATCTTCATCTTCTTCGGCATCGACGCTGTCCGCCTCTTCGTCCTCCTCCTCTTCCTCTCCCACATCACTGTCCACGTCCTCCTCATCCGAATCACTTTCCTCCTCAGAATCACCCTGTTGAAGGAACTTCTTCATCTGGCTTTTCTTCACCAATACTTTACTTTTAGCTGCCGCCGGTACCTGTTGCTGATCTTCATCCATTTCATTGTCACTATCGAACAAATTGCGGCCCTTCTGACCTCCATTCTGATGACCATTGGATGCGACCGGCAGTGCTTTGCTCTTTTGTCCGAGCTGTTGATACTTCTGACGACTTTTTTCCACGTTAAATATTTCGGCCGGATCGAACGTATTGGGACCGGCAGCTTTGGTGACGTTTTGGACCGCCTTCTTTACCTTCCGCGCTTCTTTCTGCGTTTGTTTTGTAGTCTCACGCTTCTTTAGTCGTTGTTTTTGATGGCGTGACAGCTTCTTGTTTGAATCATCATCTGGAAATCGACAAAAAGGGATTAATCTTCCATATTTTACGACCAACGGTGCGGTAAATAGCTATATAACCGACGTGCTACGCCATCGCACTCTGTGCGCTACATTACCTTCATCCTTGGCAAACTGGAACACTGGTTCTGCTTGTTTGCGAGCTTTCCGTCCAGGGCCCTTCTTCGGTCTTTCGACATGTATTTTACGGCCCATCTTAAATCGGTATACAGGTCAACAAATGCACAAACCAAGCACAGTACGCAGAGGAACAAAGTTTTGGGCACATTAAAAACGTGCACGTTGTTTGTTCAACACGAGGTTTGCGGCAATTTGACGTTTCTCGGTGCACAGTGTCTTCGGACCATCATTCGATAGCATCGAGACATTATTTATAAAAATAGATCAATTATTTAAAAAATAGATCCAAAGTATAATTTGCGTACGAAATTCTACATCCAATTTAATTTGTTTGTGAGTTAAGAACTCAACAATTCTTATTTTATATCGATTTTCAACAGCTGTTGTCAAATTGCATACGATCTTGTTGACAGCTCAGGTCAGAACACGCGAGGGGTAGGAATGCTCGGTGTGCTACAAATTTGGCAGTGACTGTAATGTAAACAATAACACACACCACATTTGTTCGCACAGTCCGCAGTTAGATTTATACAATTCGGGAACAACATGCCCATCGCTTGCCGTAGCGGTTGTGGCCGCAATGCGTTTATGCGAGTAAGTACGATGGGAAGCTTTTAAAAAGCCTGTTTCATGCTGAGTGTTTTTCCAGAGACCAAAAACTGGGGATGTGCTGTGCAAGGAATGTTTCTTTCTGGCGTTCGAGACGGAAATACACAACACCATTCAGCAGGAGCAATTATTTCGCTCGGGTCAAAAGGTAGCGATTGCGGCTAGTGGGGGCAAAGACAGCACAGTTCTCGCCCATGTGATGAACCTGTTGAACCAACGGTACAATTACGGGCTCGATTTGGTGCTGCTTTCCATCGACGAAGGAATAACCGGATATCGGGATGACAGCCTTAAAACGGTGGCACAGAACCGAGACGATTACGGGATGCAGTTGCGCGTGCTCTCGTATCAGGAGCTGTACGGATGGACGATGGATCGTATAGTGGCGGAGATAGGCCGTAGCAACAATTGCACGTTCTGCGGTGTGTTCCGCCGGCAGGCATTGGACCGTGGGGCACGCTTAATGGAGGTCGATTGTGTAGCCACCGGGCACAACGCGGACGACATTGCGGAAACCGTCATAATGAACATACTGCGCGGAGATACCGCACGGTTACGCCGCTGTTGCGATATCAAAACGGGTTCCAAAGAAGCCGACACAATTCCGCGTGTGAAACCGCTAAAGTATAGCTACGAGAAGGAGATCGTGATGTACGCACACTTTAAGAAGCTGGTCTACTTTTCGACCGAATGTGTATTCGCACCGAACGCTTACCGTGGCCATGCGCGGGCGTTTTTGAAAGATCTCGAAAAGGTACGCCCGTCAGCGATCATGGACATCATTCATGCGGGTGAGCAGCTACAGATCAAGGGTACGGTGAAGAAGCCGGTACGCGGGGTTTGTGGTCGGTGCGGGTTCGTCTCGTCACAGCAACCGTGCAAGGCTTGTGTGCTGCTGGAAGGATTGAACCGTGGTTTGCCTAAACTGGGCATTGGCAAGAAATCCAAAGGAGAACGAATGGTAGCCTTACAAGAGCAACAGTTACGCGAGAAGGCACATCTTGTAAAGAACGACTTCTGACAGCGAACAGTTTGTATGTAATATATGCAACGAAAAGGTACGTTAACAAATCAGTTACACTCATTTCAAGCTTATTGAGAAAATGTCTACTTTAGAACAAAATGTTCCACAGTGCCAGCAGTTCGGATGCTTGTTATACAAATGGGACGGGACGCCATCTTATCACCGATTTACATTCAATGTAAAACAAAAACCGTTTATTCAACTATAATGAAGATATAAAAATCTCATGATGCGGGGGTATTGTGCTACAATAACGACAATAGTTTTTGCTCTACACTACGGGTCAACTACACTGCTGACGATGGGCTGATGAGTCTCGCCGTGGAATGGAGGGATGGGAGGGTTCGGTATTGATACTATCCACTACCGAGTTGGATCGGATACGGAACACGGGATACGAGGACCGAAAGGACATTTCTGCAATCATCAGAGACCAGAGAAATATAGATAGATAGAGAGAGAGAGACAGATAGAGAGTGTGTGTGTGTCGGTTGGCTGGAAGTGTACGCGGTTTCGTTCTATCTCATCGACGATTTGCACTCGTCCTGCCGTATAGCCTTTTCCATGGCACGCTGTACCTCGAGATCTAGTGCCCGCTCGCGATCACTTTCCGTTTCGCTAAACTCGGCCGCTGTCACGTAGGTTTTATTGTGGTATCTACAAAACGAAGCCAAAAGGCAATTACTAGCATCTGCTGGCTTGGCTGGGGCCAACGTGAGTGTACCGTCGACAAAGGTGGCAGTGTTCCAAATCCGGTTTAGTTATTTTTTTTTTTTGTGGTTTTGTTTTGGATTTTTGTTTTGGTATTGGCATATAGGTGGTCAATTTTGAGTTCGGGAGACGTTACTGCAGTGTCGCTTCTTGTGTCAAAAGGAGACGCACCGCCGGCCATACTGTGATACGGCCGCTGCATAATGATGCGATGCAGTAGGGCTCCCTGGTTTGGTTAGATTTTGGATCTGAGATTTAGGTACCTGAACTACCTGTGCGTACTTGAAGATGGTTGCATATCGAGGCAATGATTGTCCTTTGTCCGTAGCTGATGCCCAAAGTGGCCTTTCGCCGTAGCCTGCACGTGGCGGGGCGTATTGGCACGATGATCCCTCACCGGCGATAGTTCTTTAATGGATTCCGTACTGGATTCATGATGTAGTATATCTGTGTAATGGAAGAACAGAGAAATAGAAATAGAAGAAATAGAGGGTTCTAGTGACAATAGGGAATAAACCTAGGAACGGACCGGAACAAACAGGAAGATCGAAACTAAAACTTAAAGAAGAGATTGCAAAGAACGAAAATGAGGGTAAATAGAAGGAAAAGGAACTAGCAGAAGAAGATAGAAGAAAGATATCCGAAATGGAACGAACATAAATAAGAAGGTGTTAAAAGTAACGAAGAGAAAGGAAAAGTAACAAGAAGAAATGAAACAAATTAAAAGGAACTAGTTAGAATCTACTAAGAAATGAAACACAAAAAAACACAAAGAGGAATGAAATTAATAAAGAGAATCTAAGAAGAATGAAAAAATATGAAACAGGAACCGTTAAGAAAGGACAGAACCGAAAAACGAACAAAAAACAAACAAAAATAAACGAAAAGAATCAAGAAGAAACGAAAAACCAACAAAAAGAAACTAAAACATGGAAAAAACAGCAACGGACAGAAACGAATAAGAACAAAATGGATTATATAACAAACATATCAAACAAAATGGAACGAAAAAGAACGAACTCGTTTGTTCCATTCCGTTTCTTTTTTCTCTTTAGTGAATGAAAAATGGGCTAGGCCGTATCCTGTTCCTGTTGTTTTCAACACTGTTCTACACTTAGTTCACTTAGTCCGCAAATGATGTGAAACCTACTTGAACAAGGTGTTTTCGATGGTATCCTAAAGGTGGGTGCGTTCGAGAATTCGTTGATAGGGCTGCTACTATCCGACTCGGAGTAGTTACTGGGACCGAAATTACGCTGCCCCATGCGTCGCAAAGCACCGTCGTCCCACTTGGAAGCGATTGATTTCGTTGAACTTGGCATATTGATTGGGGTCTCCTCTGTAGCGAAACGAAACAGATTGGTTTACTTTATAGCACATGGTCCTTTACTGTCATCGGATATGCAGGCAATTATTGGACAAACATTGACAAACATGGAACGATGCGGCGGATTGTTTTTTCAACCACAGCAGCGATAGCACAGGCTGCACGCTAGGCCAACGTCAACATACATGCGCTGTATATGTTTGGCCCACGAATATATTCTCATGAGCAGCTGCAATAACAATTCACCGTGTGTGTTTTGCAGTTCAACTCACCTGTGCTGTAAAACTGTTGCTTGTGCCAGCTCGATTTGCCCTTGATATGTCCCGGCATGTGTCCCGTGCTCTCCAGCAGCGGATAGGCAGTGGCATTCAAATCACACTCCGGGTGTCCGAAGGTGCGAAACTGCAGCGAGTAGTCGATGTTCGACGGGTTCAAGCTTCGGGGCTCCTTGCACAACCGGCCGGTGCTCGCGTTGAACGTGGCGTACGGGGAAATTTCGTACATCTCCGCGCTCTCCTCCTTGTTGATCACCTTCACCGGTGAGGCGCTGTACACCTGCTGGTTGCGAATGTTTTCCGACTGCTCCTTCATGCTCAGATCGGCGGACAGTGTTTGCGTGCTGTACCGATCGGAGTTGTTGGTGAAGCACAGAACGCCCCGGTACTTTGCCCCAACGACCCTGGAACGCAAACGGTAACGGATCACACCATAGCAAAGACCCGGGAACCCGGCGGTATGCCCTCTTGCTACTTACAGACTTAACACGACCACAATGAGGGTGACAATCATCACCGTCGACTGCAACCATTGGAACTCTTCCTGCTGCAGCAGATCCGTGTCGTTGTTCTCCTCCGGGATCGCTTTGTACTCCGGCGGAGGAATCTTTTCACCGAGCAGGGTCAGCGTGGCAAAGTTGTACTGGGCCATCGTTTTGCCCGCATCGTTGTTGGAGGTGATTTTCAGCTCGTACCAGGTGGCGGGCACAAAGTCGCAGAACGAGATGCTGCCGTTCGTGTGCTGATCGCTACCGGAAAGATCCGACGACACGATCGTCCAGAATGGGGTGTGCAGGCGACGATATTCGATGGAAAAGTGCGATATTGGGCAGCCCCCGTTCAGCCAGGATGTGAGAAACAGGTTCAGGCAGCTCGAGTTGGTGTTGAACAGTTCGCGCTCTTCCGGGATGTGGGGAGCTTGTGGGAGAGGAGAGTAAATGTGGTACAGAACATTGCATTGTTTAAACAACCTATTGCCAGTCACAGATTGTCGGATGTAGTCTGTAGCAAAACGTCTTTCGTCGCATCGACATTAAAATTACATCATTACGGCAACAGAAAATACTGACGCACCAGAACGTTTTACGATTCTCGTATAGAATATCACCTATATCGATTCATTCCCTATACCCAAGATGAACCGTTTTCGTTCGTCAACAAACTTCCCACATTGGTTGTATTGAAATAACAAAAGAACGAAGACCAGCGCCTGCTGAGGTATCATTCTGCTGCAATCGGTTCAAGATTTCATCGCTACGGGAATTTAGTTGCTCAAAGTTAAGCCAATTAAGAAGTTTCCTTTGTCCTTCTCGAATTATCCACTGTAAGTATTGATTTACGGACGTCGGATGGCATCAGTACCAAACGGTCCTGTATCGCTCGAAGCCAATTTTAACGCCAATTAAAAGCGTTCTTTGAATGAATGGACGAATCGTTATTATAATACAATAAATTAATAGTTTTAATCCTTAATGCTCTAAAAGCTGTTGATGAAAACAAATTAATTACACGATTTGTAGATTTTTAAATTATTCAACGAGATGGAAAATCATTCGGCTGAGTACAACTGGGATAAAGTGCCCTTTCACTGTTCGGAGAAGGTAATGCCTTCAAATTAATGTTCGGAGAAGGTAATGCCTTCAAATTAATGTGAATTTTACTTTATTCGCAGCTACTCTACTCTTCTTAGTAGAGGTTGATTTATCCATCTCGGGGACTGAAGCGATGGGACCAATTTGGGTCCTTTACCGTGTTCTAAAATATAAGATATTTTAAGGTTTTAAGGATCAAAGATACGATCGAAAAATTTATATGCCTTAGCCCGTGTAGCGTGTAAAGATAAAGTTCCGTAAAATACTTTAATTTATTTATTCTTTATCTATGAAAATGTAGAGTTTTCTTCAAAATATGTACTTCGGCAACAATTCTGAACCCTTTTAATAGCGGAAAAAGGATTGTGCTTCGAACAAATCGACGATGGGCATTATCAAAAATATTTAAAACATTACGCTATACCTCGGTTTTTATACTATGCGTCAAAGTTTTTGACATAACCTGCCCGGTAAAAAGAGTTTGAGTTCGGAATGAATGACGGAAGAGGGCGCCACCGTCAGTAGGGATGAAAAAGGGTCGAATTTCGAGGATCGAGCCCCGTTCCTGTTGCAGATCAGTAAAAACGCAGTAATAAATTTTGAACGTCTCTCACCATAATCGAGGCTGTACGCATAGAAAACCAAGGCCAATTGTTCCTTATGGTCCTTTTATGGTCTCTGCGACTTAGATCTTGAGGACTTAACACTTTTATTTTTAACCTAGCAATCGATGAACTTTCCGCAAAAAAATCTAAAGAAAAATCCAAAGAAAAACTTGAAGCTACTGAGGTTATGAGTGTTTAGACCAATAGATTAGCTAATATACCAATGACCTGATCATGCTGCACTCTTCCATGAAGATGACTCAAGAAGCAATGAATAAAAAAAATAATACTGGGTCTTTTTTATTTTCCGGGGGTCTTTGTGTAATATTTCCTGTTTTTTTGGACTTCTGCTCAAATGTAGCAGCACAATCAGCTCTGCACACAGCTGGGATGGATAAGCTGCTGGTGCTGTATTGTTGAAGAGATCAGTACCATTTCCTGAGCACAATCGAACGCTGTAAAAGGACTCAAAGGATCAGCTAAAGGTAAATCAAGACACAAATTTAATCATCTAAATGGCAATGCAGAAATAGGAACCAGAACCAGTGAAAGAACGTGTGTTATGATGTTGGAGTTTGAATTTCGTTCAAAAGTCTCTCAAATTCCAATAAAACAACAACATCGTCAGCCCGCTCTATAAGTCACTGCATGAGAATGGTGTACCGGACAACCTAATTAATTTAATTTCTTTGCTCCTCTTCCTCCTCCTTACCGCCACAATAACCTCAGGAGGCCTAGAAGAGGCCTGCCATTTCACGCTTTCTTTGACTTAATTTACCCGTAAGGCCTAAATAGTCAGTGCTTCTTGAACGGGGGATCGGAATGGGTGGGGTTTTGGTACCGGTACTGCCGTGTGAAGACCAGTGCCACTATCAAATACACCCCCCAAGTTAATCCTTTTCCAGCGGCGTGTTGAAGTATCGGTCAATTCGATCCGGTTAAATATGTGAATAATACACAGCCGCTCGCCCGTGAGTACTTCACAAACTCTTAGGCGTGGTTACGTCGAGTTGTAAGTAATTAAGTTTTAAGTACATTTATATTCCTTCTTACTTAACGCAAACAAACGCAAGGGCATTAATAATCCTGATTATGACGCAATCAGATCAGTGATGATACAGTTGTACTCACAATATCTCCTCCAAGCACATCATTTAAACACCGAACCGTTTTTAACGATCTGTACCTAGAATATTTGAGCTTATGCGTGAAAATCCTTCCAAAAAAAGAGTTGAAAAGCTGTTGAACACACGTTTACAATGCTCAAAACACACACCGGGTAGGGGGATTATCGATTCGAACGTTTTGGGGGAATGGTTTGAGCTCGTCTCCGAAAATGCCTGCCAGCGTTACAACGCTGCCCGCCTGTCTCTGTCTGTCAAACACCGTTTGCCCGTGACATCAATCAGCGAACCAAATTCGTGGAGAATTTGTCATTAAACAATTGGTTCGATAAACCCCCCCCCCCCCCCCCCCCCTTGTCAGGTGCCAGGGGAACAGCAAAGAAAAAGAGCGTGCCACTTTTGTACGGCGACTCCGAGCTTTTTGCCGCCGTCCCATCACCCGTCGATGGTTGAGTGATGGTGTGGAATAATTAATGGTTTTTGCAGGCGCTACTGGTGCAGGGTGCGGGAGTGCGAGTCCTGTCCAGTTGCCCATGCGTATCTCTCGATTGCATTACGATTGCAATGGTTGCCATTTTGCTTCGTTGGGGCGGTGGAGGGGCCAACAGCGGATACTAGCGGGAGTAAATCATTTCAGCCTGATTGCAGCCTAGTCTTGCGTACGCGTCACGCCCGCTCCCGTCACGTCCTCGAATGGATTTCGTGCCGGTGACGCCACGGCAATAGCACCAGCCACACACTTGGCACGTTCGGATGTAGTAATATGGCGTTGGTGTTGGCGCATCTATGTGTGTTTGTGGATCGCTGTTAAATAGTCAAATTAATCCATTCAATTACATCGGCACATCGGAAGGGAGCGTTGTGTGTCGTGCGAGCTACGCCTGCTACGACTGCAACATCAGCAGGCCTTTCACGGGATGAACGACTCATCACTCACGGCACATCATGGGCACGACAGAAGAAGCACAGCGAAGCAAAGGCTCCCTCCGGGCTGCTGCTGGTGTTGCACATGACCAAACCCTACCCACCCCCCACGCCCACCCGTTGCTGAGGATCCCGTGAGCACATATCCGTGTGCGACCGAATGTATCGGCCCAGGGCACGAAAGGATCGATAAATAGTCCAAACGTTTTGGTCGGATTTGGGGCCTGGGAAACCGGTACCACATACCACACCCGGGGTAGTATGTGTATCTATGTAGCATACCCCCCTGCCGGTATGCTCCCTGCCTTACTTCCGAACCTCTAAAAACCAAAGCAATCGACCACCGAAACCGATTCTAATGCTGGCGGGCGGCGACTGATGTATCCTGGGTTTGGGCTCGGACGGTTGTGTATTATGTTTCGTAAGCCTGGGATCTTGCGACTTCCTTCCCCCCTCCTCCCCCCCCCCATGAGGGTTTTCCCTCGCACAGCAATGCAAAACGGACAGGATTTTATGTTTTCCCAGCATTCTGGCACCACCGTGTGCATCCGTGAAGCGAACCGTTTGTGTGTGTGTGTGCATGTCATTTGGATCCCCGGATGTGATGGCACGACTGTGGGAAGGCGGGGGGTGGGAGGGAAGGATCGTATGTGTGACACTGCATATGGCGCGGCACAGATCTCACACTGTGTGAATGTGTGCGTCGTGCAGTGTCGTGTGCACATTTGGTTTGGGGGTTCATTGAGGTGTATAATTAAACGTACATTTAATGATGCTCCACGGGATGCTTCCGCTATCCTCAGGCAATTCCCTCCGCCTTCTTCCCCCCGCCTGTCGCCCATTTCCCTAAGGACAGAGAGACATCGGGGGTTGCTTATCATTCGTCTGTGTCAAGATTTTTCCTGCCCGCTTTTGTTATCGCCCCACGAAAAGGCGGCTGGGGGGGAGGGGGAGGAAACCGGGTTTACGATGGGGAGGGCGAGAAAGCACGCAACATGGCAGCCATACGAGAAGAGATTAGGCCCGGGCCCAATCCCCGAGATCTCACCGGGCTGCTGTGTACGGCAGCCAGAGTTCCTTCAAATGTTGCACAATTTGCACCGTAACGCGCGCGGGCCGAATGTGTCGAACGGTGTGGCGTAGTTCGGTCCCCAAAGCCCCGGTCACCCCATTCCGGGGGGGGCCTGTGTGCGAATTGCTCGACTCAGCAAGTTGCACCGGGCCGGCGGAGTGGATAATTATGGCACGCCTGGACGAAACGTATGCACCTTTCGGCTATCGGACAAGCGCATCGGATTGGATGAATTGGATATATTTTTAATTTTATTCCTTTCGCAAAGCTGGAGCTTCGGAACAGGGAATCTACAGGGTGTACCATAAGTTTGCATGCACACATGTTTTTGTTGTTGCCCCATGTTCATATGCAGTTTTAAAACTACATAAACTACACAACTATAAACTACATCTCACGCATCTCAAATGCATCGTACATGATGATTTTGGGTGTGAACAATTCGACAGTATGGCATCAACAAACAACAAACGCCAAATTCAACGTGGCGTACTTTAAAACACTGTTGCTGAAGTTGTTGATGCAGGTTATTGCCTCGAGTCTCCGAAACTTCTAAGGCTCTAAGGCTGGGAACTCCGGAGTAGATTCATGAATCCACTCCGACATTGGCGTCGAAATTCGGATTCAACTCCAGGAAATAATCCGGAGCTCCGGAATATTCCAAAAGTTTACTTCGAATTAATCCGGAGTCGACTCCGCAGTTCACTTCAATATTTTCCATACCATATGACGCTTCTATACCCCCCCACACTGCTCCCCCCAGGAGTATAAGGAAATCGATTTGGATTAGCGCAAGACGGCGTTTCTCAAATCTCGTACAAGTCATGTGTGGCGCTTGCTTCTGGCTTGAGTGACGTGTGACGTTCATGGTTACGCAGCCCGAACCCGAAACCCCGAAACCCTAGTGAAAAAGCTAAAGCAATCGACGCGAAAATCATATCGAGCCAGCGGATTTACATTTTGAGCGGGAGGAAATACTTCATAGGATACGAAATGCATTTCAAAACCGGCGAAGTATACCATTCAAAAGGCAAAGTGGCTTGATAAACCCTTTAAGATACGCCTATCCCAACAAGTGCAGCACATGACATTTCAATGACCTTAAAAGACACCACAATCCCAGCAGGCATAGTTCAATGCAAGCACATGATATCACAATGGCAGCGTAGTTTACCACAACACCCCTACGACGGTAGAAGAGAAGTACGATCCGAGGAGTATAAACGGGTCCCAGGATGAATTTTTCACAGCAATACGATGATTATTAGTAAAATTTATTGTATTTTGAATGAAGTAAAGCTTATTTATTTCGATAAATACAGTAAATATTTTTTCAGATCTAAACAAACATCGTTTGTTTCTGAAAATGCTTCCCAGAGTGCGTTTATACTGATCAGATCGTACTTGGCTGATCTAAGGCCGTTAAAAAATTATGTGCTGCACTTGTGATAGCCGTTTGTGTTGTTTTGTCATCTCAAAAACCCTGTATCTAGTTAGTTTTTTTTTTTCAATTGTATTTTGAAATTGCACTCCAACTTATTGAACACCCTGTAGATCGAGTGGTCGTAGGAGCCTTGCATCCCCCAGCTCGTTGCATTCCATTGCCTTCCCCTTTCAGCAGTGGATGAACTTCATCATCCGTATAAAATGCAAATGCAAATAAAATAACCAACAAAAACACACCAACCGGGGGCAGCTATAATCTGCCACACAGATCCTGGAGATCCTGGATTCGTGGAGATAGTTTTAACAATTCATCGGCACTGCATTTATGTACACACAGAGACAGACTCACACTCACAAAGTCATCGCCCAGGACAGTGCTGGTTACGGGTAGAAATAAATCAATTTGCATCACTAATCGAATCTGCCCATCTCTTCTTGGAGTGATACTTTCTAATTTCTTCATCCGTGGCGTTTAACCGATGCGACAGATAAATAATGCGACAGAGAGTGAGGTTTGTAAATAAAATGAATCGCAAAATTTTCCAACCCGACAGGCGTTACTGGCCGTTCCATTGCCCCCAGGACGCACCGGAATGCATTGTCAATTTATGCTGTTTGTATATGTAAATAAACGAAACTTATGTTCAGACCAGAACACCCCCACGCCCCCCCAGGGGGGGGCTCCCGGATGGATATTTATCATGTGCAAATGCTCTCACACAACACGGGAATGCAAATGCTGCTGCCGGTTGCAACCCGGATATCGTTTCGGTTGGATGCATCTACCTGGGCTGCAAAGATGTATTTTAATGGAACCACCATCCGGGGAGTTGGCCCTTTGGTCCGGGAAGCGAAGGAATCGTACACATCTCCCACTGACAAATCCCTTTCAGAGCTTATCGTAACCCGAATCATCAAAGTTTATGACAATTAGCCCTGTGCCAGATTATGTGTGGGGATCCATTTGCTGTCTCGGCTAGCGGCAACTTCAGTTCGGAGTTGGGCGAGAATAAATGTAATAAAGTTACTCTATCACAGCACGTGACGCCCTAGCGCAAATGTGAGCTTTTATGTACCTTTTAATCTATACTGCTTCCGGTTAGCTAAAAGAAGCTTCCGGCAGTGAGCACCAACTACATAGCAGTTGGCCGTTGGGTATAACTAAAAAAAAAAGGCATTGTGATTGTTTCATTTCATGTATGGGGATCGTGTAGGCTTCTGGCTGGTTTTTTGTCTTTCAATGAAATTTAGAAACCATTATTGTACAACTTTTTGAGGCCTTCTTTGATGAAACTTTCTGCATCAACTGTACCGTGACGAACGACATCCGTTACAATTCGGCCATAGCAGGGACAATGGAGACAAAGGCTTCAAAGGCGTGGGACTATCTAACTTCCTGAGCTGTACCTTTCGTATGGATTGAGTATGAAATCCTGCTTCTCTGGTCAATCTTCTTCCTTATCGGCACAACAACCTCCAGAGGTTTTAGGCTCCGGCTATTTCTGGCTTTCTTTGACTTTATTTACCCGAAGCGAGATAGACAGTCTTGCGTAAGGGGTATTTGGTCTGGATGGGATCTTGGACCGGTCCTGTCGTGTGGAGAACCGTGTCGCTACAAACCGCATTAAAACATAGCATTTGACAGCTGGAAAGAAGGCTTTTGGGCGCACATAACTTGAGCAATTTTTGTCCTTGAGTGAAAACCGACCTAAATCTTCAAGACTGCTATTTGAGGTTCATCAATAAAATTGTCTTTTTTGTATGTAGAGTCAGTTGTTTTTTTTTACTGAGTTTATGCTCAGACTAAGGATAGACGAACTCTGCAATCGAGTTTGGTTCCATTGAGGAATGATTTCGTATCTGAACTCCTGTGGTTGGCGACCTTCTACAAGAAAAGTATACTAAATATGATGTCTCAGTAGTGCAAAACACTATTCACATCCTATAGACAGATTTTAATAACCTTTCAAAACTCTCATCAATAGCCAATATGTCCATCGGGACCAGATAAAGCTTTAGAACTTCATCAACAGTATTTTCAATTAGAGAAGGTGACAGGTTTAGGCAAAATTCAAGTATATTTACTTTCAATATAGATTATTATTCAGTTTATTATTCATTTTTAAGACAATCAGACATGAAATCGTAAACAGTTTGCAGCAGTACATCTTCCAGATGTATCTTCAACATGTTTACGATTGTTTAACGGTTCAAAGTATTAAAGATTTCTGAGCAGTTCCTTACCGTTTACCGATTCTTAGGTAAATACCAGTCCCTCCCCCCCATACGGACACATAAAATGGCGTATATAGAAAATGGCTGGTTGTTACTCACCTTTTCCCTTGGTGCGCACGGCCAGCTCCTCAGTAAACATCCCGACGCCAACCTTATTGTGTGCGTTGATCTTCAGAATGTACTGAGTGCCGCACTTGAGACCGTTCAGCGTGTACGCCATCTGATCGCTCGGTATCGCCACATTCGACCACGTCCCGCTGGTCGTGCGGTAGTACAGATTGTACCCCTGGATGGGAGCACCCCCGTCGCTCGCAACCTCCCACGTAACGCGCAAACTATCGAACGACGTGTACTGGATCGAAAGCTGCGTCACGTTCGGTGTCTGCAGCGCTATCAGCATGTAGTGTATCTCGTCCTCGCCGAACAGATTCTTAGCGGAGCAGGTGAAGTTACCGGCAATCTGCGGCTCGACGCTATGTATCTTGAGAAACCCTTGCGATATGACGTAATACTGGCTGAAGGTGACGGCCTGGTCCTTCGTCAACCATCGAGTGCGGGGCGTCGGATTACCGACGGCGACACATTCCAGCACGAGGCTCACACCGACCGGCATCTTGAGCAGCCGCGAGAAGGACGCAATTTTGGCCGGCGCCCGTGTGTTGGTCGTTTGCGACACCACCATCGTCGGGTCGCCCTCCCCCTTCACCGTCGCGGCCGTCACCCAGAAGTCGTACTTGTTGTTCTCGCTCAGCCCACGCACCTCAAACATGGACGGTCGACCCGTTTCGTCCACGCGCACGATGTTATCTGGAAATTAGATGCGAAAAAAAAAAACAAGACCGACGGAAACGGAAATAATAGCCTCCAATTAGTATCATGTACAGTGGCCGCTTGCTGGCAAACACATTCGTCAGTGTCAGTACGTTTTGGAGAGCCTTTCTTGCCGTGGTCCTTGCCGTACACCGTGTAATGAGTGATGATGCCATTCGGATGAGCGGGCGGTAACCACGATACCAGGATCGAATCTGCCGTCAAGGTAAGCGCTTTGATGCCAGCGGGTGCTTCGGGAACTGTGGGGATTATGAAGAGAAAGGGAGAATTGCAAAGGCAGGTGCAAAATAGGTTAAGCTTATTATTTAGTACACTGCAACTGGTAATCAACGGGTGAAATTGGAAATCTGGACTGTTTATTTGATATAAGCAATTTATAACAAATTCTCCAACTACTGAAGGCTTTTGGAGATGACAAACCTGACTAAATGTTTCGGTACTTAGTCGATGCGTTGAAGGTGTAATGAAATGAAGTTGAAGGTAATTTCATAGAACTTCTGACTAAATTTGAAGTAAGTAATGTGACTTACTAAAGGGTGTCTCACATCAAATTGCACCTTGGAGAAAACGTTGCAGCTTCTTATGTGCTTAAACTCACTTTTTCTTCATGTCAGCTAAAGATTACAACTATTTGGGATGCCTCCGTAGTGCCTGATTAGAAAGAGCCCAGTATTTTCTGATGAGCCTTAGTCCCGGTGCCATGGAAGGCGTCAAATTCTTGAGTACGGTAGAATAATCTCTTTACCTTCGTACTACTTCAGGAAAACATTCGAACAGTGGCAAGGAAGTAGATCAGGTCGGAATATTGTAGAGCACTCGTATCAGCAACGTCCGGCAGTAACGAACTAATCAATGAACTAACGAACGAGCACTACTCTGCTTGAGTATATGAGTAGATCGCTTGCCAAAATCGCTTGCGCGTAATTTCTTGCAAATTTTGTAGAATTCTGTTGCCTTTACTTCACCGAACATTAAATTTGCATTTGGCGGTGAAACATAGTAGCCTCGGATCCATCATGCGACAATGCACAGTGGACGCAATCCATAAACAGGCCGGGATAAAAATAGGAAGTCTTGAAATTATGCTTGTTTGGTTAGAAAATTGGTTTCATACCGTACATAAACAAATATTAAACGTAATTAAGGATGATTTTGCTATTCTAATAATGTTATTTTTCTCTTTTTTGATAAATTTAATCCAATTTTTCCCATTTTCTTATTCATCTGCACACTTTTATCTTCTTCAGTTGATTGCGGTCTCATTCAAGCTTCATAATTAAGTATTATTCAACTTTCATTACTATCATTATCTACTACCTTCCGCATTCCCAAAATAGATTGGTTTAGAATTTGTAATATAAAGTTTTCATTTTTTGTATTATTTATATCAACATTTAATCTATTTACCATTCAAGAACACGTTTTGTAAAGGGTGATAAACAAGCTTTTTAAAGCAATGCCAACAATCGTAATCGCAGCTATACACTAGGAAATATTATCGCTCAAACTTGCTCCTTTTATTTGTTAAATTTCTAGTGCATGGAAATTTTATTTCACTTCAAAAATTCATTTCGCCGAAAGTACAGAGTTGAAAGACCTCAGTTTTTGGGTTTTCTTAATATTTTACAAACTGCTTTTAGTAAAAAATACTGTGAGTACCGATATTTAAAAAATAAAAAAAACGTTTTTCATCCCAGTCTGCGACCACTGTGCAATGAGGCTCCGTCCATATTTGATGCTGAGGCGATTTTCCACGTGTTGGTGTTCAACAACTACTCATGACGTTGTTTTTAACCTAATGCCAGTTCTGTCCAATTTACGGAAAATTGGCATACAATAGGCACACTCCCACAAAAACTATTTCTTCTCAAAACTTCACGGGGATATTTGATCTGGGACACCCTTTGTTTGGAAATATGTTTGAATATGGAGTTTGTTGGAGTCACCGGGATGTCACGTGATGTACAAAATAGTGAATTTAATCGGAAATTGGAAGCGTGAATAAGGGTATGAATTAGATAACTGACCAGTTCAATCGATTATTCGTAACATCGTAAACTTATTAATGGAATTGAATTATAAACGTTGACCTAGTTGAATGCGGCACGTATAACATGAAACAAACATCGAATGAATAGTGGCCTCACCAAACACAATTTGCCAAACGCACCGAATTCGTTTCACCTATCTTCAAAGGATCTAACGCTGGCCGTGGTATTATTGCATACCCAATACCATGGCGCCGAGCCCGGATCGCTCGGGATGTGTAGCGCACCATTGCTGATGATCAAAGCTAGTCGAAATTTATCGAAATTGAGATATCGTCGCGCCCGGAATTGGATGCGGTACACAGTGCAATGCATATCATTAAACATATTCGCACGTCGTTCCGTTTCGCAACGGGTCGAAGGCCATCACCGCTACTTACCGTCCTCCTCCGTCGCACAGTACACCGGCACGCTGGCCACACCGTCGCCCGATAGGGTGAAGCTTAGAACCTGGATGGAGTAGTTGGTCGCCTTCATCAGCGCGTGAAGGTACGTTTCCAGGTTGGATGTGCGCTTGATCTCGAACGGATACACAAACTCGTCTGTGGAGGAATAATACAGCCCACACCCGCGGGATGGTTCCGAGTTAGTTCCGATGGGTGATAAACGGTGACGTTAGCGAGCGGGGTGGGAAGCACTTACTGTTCTTCGTCAGTGGCCGGTAGAGGATTTTGTAGCCCTGCAGCACACCGTTGTGGAACTGGGGCGGTGGTTCCTGCCACAGCACCTTGATGCTTTGCGACGACAGGCTGGAACAGGAGACGTTCTGCGGTTCCGCCTCCGGTGCATCCTCCGACGTGGTGCCGTACACGACCGTACTCCACGGTCCGGGTGCGATGCTGTTGTACGTGCGGATGCGCAACGCGTACCGGGTGAATTTCTTCAGGTTCGCGATGCTTGTCTTCGTGGTCGCCCATCCGTGCACCGTCAGGGTCGTGTTGGAGATGTTGCTCGGGCTGGCGATGAAGTTGATGTTGGTTTTCTCCTCCACGCAGCTGACGGTGTAGCCGAGCAGTTCCCCGTTCCAGGACGCCCTGCCCGGTATCTGCCAGGTGAGGACGAGTTCGCCCATGGCGCCGGTTTTGACTTTCAGCCCACCGGGCGCCTCGCTCGGTGCCTCTTCCTGCGTTCGCACCACCAGCGGGCTCGTAAACGAGGAACACTCAATCTCATTAATGGCCAACATGCGTAGCAGGTACTGTGTGGCCGGGAACAGACCCCCGATGCTCGTTTCATCCCTCACACCACCGTCGATGCTGCTAATGATAATTGGTTTGAATTTGACATCCCACTGCCCCACACCACCCCCCCAAACACACACACACTTACCTTTTGATCATGTTCACCTTCGAGAAGGTGACGTTTACCGTCAGCGGACTGTCCCACATCGCAATCGTGCTATCCGTGCCGGCCCGATGCGTGTCCTGGACCGGATCCTTCCCCAACCGTACCGGCTGGTACTGGACGAGGTAGCTCAACACCGGCGACATGCCATCGTACGGGCGTTTCCACGAGAGCCGTATCTGACGGCTCGACACCTCCATCACCTCCAGGTCGGACGGTGCATCCGGGCGCTCCTGCACGGCCAAATATATCACATGCTCGCTCGTGCCGTACAGGTTCTCCGCCGTGCAGACGTACTTGCCGGAATCGTATCGCTCCGTCAGGCTAATCGATAATTGCGATCGCACGCCAACACTCTCCTTCATTTCGATAATGTTATACCTGGACAAATAAACAGTGGGAAGTCGAGGGACTAGAGCGAGATACACATCGGTAGCAGGCAGACCCCCGAAGCATGGCGCAGCAAGGGAATAATTTCCAGCTTTGCGGAACGATCGTTAAGCGAAGGGAGCGATGCGAGGCAACTAGTAGACACACACGGTGTTACGGCCAAAAAACACTTTCGCATTTGGTCGACCCCCAGTTCCACACCCCCCACTCCCCCCTCCCTGCCCCTCCTTACCGATAGTTGTTGAAATCGATCCGCTGGTTCTTGTGCGTCCAGATGATGTTGATTGGTTCGTCGCCGAGCGCCAGGCACTCCAGCATGACGGCATCGTTCCGGCGGGCGGACACGTTCTTTACCGGCGTATCGAAATGGACCGCCTCGTTCACGTCGATGTGGATGATTTTCTTCAGACTGTTGCCAATCCCGTTTGCCGCCTCGCACATATAGTAGCCTGCGTAGTGCGTGTGGCATCCAAAAAAAAAAAAAAGAAGCACAAAAAGCACGATGCTTTCAGATGAATAATAATTTGAGTGAACAAAATAATGGATTCCAAAACTCGCACCGGCCCATTCTGCCCCTTTCTGGTTGGCTGTTTTTGAGAGCGAATTATATGTTCCGCAAAGTGAAGTTTTCCTGGAAGAATGGTACGAGGTTTTTGCATCGAATGTTCGATATATCTGCCCGCAGAAGTATGTGTTTGTGCTGGAAAGCACGCTCGGTCATGTCTAAAGGGAAGTTTTCTCCGCTCGGCTAATTTCACATTCACGATTACTGAATCAATAATTTAATTGCATGCTTTTGATTTAGTTATCATGGCGCATCTCATTACAGCTGCATTTGCATGGTCTGTATGCGGAATTCATAGGCGAACTTGTAACGTGTTCGAATTTTGATTCATACCCCTGCGTAACATCCCTCGCGAACCGCACAGTTCTTTGTAAAACAATAAGGCTAGCACGGTTATTCCGGATTTTTTAGGATTAAAACACAATGGAAATGATGCTGAAAATTGAATATGTACTGGAATTTGCAACTCGTACTTCCATGTTTTCGGGTCGTATTTTATCTTGAGCAAACGCTGGGAATAAATCCTATAGTAGCAGCGATTAATAGGATTATCAACAGTTCAAATAATAGCGTAAATATTGTAGCTAGAGTACCGCAAGGTAGTACACTACCTCCACCTTACTTTTCAATACAGTAGAACGTCGATTATCCGGGGCCTGATTAACCGGCGGGCGGATTATCCGTGAGCTAAAAAATGACAGCTAGTAGAGTAGTTTTGACTATTTTTAACCGTTTAACCGGTTGGCCGGATAGGAACTGATAAGTTTTTAATTCATCATTATAAAGAAATAATCAAATTAAACTCATTAGAAAATGTTCCATAACGTTAATAAACAATAACTGCTAAATTTAAACACATATCAATGCTTTTAGCTTTGACCTGTCATCTTCATCGTCAGTTATTGGGGAAGATTATACCAAAATATAGAATATAGCTTAAGCTTTAAGCCTGTATCTGCCAAATAATCCAGGTATCGGGCTGTATCTTTCTGTACAGATTCGTAAAGGACATAGCATTTAGCATAGCGTAAAGGACATAGCATAGCAACAAGTCAATTATATGCCCGAACAAAACAACAATTCGCTGGACTTGTCAATATAATCCCTGAAAATACTGTAACAGCATTAAACAAAGCTTTGACTGTACACACTAAACATTGCAGTACATTGAAATGAAAAGTAAACGAGGCTAAAACAGAACAGAACGCCACACTTTCCACCAGAAACATGAGTCGATCGTAGCCACCCTTGCCAAGGCTTAAATATTAATGCAGTAGCGGTAACGCCTTGGAGTAACGTCGTGAAGTAAAAAACGGCGAAAACTCACTCCAAGTTCAACAAAACCAAGCACTCAAAATGATTGTCAATGTTTTCATGTGGTTTAGAGCATCTATCATACCCAGCAGTGCGAAAACTATCTATTTATTTTATTTAAACTATTATTTATTATTTAAAACTATTTAAAAACTGGCAATAATGGGCTAAATAAAGCAACTGGACGTCAGTTATAGAAATAAATGCCGCAATAGCAAACGTCCCGTGGTTTGTCTACTAAAAAGGTGCTGGATTTTGGATTGGATCGGAATACACTTGAGATTGGGATTTAAAAGATGCGTTTTTGAACGAATCGATTGGTTTAGGATTTCGTATTCCATCAATATCTTGCTTAGTCGTTGTATTAAAATTCAACGAAAATTACATGTCATTATCTACATTTCCTCTACATTTTCAATTTTTTGCGTAAGGTTACGAAATTATGTAAATGGAGTAAAATAATTTATATAATAATTAAAAACATTCGGCTGGCACTAAAGTTTTGGAGAGCACTGTAGTCTTGCTGCAGTCTTTTACAATGTAGTATCAAAAATTAATTTGCAAAACCGGGTATTTAACAGCGAAAATCGTACAATTAGTACATTTACATTTACATTCCTTTGAGTTTGTCATTGCACCCAACTTCAAACAAGTAATCAACAGCTAAACCAGACATCGCGTTGATTAAATTCAGCACCTCAAGAGAGAAAATGCCTCAAAAGTGTGCTTTAATTATTGCACAATTATCGCTTATTTGCAGACATTAAAAAAAAACTCTAAACGAATCCGCCATTTACCCACTCTTAACTGTTTCTTAATTATTTGACAAATTTTAGATCTCATTCGTACGGAAAAAAATGATGACACATTAAACGTATGAGCTCAAGATGATGGTAAGGATGCCATCATTATCTACTCACCAGCATCCGGCGACGTGGCGTAATTGATGCTCAGCGAGTTGTTCTTCGACGGTATGGAGTGGAAGTCGGTGGACAGCTTGCCCTTGCCACGGAACCACGTTATCTTCGGCAGCGGGAACCCGTCCGCCTCGCACGGCAACGCAATCGGATACCCGAGCACCACCGCAATGTCGTGCGGTTCCTGCGTCCAGGACGGCGGTACCTGCACCAGCAGCTCGGCCGTGTAGTTGGTCTGGGCGGCGGTGTTGGTGGCGAAGCAGCTGTACCGTCCGCTGTGCCGCGCCGTAATGTCCTTCAGCACCAGCAGCGAGAAGAACTCTTCCTTCTTCTCGCTGACGTGCAAATCCTGCGCTATCGGGGAGCCGTCCTTTTTCCAGCTGAAATAGATCGGCATATCGCCGGCCGACACCGAGCAGGTCAGCTGGGCCCGGCCACCAACTTTCATGATTTTCGGAAATGCAAACGGCTCGATGACGGGTGGGCCTGGAGGAGGAGGCAACATTTGCAAAGTAAAGGATTAGTTTCAATCAAACGCGATAGCTCCGCGTTCCTGACCCTGCCAACCGGGGAGGGAAGTCCGCGCCGTGTGGCGATTGCAACACTTACTGTGTACCACTAATTGTAGCTCCCGGCGCCCTTCGTCGCCAGTTGGGCCGGTTACGATGCACGTGTACGGTCCCCGGTCCTGGGCCGGGTCGACGGTATAAATTTTCAAATATCCGCCATGCTTAACGTCCGCCACACTGTGCCGGGGTCCTGTACGGGGGTCCATTTCCGGTAGCGCGGTCATCACGCCGAATGCAAATGCCATAATAAATGATCCACGCCATGGTAAGCGATACAGGAAGGAGTCGGCCAGCATCGCATAGATACATACAGAGAGAGAAAGTGCGAGCGAGAGAGAGAGAGGGACAAAAAGAGAAAGAGAGAACGGGCAAAAGGATTACATTTAATCGACAAACGGTGCGCGCTTGCACATAGCAGTGGCCACATTATGTTTTTCCATTACGTCCTACCGGAAACCAGTTCATTTCCGCCCCGTATCCAGCGCACGGACTGGATGGGATGGCCCGAGAAGGGGCAATGCATCTCGATCGGCTCGCCAGCAACAGCCGTGATGGGTCCGATGGCACGTACATACGGTGGGCCTGTGGAGGAGAAGCGGTAGCGGTCAGTAATGTCAGTCCAGGGGGGGGGCGCAACCGGGGTATAGCAAGTGCTGACCAGCCGGATGCTTCAAACCACATCATGGTAAATCCTTACAGTGTGCTACAAAACGCTGCGGAAGGTTTAAATGGTTTGGTGGTTTGAAGGATTAGAAAAAAAAACCTTTCTAAGCTACAAACACTGCTTTCTAGATTTAGTTCGATATTTGACACTTAAAATTATATATATAATTGTACATTATGATTATGGATACTTTTATGGGAAATCGTATAGAAACTCCACTTTATATCTATCATCTAGAAGCTCTTTGTAGGAATTATTTTAATTAGTTTACTGTAAAATAGAAGTTATTTATTTTTTTTATTTTATTTCCAGTATGACAATATAAATTCTTCTGCATTTTATTTTATTATAGCATTAGAAACGCAATTCGAATAAGCGGCAATTAGAGCCTGAAAGTAGGCAATTTGCAGCGCTTTAAGGGACACGGATCGCCCAAAATTGAACAACTTAAAGCAACTTAAAAGCCACACAAATTTAAAAAAATGAGTACCGGCAGTCCCCGAGATACGCAGTTCCTCTTATACGTGGCTTAGGAAAAACAGTGGTTTTAAGAAATTTGACAGCTGAGTTAATTTATAGCACAAAATCTAAGCAAAACGGTGCAAAATTAGTCGGCAATACCTTACTGTGTTAAATAAAACATTTGTTTTTAGTTTATGTAATCGTTTTCGTTCGAAAAGTCGCCTGATTTGCTGAATTAGTGAAGCGCAAAGCAAATTGTCAACTATGAAGTATAAACGATTTAGCATTAGGATTCAACATACGCGGAAACACGAATTAAGCGGATCCAAGATAAAAGCGGTCCATTAAAATGGTATATCTCGGGGACAGTCTGTATTTGCTTGCACAAGTCCATTGAGTTCTAAGGAATTTGCTCTATAATAATGGAAATAATGTAGATTGTATTTTTGAAATGAATCGTAAAAAGCGTTTGGTTCAGGGTAGCTATTAGCAATGTAAGCAATTAGAAAATTTACCTCCCTTTTGAATACATTTTGCAAGTACTGAAGCACTGATAAAATATTGAATCACTACATCCAACGCATCTTTTCTGCAGCACACTGTAAAAAAGGCATTTCCATGGGGAGCAGCGACAAGCAACACGATGTGGCATCCCAGTCCGAAGCAGTTAAGCTTTTTCAATGCCTGGCGCAATAGCGGCAGGTGTTAATAGCAAGCACTATCATTGTGCGATCGTGCGATGCCAAACCCAAAACTCCACCCCGAAAAACGGGGCTCCAAACTAAAGTATCGCCCATCTCCCACCTACCGTACACGTTGAGCCGCGCCTTGTGCGTGGCCGTACCCATGCTGTTGGAGCCGACGCAGGTGTACAGACCGCCGTCATCGCTGTGCACATGGCTGATGTTGAGGTGCGTCGTTACGTGACTGTTGATGTCGAGAAATTGATCCATCGTGTAACGGTGCAGCGATGAGACGTCCAGGATGGGCTGGTAGTCGAGCAGCCAGACAAACTGCGGTGGCGGCGAACCGGCGGCCGAACATTTCAATGAGATGTACGCGGCGGCGCGCACATTCTGCTCCACGAACCCGTAGCTTATCTCCGGTGGGCTTTCTGGTGAGTGTAACCAAACGAAACAGTGGTTCAGGGGGAGGGTGGTGGATAAAACACACGACGAACCGCTTGGAGTCCGGTCCAGCACGTACCTCCGAGCTTCAATTCCGAGCTTCCCTGAGCGCTGCTGCGTGCATTCGACACAATGCATTGATAAATGCCTTGATCCTTCTTGCTTACCCTATCAATTTTTAGCGTGCTCGCCGACAGCAGGCTCATGCTAGCGTCCACATGACGATAAAAGGGGAGACAGAGAGACAGAAAGCAGTAAGAGAAGCAGTACAAAGTGGTAGATGAAGAGAAGAAAAACAAAAACGCTAAACAATCCGTGGAATCGGTAAAATGGCTCCAGCCATCCGATCAGGGTGTATGTACGGCTAAGTACGGCTCGAGATTTCACCAACACAGCGTCCGTCTCTCGCCTTCATTGTGGTAGTCATTGTACCGGGCGTACCTGCGTTCGGTTCGACCATTGGCAAACAGCTCCTGCCCGTTGTGAAACCATTCAATTTTGTTCACCTCGCTGCCGAAGATGGAGCAGTTGAGCAGTGCCGAATTGCCCGAGTTGATAATCTGTATCTGTGGATGGATGTGTGCCACGAGCTCGTTGCTGATCGTGAGATGGATTTCCAGCTTCTGTTCGCCGAACTGATTGAACGCTTTGCATATCTGCACGGGAGGGAATTAAATTGAAATTGAAGGTTGCATGTTAGGTCGTTTTCTTTTCTTTTTTTTTTTTTTGCTCTAGCTCCATCATGGTACAATGTCATCGGAACGTTGGACGATGATGGACGGCGTAGTAGGATAATATCACAGCGGAATTTATCGTAGTATGGGTGTAGCAATGGAAATGACACATTCAGTAATGGAAAAGATGATTTAAATAACTATAACCTATATTTAGTTTCCCTGAAGTAATTTACAGTGGTAGCAATAAGTATAAACACAATAATTTCCGGTTGAATATGTTCAATACATTTCGGTGCGCTACTTCTAATTTTGAACAGTCCCTTAATTTGGAATGAATGAAAAATGATCTTAAATTTTTGAAACTAATATTAATTAACAAAAAAGGAAAACGTAGCTATGATATATGCCAAAAATGCACAATTTTATAGGCAAATGTATATACTACAGGATGACCAAAGATCGGGGTAATTGCAATAGATGGCAGAGAAAAATAAACTTCCCATATTTCCTGCATTTGAAACCAAGACGACCCAAAATGTGAAGAGATAGTTTAATCGTGTGACATCGTTGTTGCACGCCTTGTCAAAAAAAAAATATTTTTTTTTGATAACGAAATGTAACACTTATCTAGAGAAGACTACAATTACTATGTTAATGTTCATTGGTAATTTACCCAAAGGAGCCTGTTGTATTGATTTTGTACAAAAAGTGCAAACGAATATTTTATTCTACGCGCATCAGAGCGTCACCCATATGTAGGTGACACTGGCCCTCGGGAACATTTCGCCTCACCCATATTTGAGTGACATGGTACGGAACGTGTTAAAGCACGTGTAAATTAGAATATTTTTTCAGGATTTCTATGAACTATTAGCTATCAGTTATCAGCAATTATTACTAACTGTCAACTGTACTCCGTTTAAAATATGTTTAATGCATTATTAGGTATTTTTATACTCATTGCAACCAGTGTATTTTTTAACTAAATTTGTTATTATCTATAGACTATCTGCGATATTAACGTGAAAAGCAATCACGAACGAATTATGCTCAAATTGCACTTTTCATGCTACACTCCAAAAAAAAGTATTATCATCACTAAAAGCAAAGGATTACAAACGGTTGCATTCATCGAAAAGTATAGCTGTCAGCCAAGATTTATCAATTAAAAAAGAGGGCCCAGCAAAAAGTGATCCTTTCAGCAAACAAAATTGAAATGATTCTTCACACAAAACTATAACCCTGTCCACAGCGCGGCAGATCAATCATTCCACTCGTTCTGCAGGAAATATTGTAGTTGATAGCACTGTTGTGATTTCACATTCATCTATAAATCTCCGGTGGTGGGCAAAGTAAGGATGGCGGGTAAGGATCGATGAACGGTCGGATAGTGCATTAGTGGACTACGAGAGCAAATCCTTTCCCGGGAGAACAGCGGTGAAATACCAAATGGAGAGTGGAGCTATGGAACAGGATAATGGGAACAGCTACAACAATTAGCTGGTTGTGAATGCAGCCCGGGGGCATAACCGAATGGCATAAGCGCAAACAAACAAACAAACAAACCATGCAAAAGAAGCAAATAGAAAAAAAAAACACACACACACACACACACAACTCAACCGACTGAACTAGAAACTGTGGAGTGGATTAGTGCACGGTTCCGATGCTTTCGTTTTGTGCTTTCGCCCATTTTACTATGCACTGCACCACCGGCCGAGAGCATCGCAAACATGCAGTTGCCTCCCCCCCGTATCGGTTGCATGCTGATGTCACGCTTCGATGAATCGTTATATTCTGGTCAGTTCCGGTCAACTTTGCATGTGTGTGTGTGTGTGAGGGAAAATCTATTATACGTAAATAATTACCCATCTTCCGGCGTCCCGTTCGTCGACGTTACGGATGAATAGCAGCGACTGCGATGGCACGATCCGCTGCGAGGACGGCACGGTATATAACGATCCAGTGTCCGAGATGCGAAACCAACTGTCCGGTCGGTTTGTCCCGCAGTTCGCATTCGTGTGCATGTCGTTCGGTGTGTGTGTCAGCGTGGACATGCCGTGGGACGGTATGCGAGATGGGCGAAACGAAAGCAAACCGTGATAATGTTAATGCTAGCACCGGTGTATGGGGTGAACGGGGGTTTTTTTTTGTAGGGGAAGGGGGGAGGGGGGAGTGGGAGGAGATGTACCCCCGAAAGATAGAGAAGGACATTGGGTAAGGAAACAGCAACATCATCGATGTCGGTCATCATCATCCGATGGACGGCAAATGGGAAACAAATAAATCAAACCATGTGCATAATTAATGTTCAATCAATTCGATTTAAATTAGTTTACGCTCTGATAATTCGCTATCGGTACCGATGAAGGAAGCGACAGCGTACACAACAATGCACGCGCACTCGCGCAAAACCAACATGTCGTGCGAGCGTGAGCGGACCCATGCACGGATCTGCCGAACCATTTCCGAAGGAGTAACGCCGACGTACGTGAAACGCGAAACTCATCTTGATTTTGAGCCGATCCTAATGGATTGGATATTTCACCCTCCATTCTCGCTCGCTCTCGCTATCGGCCCGCATCGCCCTTGCGTTGGTTGATTGCATTACAGAAGCGCGCACATTTCGGTGGCTCATTTCCCGCTCCTCCGATCTCGTGTGGGCACTACAACTACCTGGCCAAAAACCGGATCGGATAACATTAACCCGATAAAGATACACACACACACACACACACACGCGAGCGGGTGATAGATTGTGTGTGTTTGCGCGTGTGGTAATTATTTCGACCGGATTCGGATTAGCGCCAAAGGTCCGCACCATGCTGGGTGCGAAAATTGCGGTCCCGACCAGCCATGATTAAATTTTGTTTCTAACTCATCGCGATGGGCAGAGGTCCCGGTGTTCGAGGGTGGAAATTAATTCCATTTCGGACCACGCTTCGAACACGATCCGTAAGAGTGATATTATTTTATAGAAAAATTCACCCAAAACCAATGGCGGCATGGTAATCAAATATTTAAAATTGCCGAAATAAATTCCATAATGTTGTGTTATAGTCGTTCAGTGGTAGCTTAATACATTAGCTTGTATCTAAAGATTATCACGTTTAGGTTTGGACGATCTTTAAACCAGTATACAGTGCGTTACATAACTATACAAACCCTTTTTTGTATATTTTTGTATAATACAAACAATAAATTATTTTAAAGATATTTCCATCCTTCATCGCTTTGTTATAAGATGTCATGTAATGCAATTTGTTTATTTTCGCTTTACGAAGATATTCATTTGCACTAAAACTGATAAATTACAGTTTAAAGTATGTGTATCAGTCCCTGGAATGTAATAAAGAAAGATATGCAGAAAATTAATCCAAGCAGGCCGAAATAGGCCCAAATGCAGAACAAATTGGCTTCAAATGAGACAACAATTTCATAATCTACCCATAAAAAGTGCATTATGTTGTATGAATTTGTGTAATTGTGATTTAACCTTACGTGCTGTACGGCGAACTCACTGTCGTTGCGTCATGAGAATGACACCGGACGACCGAGCCCTTCAAGTCCTTTTAGGTCATCCACCTGGACAGAGGACTCCGTGGTCTTGGCCTGCTGCAGGAGGCCTCTGAATCGCTCATGGCCGAGCGCCGTCGTCTGCCAATCCACATTCTCAGGCTTTCTGCCGCAACGCATCAACGCCATCACTCGTTCTCAATTTGGGTCTACGACCCCTCCACTGTTCACATGGACGACTTAAAATAACTGAACGGTTTTGATTGTCCGGTGTCATTATCATGACGTGACCAGTCCACAAGACGAATTCGTTATACGACGGTGAGTTTCTGATACAGCTCATAGAGCTGGTCATTGTAGCAGCTCCTCCATTGTCTTTCCACATATACGAGGCCAAAAATCCCTCTAAGCATTTACCTCTCGTAGAGGTTTTCCTTAGTTTCGGACAAAAGTCCATGTCTCAGAGGCGTATATGAGTGCTGGAACTATATAGGTTCTATCTAGTCTCAGCTCGCGACAGGTGTTATGAGTAGAGAAACAGACTCAACATGAAGTCCTCAACATTAACTCCACGTTATGGCCATTTTTTTTATAAACCAAAGCTCAACAATTAGCAAAAAAGGGCTGGCCATTGTTCTTGAATAAAAAAAGCTCAACAATCACATAGTTATGTTACGCACTGTATAAAGAAGCAATTTAAATTCTGATCTTATTTACTTGCAATGTACAGTGTGTGCTGCATTAAACGACTAACAATAACCACGCTAAAGTCAGCTCCATACAGAATCTCAGCTGAAATCAACAAAATTCACCACAAAATACAAGCACACACACGCACAGTAAGCAACGATTGCTGCTGTGTCTTTAAAGCGTAGCGAGAAAAATGCATCACACATTCCGTTACTGCATGCCACCACGGCTTGAATCTTGTCGGGATTGATGTATAAAGTATCCACTTCTCGTCCACAGCCGTTAGACACACACCCAGACAGGTGCAAAGTGCGGATTAAACACTGCCCCGGCCAAACCTCGGTGAAACATCAAACAACCGTGCGAGATTGATCGAGGGATACTTTAATCGCTTCCAACCAGTGCCGTCGAGCGGGACGACCACCCGACCGGTGGTCCGTACGCTTTCCGTCGGGCACTTTCTCTCACGGCAAACGATCAAAGTGTATCAAAATTGCAGTATCCATCAATGGATCATAAATGAATTTATTATGAGTCTCCGGGTGTCTCCCTGCAAAAGGTTGACCAGTTGACACCCCACCCTGTACATATCGCTCTCGTTGCATGCCATGCCGATGGCGCAAAAGGGGTGAAAACATAAATTTCCCATTACCCAGGGAAAGACGAAGGTACACACGCCGTGCCGGGCTGTGGGCGTGGGGAAGCGTTTGTGGCTGAAAATTTGTTAGGTTAGGTCTCGGTCTCGCACATACAGAGCAACCTGTGTTCCCATTGTGAGGAGGCGCATAGAGCACCGGGGGGAGGGGGTGGGGGGAACCATAGGGCTTACTGGAAACACTGCAGCTGGAGCTATCAAAGTTAATGGGATGAAAATACTTACGAGAAGCTGGGAACGGGATTTCCCTGGACATTGCACGGTAACTGCACACTGCTTCCCTTGCCGACCGTGAGCTCACTTACTGACTTTTGGCTAGTGGATGGTGCCATGTTCGGAGCGCTATCTACGTGTGTGCGTATGCATCGGAACGGTTTCGATCACGGAGGCAAGTGGGAAACAAAAAAAAAAAAGGGGGCAACGATTAAGGATGGAGAGATGCGCTTAATAGTGTTAGAACTTCCGATACCCGGATATGCGGATGGCACTGGGCAGTGCGAGGGTTTGGCACACCAGGGCTCACGTACCTTTCAGTGTAAGCAGGATGGCGTCGCTTGTTTTGCGCTCGCCCGTCAGCGTGTCGACCGTTACGCACGAGAACCGCTTCAATCTGTCCTCCTCGTTGACGTTCCGTACGCACAGCTCTCCGCCGGGCGTTGTGACAACATACCGTGTGCCTGTGGGGGTGCGGGTGGTGGTGAGCATTGCAAAGAGTGACAGTGGCCGGCAGCTACTCACCAATGTCGGAACGGCCGGGTAGCAGCATTTCCTTCTCGCCGAACCATGACGACACATGGACGAATTCCCGCACGTGCGACGAGACGAAACATTTCAGGAAGGCCGTGTTGGCGAGCGTCACATCCGCGTTCTCCACCTTCACCTCGTACGGTTGCCGTACCACTGCCCGCATCGAACCGTGCGAGTGTGTGTGTGTGTGTGTTTGGATGGCAAGGAATAACAGCATTCACCGAGAAGGAAAACAAAGTTTCAGATCAGTGTTTAATGTGCGAGGCTGAACGCTCCAAGGATCTTCATCGTCGTCGTCGTCGTCGTTGTGTCGCCATCCGGGGGGGGGCTGGGGGGTTTTGGACAGGCGATGTCGACTTACCTGCTCGTACCCGGATGTCGTGGCTCAGCAGTACGTAGTAGGAGTAGCTGATTCGGCACCGATAGGTCGTATCGTGCACGTCCGTCCGAAAGAGATGGCCAGCGAACGGGGGAAAGTAGAGTGTTCCGTTCGGTAACGCTTGCCTGACGGGATGGAAAGCATAGTCCATGGGTTAGAGGGTTGAAGATGTGCGACTCCGTACGCTCGTCGGTCCCGAAGCCCAGCGTACCGTCTTCCAGCTATATACCGGGGCTGCGTATGTATTGTCAATATTGCCCGACATCGATACATGCAAATACACATGCGATACAATACGGATCACCACCCGGCACCATCATTGGGGTTGGGGATTTGCCCAACGAACGTCGGGCGGAATGCAATCATATGTTGATTCAATGCTGAATTTTTGGGTGAGTGATACAACACATAGCCCTGTATGGGTACCACGCTAGATATATTGCTGTTAGAGAGCTTCTTCTCCTTTCTTAGCCCACCACACCCCCCTTTCTCTGTTACTGCCACCTTTCCTGCTACTGCTCCTCTGTTTTTTTTTTCAACCGATCGGTTCCAGTTCCAGCGAACGGGATTTGGATCAATATACGTACACAATTTGATTATTGCTGAAATGCAAATCGTTAGCTGTGGCAAAGCAAAAATCTAGCATTTTCTGCTGGTTCGGTAATGTGTTTATTGTCAGCATTTTTGACAGACACCATGCATCTGGCTGTATGCTTCGAGATGTGTTACAGCAAACCCTGGAAGCTTTATTTGCAGAAAGAAGCCATTTGGAATCCATTTAGGCAAGGAACAAAACACGCGCAATGCCCTTTGAGCTGCAGGAAATTGTTTTGCAGCATGGTCACAGGGGTTTTTATTTCAAAAATACGTTACAACAGGTAGGAAATTGGATTTTCACAGATAGTTTCACCAATTCTTCATTGTTTCATTCATTGAAGTAAAACATTTAGATGGTGAAGACAATGCTTTTGGTAATCCATTTCTCCTGTTCAAATGTGCAACTTCAACATACAAAGACGCACGAAATGGTCCCAACGAACTTCACTCGAACTTTAAATCCCTGTAATAAAACATTGCTGGTTGGTAGTGGAGTTGTCCTTCATCGGGCAAAGGATTCTGTCGAAGGAGAAGGAGGAGGAGAGGTTGACAGATTCACAAAGTGATTGTTATTGAAAGTATATCCAAGAATTCCTTAGGAACCTCGCCACTGTATTCGATAGTTTTATTTAAATATTAAATTGAATCTAGCAGGGTGGCGTTCCAAGAGGACACCATTTAACAGTGACCGTGCAATTGGATGGTGACAATTGCTTCGGAGGCTTTTTCTACGAGACTTTTTTTATGAAATGCGATGAAGAGGATTGCCCCTTATACTAGGTTTGTAATATTTTAGTAATCGTATACTATTTTAGTATTCCCCCTTATATTCCCCGTTTTTTTATGAAATGATTTTTGTGATTTTATGTTAAATTGGCAAAATTACATTTTTAATGCTTAAAATAACAAAATATAACTTTTATTATTTTATTCATCGCAAACACGCGAAGAGTTTGTATTCTTTGAGGTATTTTAATTTTTTGAAGTTTGAAGTTTGGCGAAAAATAATCCAAATAAAATTATTATTGTCATATTAACCATTAAAAATATAGTTTTTCATAAGGTATTTACTATGGTAGATCAAAATAAGGCTATTTACCGTGACCGATTCAAACATTTCAACGCCATTTTTTAGCTGACGAATTGTGGATTCACGGTGTCAAAGTGACTGTTGATGATGACATTTGGGTGGGTTTACGATGACCGATTGGCTGTGTAAATCATGTGTTAAGGCTAAATACCACGATACGTTGTAAAATATTCTTCAGATCCAAAAAAGCCATTAATTGAACTTCTTCAAAATACCACTTATCAAAGCTTTTTTCTTTTAATCTCATTAACACATTTCAGTTTGAAATATTTCAATTAATCTAAGATATAATTTTATGGTGCTTTTTTATTAAAATAAAGTTAGCAAACACAGCAAAGTAGTTGACGTACACGATGGGGCGTACCGATTGATTCCTGAAGCACAACATTCTAACTTCCAATCGCTCTCTGTCTCGAACGAACGTCTCCATCGACTGTTACTGTATCATCCGCTTTCCAGCAAAGCCATCTCCAGCGGTATTGTGTGGTGACCGGATGCCAATCAAAGCACTGCACAAAATCCAAGAAAAGATCCTTCATCCCGGATGCTTTATACTTGCCGTTGTTTCGCCATTGCGAGCTGGTTCCGAATACGGTGGCTGTGTGCACATTCTTACACACACACACACCTCATGTGTATGTGTGTCTCTGCATGTATCGAAGATGTTTTCGAACCCGCAACGGCCACGTACATCCCCGACCCAGCCACACGCACGTAATCCCAATAAATATTGCATCAAGACTGATAAGTTTACGGTAGATTGAACAGGTACATAATGCACCGTATATAATGTCCCGCACACGAATGGGTGGGTCTGAAGGCCCACACACGCGCCACGCACATAATCAAGTGTACTATCACGAGGTAGAACATAAAGAATGGCATCTTTCGCCCTCTGCGCTTCGGCTCAGATTGCGTTTTGCACGAATTAATGCGGCAGCGTTCTGCTGTTTCGTTGGTTCCGACAGCCTGAGCACTGTTCCGTACCTGTTGTGCAGTGGTGTGAGGGGGGAAGGGGTGGGGGGAGAATTTGCTTTTGTGCCTCGAGTCGAGTTTTCGAATAAACTTCGGTTTACATGTTAGCGTGGTGCGTGGTTTTCCCGGTGGGAAATGCGCCGTCGCCGGGGTGGAATGAAACGCGCGTCGACAGTTGGAAAAAGGTCGCAACCGCAAATCGTGACTTTGGTTGTCTTCTAAACTTTTTCCAAACCACACACACGCGCGCCCACCCAACGGCGTGACGGTTCGTGTGAACAAACTCCAAGGAGCGCCCGAAAATGGCACCCGGGGTATGTGTGCGCTTACGTGCCCGTGCTGGGATCCTCTTCCTGTAGTTTATTTCACCGTTCCGTTGCGCCTTTCATCTTTAATTAATAATTCACGTATCAAAACGGCGCGGTGCGCCGCGGACGGGTAGCGGGTAGTTTAGCCGACGGTAACTTTAGCCGTCCCCCATTTCGGCCCGGTGGCCGAAACGCATCGTCCCAACTCCGACGATAATCTCGTGTTTGATATGTGATCTGAAAAGTTTTCGCTCCACTTACCTCAGTCCCGGCACGCTGCTCACCAGGCTGCCGTCCTTCAGTATCCACTGGATGATCATTTGCGGACCACCGTAGGCCTGGCAGACGAGCTGCGCGTTGCCGGTGTCGTTGCTGAACAGCACGCTCGACGGAAGCTCGTGCAGAAAGTTGGGCATCTGAAGATTTTCCGACGACAGCGCATACCCTGCCTGCTCGATGAGTATCGCCATTGCTAGGCAGTGCACGAAACCTGCGTCCGATGGACGGGGCAAGCACGGTGCGTGTGGGGTGTGGTATGATTTATGAGGTTACGCGGTAGTTTATTAGTGGATTTATTGCTGTTCGTAACAAAATTTGTCTAGCTCCCTTAATATGCTACCCACCATTTTGGGGGTGGATTGGGAATAATGGCGTAGGGTAGTGTGCGGATTTGGGAAAGATCGTGCCCGTACTTCTTCTACCAAACGAGAGCATTGTGTATGTAAATACACGAACAATAACAACCGCTACTTACCGGGCAATCGTGATAGTGTTGCTCTTGCCGCTTCCATAATTCCTAGGCGATACTGAAAATGGAAGAAGAATTGCTGTTTTGTAAAACTTTTCCTCTCTAGCATGGGTATTACTATCGAGAATAGTGCGGTGATGGTAATGGGATGAGCCCGTGTGGGAATAAATATGAGAAATAATCTATTGCTTCGAGTGTGGCAGACCGAATACTACCGAAATGTGAAAATCAAAAACCAATTGAACCAAGGACAATGTATATTTATTTTCCCTCCCACTGTGTACCAAGCGTACATTCCTTCACTCAGTGACAACTAACTGTAATATTCCTAACGAAATCTTCTGTATATCTGGTGGGACCAGCTAAATGTGCTCTATTGCGAGCTGTCTACATCAAATTTAAAGATTTCAACGGTCTATTGATAACAATTGATTCGTTTAGGCTGAGAATCGCGAAAAAAAATGATCACAATACGCTTACAAGCTCGGTTAAGTCATTTTGCATCATCATAAAAACTTCAAAAATCTAGGATAACTTAAAATAACACTGAAACTACAGGGTTTTACTATACACAAAATCCCCGCATACTTGATACTCGATGTACTCGATTTTGCAATATTTTGCGATATTTTGGAAATTGAGTTCATTCAGTTTCAGGGGAAGTTTATTCAATAATTAAAAAAAATTCCTCCGAACGACAGTTGTCGAAGCTTAAAAACACAATGAAATAATAGAACAGATGGAAAGTTTATTAGTTATTTGGATAGAATATATGGTAAATAAACACAATTCCTTTCAGTGCCGCGTAATTTGACACCAAATGTTCTCTTATCCGTTTTCTTGTTTGTAACGCAATATATTTTCTACGGATCACACTTTAGCGCATTGTATGCGAATCCCACAGCACTTTCCCGTGTACTTGAGTCATATTAACCTCCACGGATCAAAATCCAGCTCTTCCAGCACATTCGCGACCAAGTGTGTCACAGATATTACGTCTCGATGCCTTAAATATAACTTCGTAGAATAACAAATACACAGATTTTAGGAGAACCTATAAGCAGATAATTCGTTCACAAATTAATATCTTTCATGAGGCGATCAACGCCTACTACATATGCTCCTGAGCAATTTCAATCAGTTTTATTTTCACCCATCCTGTCAAAATCTATTTTTTTCCTAGGTTTTGTTATTAATGAACATAATTTCTATTTCCCATTCTGCACATCATTTGTTTAAAATTTCGTTAAGTTTAGGTACAACATATCTCAACTTTTGAATCCACTTGTAGACAAACAGGATGACCAATTTGACATTCACTAAAATGTGCGATTTCGTATCCTATTCTTGCAATTCCGTAAAGTGTTTTGTGTTTCACTATCAAACTCCACGTTTATCATAATCAGTAAGTTGGGATCGCCATATCCATTCTATCGTAAAACCCTGTTAAAACACACCAACTATTTAAACTGTGGATAACTGCAGTTGCAGTTAAAGCTTTATGAACCAATAAACTAGCTGATGAGTAAAGAATTCCTTCATTTTCAAACTGTATTATATAAAATAAGTCAAATTCCCTGTTTTAACATGCTTCAACAAATTAAATTTTGGTTCCCAATCTAATGCTTCGATTCAATTTCTACGTTCTACAAATAGTTCATATTGAAAATGACCGTGTCGTTCACTTCAAACTTCAACATTAGTGGCACACATTTGTTATCTGAACATGACCTGCAAAAATGATAGCATATTATACCCCGCCACCGGATTGGATACCTTTTGCCGATATGTTTATCTAGTGCTATAATATAGCGGGTTGATATACTATTACGCCATACTACGAACGGTGGAGTGGGCGTATGTGCGGTGGAATGTGGTACCACATACTACAAATTTCAGTGCTGTACAGCTTCCCGGTGGAAGAGTGTGTACGGTCCATGTCCTTCGCGCGATGTATTACGATAATCATGAATGTTTAAATTCGAAATGGCACCCGGACCGATGCGCACCAGCTGGTACACGGATGGTTGTGGACACATACACGTACGAGTATCTAACGCATTGCCCGTAGGGGCAAAAATCGTCCTGCAACACACGCACACACAACACAGGCACTCCAACTCACCGTGCGCTGTGTACCGATGTCGAGCGTAGTTCTTAATCAACCAAATGACAAATTACCACCCGTGGTGTTTCGTTACAATCCACTTGCGTTAGCTGTTGATAATTCATGGCATTGAGTATGGTGGTGTGGCGAGAACTTCGGCGAAAACTCTGGCAGGTTGAACCGCACGGGCGGAAGATAACCGCGACGGAAGGAGAAGTAGGGCGTGTGTCAAAGACAGTACGGTAAATGGCATTGTGTGCTGGCGTGTCGCAGCCCTCGTAGGCAAACCGGGCAAATGGCGCAGCGTGCGGCGTGCCGGGTACCGAACCGAAGATACAATAGCCGCACCACAACTGTGCGAACAGTACAACCACCAAAACCCCCCGAGGATAATGACAGGAAGGAAGGCACGTTGACTTGCCACCGCCTGTGCAAAAAAAAAACATACATTACGGGATGCATTTTTGGGATGCACTCCCATCGCGGAGGGGTGAGAGAGAAAAACCACACACACACAAACATTAAAAACAAAAAACAAATAGAAAATGGAAGACACGATGGTGCACCTGGTGGGGTGGGCAGGCGACAACCATTCGTTCAAACCGTTCGGAAGCACGAGTCGCTTGGAGTCGAAGAGCCTTTGTGATATGAGCGTTTGTGTGTGTGTTTTTTTTTTCTGTTGCGGTTTTGCAGCTGCGAGTGAAAACTTCGAGATGGTGATGGGAAAAGTTGGAGTACAAATGGTTTTTTGATTCACCAAAAATTTATTCCACCTCCGTCGCGCCACGTCCACACTGGCAGCCGGCGAACGATGTGTTAAAGGCTTGCCCTTGGAAACTTTTGTTTTGTTGGCATCATCTCTCTTTCCCCCGCAGTGAAACTTCGTCATATGGCGATTACTTTCCGAACAGTGAAGCCGCAGCAAGCCGCCGCTACCTTATTCGTGCCGTTCGCTGCACAAAACCGTCGCGATTGGATTGAATGCAAATCTTCAATGGAAGTTCCTCGTGCATTTTTTTTTTTTTGGTGTGTGTTTTCCACGATAAGTTACGGCTGCGAGTCGCAATGTCGCGTAGACTTTTCCAGCTCTCTTTGCTCTCATTCCTTCCCGTGTTCTGACGGGGAAGTGGTGTTACGAGTAGGGGGTTTTTCATGTTTTGCTTCGCCGTACCATCTCTTACACTGCTCAAAATTCAAATGAACGCCCCAAGCAATTGTCAATGGAAGCAGCTCGTGGAGGGGATGTGCAGCAGTTAGACAAAGAGCATCCAAGATACTGGCCGACGTGGAGTCGCGACCGAGCTCCGTGTCAAGTGGGAAGCAACGCCTACGTTCAACTGGGAAGTTCTCCGCCCTTACGTGCAATGATTTCGCACACGCGTGCACACATCAACCAAACCGTAGATCAGCAAACGGTTACAACGGCGCCGACTATCGTTGGTGTGCTGGTGATAATACGAAGCCATGATTATCATTCCACCCCTCCACCTCTCAGTCAGCCATGTTTGGGGTGCAAAAATAATGGCATTTTGCGTTCGAATGTGCGCTCGGTAGTCCGCCGGGACGGACTTGCATTGCGGCGTGGATGAAAAAAAAAAAACGGGTGAACGCAGTGAACGTTTTGAGAATAGCATTACGTGTATCGTTAGACGTCTCATTAATACTTAATCACCACACTGTACGGGCGCAACTGAGGTCGCCGGAGTGTGATCGAGCGAGCTTGAAGTATGAGCATGACAAAGTATCGCGACGTGTGCCGTGCCTGCGTTATCATGCTGGAATCACGTGGAAACCCAACCGTTGCGTATTTGATATGTTGTATTTGATGATGGAAAACATCGTACAATAATAAAGGGTTTGGTATTCACCACATCCGCTGGGCATCGTTCAGGGTGAGTGTGGAAGGCATCGTATTTATTGCTTAATCAAATGTATTTACGTGCGTGCTCATAACGCGGTTTAAATGTTTCTGGAACGTTCAATAAATCTGCGATAATACTAAGAGTGGCAACAGTTTAAAATAGTTGCAAATTCTGAAGCTCGTCTAATCGTCTTACCGGACAACATCAATTGAGCACTAGTTTGGGTGCAAATTTCCTAGAAAATCTAATTTATTTAAGCACGAAGTCTCCCTTTGAAATGTCCTTATGCTATAATTGTGGCACCTGGAAACCCCGCAGGTATTCATAATTGGTTTTCGTTGTCTTTTGTTTCCGTTAAATTGCTTTTATTTGAAGCGCGAAAACAAGTGTACAATTCGGGTGACAGCGCGTCATAGTGCATAAAATTCAGCAAATTGATACAAAGTAAATAAAACTGTAAAATAATTGATGCGTTTAATTAGGAGCTTAAAAAAAGCCTAATTTCAGTTGTTTTAACAATTCAATCAATTGTCAAACAATTTTATTACGTACACTCGAAAATAACAAGACCTATCGATTACTACTTCAATCAAAGTAACTGTTGTCAATTTTAAAATAGTTTAAATGTATTTAATATATTGTAAGGGGCTGGCAATCAGTTCCATTTGGTAATTTGTTGACATTACCTATATTTAAAACTAAAGTTTAAATCACGTGTGATAATTTTTTTACGAAGAACATATAAAAAAGTCATAGTGGCAAGGCTATTTGAGAAAAGAAATCAATTTTTCAATTAATTCACAAAACACCAGGCGTCTCCATGCAAAAAGTACAAACGGATGGAGCCGCCTGGTGATTGATTTTTAGTATGAAACTAATTTAACAAATACTGGGCGTCTCCATGCAAAAATGCTAAAATGATGGAGACGCCCGGTGTTCCACTTACCGGGCTTAATGACCCTCTAGCACCTCAGAGTTCTCTTGTTTCACGATCTTCATTATACAATATATAATTTATCAAGTGGTTTCGACAATCGATTACGTACATAAAAGAGCTAACAGTCGATTTGCTAACTGTGTGCGGTAGTTTAGAGTGTTTCATTAGTTAAAGTACACCCTTTAAAGAGAGCGTGCCAGAAATTTTCCAACAATCTCTTCGCAGAATAAAAACTGTGGTTTATGCTTTTTGACGCTTCAATAAAAACTAAACCCGATTGCAACACACAAAAAAGGAAACCATTCATTTTGTTCAAAAGCACACTTCACAGCTGCGATTGCTTTCAAAACTAACCGAATTGTTAAGTCATTTAGTTTCAACAGGTCCCACCACTGCTAGGCAATCATTCTCATCGCACATCCGATTTGATTAGCACCGTTTCCCGTTTCGTTTGGCAACCGTACGTTTTGCGGAAGCAAAAAAATATGACCATACATACATACATACATTTTTTGGGGCGCTTCTGTTCGTAGCTGGGGACGGAAAAAAAACAATGTCATAAATCTAAATCGGAAAAGTTGTACCATTGGACCAGAGATGTACGTATTCTATGTATTTGGGGATGTCTTGTGATGTTTGGCATCATGATCAAGCTGGTTGCGTGGAAAGATGGAACTCGTCGAGAACAATATGTTGCCAGGTTATGGTCAACTGATGCTATCAATCTGCATGAAATTGAATATTCATCCGTTTTGTTTTTGCACATGACCCTAGTTGGAATGGGCATAACTGTGCCGAGGGAATATCGAAAGAACTGTAAGTAGATACTTGAATTTCGACCAAAACTTTAGCCACATTTTGAACAGAAGCTTCATACAGTTTTGAATAACAAATATTGAACTTCATTCGATATGCTTAATTACCACCGCAATATAATAGAAAGATATACTCTATAAGATATAAAGATACATTATTTAAATCACAAACGTAGGTATGGAGAGTACGTGTCAAACTGAATTAAATTATTGCATAAAGGAATTGTGTTTAATATAATAATAATAATGAAACTATCTATTTATCTCACAGAAAAGATCCTTTATACATATGTTTATTCAAAAATTAAATATTTAATCTTTACTTTAAATATGCATTCTGTCATACAAGTATCGGGAATTGTTAATTAAAAACGCGAATCTCGAATCTCACATGTATTTCAATTTGTTTTCTTCACTAGAATGTTTACACAACTGGTCTCGATTGTTATGCAAGTTTTTGACGTTGTCTGTCAATTAGAATGAGTTTGACATGCAATTGTTTCTGCTATAAAAATATCGAAAATGTAGAAAAATATCAATCAAAGAATTTGTCAGAATTTTTTCTGTTTTGAACGGAATTTCTTTTGCGGAACCACTGAAAACACTGCAAAACGCTTCTCGTGAGAATGTTTCGTCAAAAACACGAACCAACGAGTGGAAAAAAAACGTTCGTAGCGGGTCAAGACATCGTTGAAGATTTGCCCCACTTTGCCCGTCGATTGATGAAAACGTCAAGAAAGTCGAGAAGGTGGTGATTGAAAACCATCTTTTTAGTTTACGAGAGATTGCCAATGACTTAAGCGTATCTCACGAAACGGTTCGAAGGATTCTAGAATGTCAATTGGGCATGAAACGTGTGACTGCTTCAACTCGTCCCAAGAGAGTTAAATTATTTTTCCAAAAACTACATCAAAAGAAGATGGCGGAAGACATGCTTGAAGCAAGCGTAATCTGACCCCTTAGCCTCTCGGACTCTCGGACTCGACCTTCTGTGACATCTTTCTGTTCTCAAACATGAAATTGCCACTCCGGGGACGCCGCTTCGATTCAACTGCGGTGATCAAGAAGAATTCGCTGAAGGCGATCGCTTCAAACGCCTACAAAAAATGTTTCGATGATTGAGAAAAAAGATTTTAAAGGCGTTAACATAAATTTGACACGGCATGGCGGCACGGCTAACGAGCAAAAATCACATTTTTATACTTTCTATGATTATTTAAACAATACTTTTAAGTAAGTCATCCCCGAAATGATAAACCTACATAACATGTTTTCGTTAAACACACCCTACGAGATAACATATCAAAAATCGCAATTATTTACAGGACAATGGAACGAAAAACGTTAATCTTACAATCAAACCGCAAAAAATCCATATACTTAATCAAAATATAATCTCTCACATGCCATCTGTTCGCTGTGTATGTATGTGTGTGTGTGTATTGCTTTATCAATTTCAATTTTACTAATAATTTATGAAAAATAAAAGATATTTGATATCAGCACCAGTGGATTTTCCCGATCAAAGGCAAGCCCACTACGTGGAAATTTATTTCAATGAAAAACCATGAAGAATATTGTCCAACAACCCAATGTTTAATCTCAACCATCGTGTTTCGGGAAACGATACTTACCTTAATTAATGTATAGATTCATAATAATACACCGCAGCGATAACTACCAAGTTCTTCTATCTGTCTACATAATCGCCCATTTGCATCCGTCCGTTGTACGCATTACCGCACACTGATTCACACTGTCACGCCGACCGGCAACTGATTCACTTCATTTCCGTTTCCGCACGCCCTGCCCTGCCCCCCCGGTTGTAGGGTTGACGTTAAACAGCCCCTAACAAGAAAAAGAAGTACGTACAATACGCACACAACACTGCACACAACTCGAAACAAAAATGGAGGGGGGAAAGAATTCCAATTCCACACACGGCTTGGCGCACGTAGTCGCGCCAACAACAGCCACTCCACTCCACCGCGGCACTCCTATTATGCTATTTCATTATCATAATCATTTTGTACTCATCAGCGCTGTGCCGTGAAATGAAGAACTCGTGTGTGCATTATTATCTCATCACTTTATTACACTCCAGCTGCACTGTTGCACCTGGCCGCACAGTGTGCCGCACGTGCTTGTAGGGTTCGCCGTTTTATTCCCGTCCGTTCCCGCACCTTGCTGCCGGGTGGCGAATTCGCTGCTTCGCTTTTTTATTTCTGTTGTTTTTGCTCCCCCGGCCGGCGGCAAACACGCAAAAAAACATGCAAAAAGGAAATGATGACGGCACACGCGAATGAAAAAGGAAAGGACGCAAACAGGAATCAAAATGAAACTAGCTCTCGCTGCTGCTCACAGCCGTGGGAGGGTAGTGGCAGCAGCAGACGAAAGCAAAAAGGATATAAATGAGACCAATTATCCTTCCTCCTCCGGCCTTTTTTTGCCGTGAGTTTTCCTGTTTTCCAACCACTCACACAGCTCCATTCAGTTGTTGCGATGAGCGCTCGTGAGTATGTGTGTGTGTGTGTGTATCCACGTGTGCGTACGTGTGTGTGTATTTGTCCGTTGTTATTGTTGTCCCATATTTTCCCATTTATCTCCCGGTTTCGCTAATCTTTCGCCGTACACATCAGCCAGACCGGTTGTTTTGGTGGGTGGGGGAAGGGGGGAGCATTCAATTGCTTCCGGTACTAGCTTTTCTTGTTTGTTGCTGTTCTCTTTTCCCTTCTCACCATCAACCGTCACCGTGGCCCGATTTGAGTCATTGTCCGGTGAGTGAGTGCATCTTTTTTTTGTTTTGTTTCATCTCCACATTCACTTATTTGTCACGTCAGCTCGTACGCGTTCCGTACGGCGTTGGATAGAATTAACAGGGTGTCACATTTGTGTGTCTTTTTATTGTGTCTTTTATCCTCGTATTGCTCGTGGGACGTACGACGTAGGAGCGTAGCGAAATAGTTTTTCCCGGAAACCGGGAGGTTGGGCTTAAAGCAGGCGAATCGCTTTCACTTTCCACAACACACCGACGAACAGTGGCGGGGTTTTTTTTTTGGTGGCAAACCGGGTTTCCTTACACACCGCCGGACGACCGTCCACGATGCACGATGGTGCAGCGATTCAAATGAACTGACACCCGGTGCTTCGGTGCCTGCTGATAGCTCAACCGTCGGGCACTCGATCCCAATCCGATCGGGGGATCTGTATTGTAACGAAGTTTGCGGGATATAGATACCGTGTGTCCTCCCTCTGTCCTCTCTAAAAACTACCCACTATGTATCCACTTATGTACTGTTGCAGGCTGGTAAAGCGGTATCGCATTTTTGGCAGCACGTTGCGGCACCGGGTGGACAATGGTTGCGGTGTGCACGACTGCAATTCACATAATTATTCAAAAGTACGAAACCGAAGAGCAATAAAATCATCTCTCGCTCGAGTATCATCCCTTCCCTTTCATGCACCCCCGCTCCCCAAACTCCCCCCTTTCTTTCCGGTCGTCGGGTCTGGGAAAGGACTAGAGTACACACTCGAGAAAACTGTTGAGCAAACACATGGACTCTGCTCACTTCACTTCACTGCACGCGCTGATTCCCATCCACCACAACCCTCCGTCTATCCCTCTGTGTGTATGTGTGTGTGTGTGCATGTATGTGTGACTGAAAGGGGGGAATGAGTGTTAGAGTTAGGCTGAGGTAGACAATTATTTGCTGCTTGTACCGGACCAGGTTATGTGTAACTGTGGCCATGAGTGGAACAGTGTTGTGAAGAGTGCGGGATGAAGTGCCGGGAATTCTACTTTCCATTCCCCTTTGCAACACCCATTTACCCCCTCCAAACATTAACGAGTGGAAATTCTTTACCGTACGCAGCATATCGCATCCGATGGATTGGCAACATCCGATTTTTTTTTGCGCTTCGTGTCAGTGATTTAAACCGTTTCCGCTAACTCACAGCGCACTACACAAATTAACATTACTTATCATTTCGCACAACAGCAACAACAACAACAACCCTGCCCTGTCACTTCGTGTGTGGCACATGTTTAACGATGCGTATCAATCTCGTTTTCCGCTTCCCTTTGCCCCTGTGGGTTGTGTTGTGTAAGCAAAGGATGTCCTGGCTACCGGCCGAAAGCGGCAGATGAGAGTTGTGATGAGGGCTTACGGTGTGATGAGATCCAAACAGCGATGCGGGGATGATGATACAGGCCGTCGCCTTTCTAACACGGCCCTGGCTCGGTACAATATACATAGCTCCACCGCTCCGACGGACGGTCTCGCCGGAAAGGTGTGCTAAGGGGTGGTGTGACGAGCCGGAGGGAAATAATAAAATCAGAGTGATAGCACCGAGGAATCCCTGGCCGGGTTTAAGGGGGGTGAAGGGTGGGGTGGGTTGGGGGGCATGTGTAGCAAAGTGATAATGTACCTTTTCAGCAAAAGGACGACTGTTCGCAGACGCGTAAAGCGGAGTGCAGTGTACGGAGCGGACTGTAGTACCGGCGATGCTGGTTGAAGTGACAAGGCAACAACCGGATCAAAAGGATCTGGCGCGCACGGAAAGGGGTTGAAGAATGTGCACACACCGTCGCTCACTTTCGCTGCAACACAATCGCAATCGCGTCCCGCATTTGGTCCCGTCACTGGACGGGATGTGTGGGTGCACGCCACATGTTCGCGAGAAATTAAGCCGGTGCTTACAGTCCTTCTCTCCCCTTCATTCACACAAACACACGATGCACTGGTGCAAACTTCCACGGCATCGCCAACCAAAGTCCTCGCCAAGCGAACGGTTTGAAGTGGATCTTCAAAACAATGGGAAACAGTCTCCCAAGCACCAACTGATGCGCACCAGCTTAAACCTGGTTTCACTCACCGGCACACACACACTGTTCCAACATTCCCCCCCACAACCCCACCCCACCCTACCCCCCACAAAGCTCACGCGAGAATCGCGACGTTCCCGCGTACCGTGTACCACTGCAACGGCGCGCCTTGGCTGGCCTGTGGATTCGCCCAGACCGTACACGTCCTCGCGCTACGAACGGCAACCGCCAACTATATCATTTCAAATAGAATCATATCCTCTCTAGCTAAGAATCCTTTCGGAATGATACATGATATATAAACAAATTTCCATCATGTGTCTGTGTACGAAAGCACCTTCCGGGAGCGTCTCCGCCACTTCAGCGCCGCGCGAGCGCGCACGCGTTTGCCCTCGCAGTGTGTCGTATCTGTGTATGTGTGTGTGGGTGTGTTGGTACACCACCTCTTTCTCCCCCCCTCATCGCTCTCCCACCTCCCAAAACACCCACCCTACAGGTGCCGTATGTGTAGCGAGATGTCGCTTCTCATTCTCATTCACATTCTCGCATGTGTATAAATGGTGGGACGGAAGGTGGCAGCGGTCAGGAGGCGTTCGGCCTGGCTGTTCCATGTACCGGTTCGCCAATTTGTTGAAGTAGTTTCGCACGGGCGTGCGAGAGACGAACCGGCCAACGGTACGCCGGGTGAAACGCGGCAAAATGATAGGCACTGTGGATGTGTGTGCCGTGTTGTCATTCTCGAGGCGCAATCGGAGCATCATCGTACCGTACTCTTGCGTGGTATATGTGCTGCAATTGCCGGTGGCGGGTGACGGGGGACGGCTGTGGGAGGGGCGACTCATCTTCCAAAAAAAAAAAGGGATACATTAAGGATACACACAGTTCGGCTAGAACGAGAGTGCCCTGCACAGTGCCGGATGGATGTGACGCGACACGAACTGTTTTCTCTCGAGCATTAGCAGGATTTGACCTACATATGAATTTTAGACAATAAAAAACTCTTACTTGAAGTAACGATTATAAGGAACTCCAACCAGGAATTCAAGGTTTTTGTAGCAATAACTTTATTTAAGTAGAGATGAGGGTAGATTCGAAATATATTCTTGTTTATTAAGTCGAGTTTTAGGTCGAGTTTAGGTCGAGTCAAGGTGTTGCCTCCACCACGGTAGCTTATTTGGTCCAAACTTTCCTATGTAAATTAGTTTTTAGGAATGGAATGAACTTCATATTTGTAAAGTATTGCAATTAGTTAACTCTTTCACACACTCACTCAATATTATGGACTTATGCAATAAGTTTTATAACTCTGCAATGATTTATAGCATTATGACAGGGTTAAATCGCAAATTATTCTCAAAAACACTTCGCAAAGATGCAAAATAAATCGCTCACTAACTAAGATTACACTCACTCCTTCTTTGGTTTCAGTACTTGATTCAGTTCTTTTACGAACTTTTCGTCTATAATTAATGCTAATACCTCTAACTAGGAAAACTACCTTCAGCTGACATGTGTAGTAGTGATTAGAGTTGAGTAAATGATTAGTTTTGCATGAACTTGAGCGAACCGGTTCGTTCTTTGTAAAGAACTGAGCGAACTGGAAGACGATCATTCGTTCTTTTCGAATAAAAATTCGTATCTCAATCCGACATTTTCGTATGCCATTTAAAATAAAACTTTTTTAATAGTTTATTTGTTTATATAGTATGGATAGACTGGTCTGTTTTAAAATAATACTAAAAAAAATCCATGTTATGTTGTGTTTATTGTCAAAACAAACAAGAAACAAGACAAACAAGAGAAGAGAACAAGAGACAAGAGAAGATAAAAATAAGTCATTGTTGTGTATCGTTTTGTTGATTTATTTGACATTTGATATAATATTTAAACCAACTTTAAAGTTGATATTTAAACAATCGTTTGCCAAATAGCACATCAACTGTTAACTGAATTACATAAAAAACTTGAAGTTTATTATATTGTTAGATCAAAGTATACAATGTTTTTCATTGCACCGATCTTTTCTGTCAATCACTGTATATGTGCACACATGCTGATACAGAAAACCAATGAAATCAATGACCACATTGATGCTGGGCAATGATGGCGATGATGATGACGATGATGACGATACGTTTCACCGGTAGTATTCGATGATGCGTTTGTCCCCCCCCGCGTCCCATCCGCTCTTCCTGTACTTCCTCCACACATCCACACACACACACACATGCTCTCCACTAGACGATTATCACCCACTCACCTTCACTGGCGGGCAAACGTAAATGCACAGGCGGGCCCCTCCCACCCGACCCGTCCCCGAAATACCCTCCCTCAAACTGTAGCACACCAACACACGAGCATCCGGCCGGAGAGATAGAGATGTTGTGAAAGAGATCCGTTTTCTCCTGGCCCTGGGTGGTGAAATTGAACCGAACCATACAGAGAGATAAAATTGTTAGAATGTTACACATTTGTCGAGGTGAAAAGAATGAGGGGATAATATGATGATACTCTCCACCGTCACCATACCCCTCCCCTCTCCCGCACCGTTCCCGATGGTTCTACGCTTTCACCACACATACACACACACACACGCGTGCGGGTGCACATACACATACGCAAATACGCCGGCACGGATGAAACGGACGCCGAATGTTGCCGCTGTTATGCTGTCCTTTCACGCGCGCCCGTTATGTACAGGCCGCCGGTGCGTTTATCGGGAATTCGTTGGGTAAAATTTCATAAGATGGATAAGATGCGGAGCTTGCGATTGGAGCTGCTTAAGCAGGGTTGTTTAGCAATTTGGTGAAGTGTTGTATTTTTGGCCACGGCGAAAAAAAAAACCCTTCGGTGACCGTTGCTTCGCCGCTTTGCGTATGTTATATTTATTGCATTTGTTATTTATGTTAACACAAAGAAAAACAATAGTTAATAAGACTCAAAAATATAACATAAAAAATGTAACAAAATATAAGTATAATTCTTATTTGTTAAAATGAAATATAATTAATACAATAAATAATAAATTCCAAACTTTTTTATAAAAAGAAACAACCAAGAACTCTTCTGATAAACCCGAAAAGCTCTTCAATGCGTAAAAAAAAACGAGCAGTTCAATGATTTCTTTGGAAAGAAAATGCCAACAAAGACCGACCGGCCGTGCAACTGGGTTATACGGTAAGATATTCCAAATTTCGTTACCTTGCATTATTGACTCCCTTTCGAAATTGTGAGTCCCCGTAGTGTTATGTACAGGTTCGGACGGTCCCTATCACATACGGCGTCTGTTGCCACAACGCAACGATTCGGATTCGATTGTGCTGAAGCCCTCCCTACCCCCCTCCCCCCCCCCCCCCCCCCCCGGCTGAGTTGGACACCGTGCAGAATGGACGACCCAAATCCAGGTGGGGGGAGGAGGGGGGGAAGGGATGATGATTTGGAAACCGGCGGGAGTATCGGAGATGAATGCTTAGACCGAATGTGGAGCTGGAGACAAGTGAATGGGGGGGTGAGAAACGGAGGGATCAACCTTTTCCGTCCCATAGACCAACCGACCGAACGACCGACTGAACCGACCGACTGAACCGACCGACCGACCTAGGACAGCAGACCGCATGTGTGTGCGCCAACCATCAAGATGTCGACATTATGTATCCATTTATCTATGCGCGCTCTCTCGCCTCCCCCATCCGAGAGGTGGCACAGGGGTGGCAAAACCGACTGAAGAATTGTGGGGGGGAGGGGGGTGGGAAAGGATCAGAATTTCACACATCCCACACCGTACGGACGACAGATAACTCTCGTCGGACTGGTCCGGCTTTTGAATACATTCCCTTCCCCGGATAAGGCGTCCGACCGCTGCCGTTTCGCCCCCGAAAGAAAAAAGGGAATAAGCTTGCCAAACAAAACTTACCCACTCAAGAGCCACGGCCCACACGGAAAAGCCCGAAAGCGTTCGGCCCGGCATGAGGCGGTGCGCTTCGGGACGGGTGCAAAGATTGCTGCGTGAATTTGGCCCAGAGCAAACAACCCCAGGATGCCTAGGACCGTTTGATGGTGTGCTGAAGGGAAAAGTGTAGTGTGTAAGAACAAAAAAATCTTGCCCACAACCGACAGAGGGAAGAAGAAAGGATTAAAGACAGCGGGAAAACATCACGCACTCACCCGAAGCAATTCCGACGTGAAGCGGTCAACGGCACCAGAGAGCAAGGGGGGTGGAAAGGCTTCCATCCCCACCCAGTGCAATCGCCAAACGATAGTGCCAACGGTCGCCCAAAAATGTTGATAATGATGGCACGCAGCGAGAAGCGGAACACGTGACGTGCGAAAGGCGGCTAACTATATTTGCCGAGCATTATGCACTATAGATTAAAAGTATGCTGCCGGTGCCGAGTGACGAGCGAACAAATAGATTTCGTGCCTACGCTTCCTCGTTGCGTCAGGGTAAATGTCTGTTTGCGCCCTGTTTGGACGTGGCGGCCGGAAGTTTCCCGCCACCCACCCCCGTATGGCCGGGTTCGCAAATAGTTCGTTTGAGCCTTCCGTTAATCCATCGTCCATCGTCAGACAGTCAGACGGATCGCCATCGACGTGTGTTTGTTTGTTTGTGCATCAGTCTTCACACACATACGCGGTGGTTTTTGGTGTCCTGGGTGACAGTACATGGCTCCACATAAGCTAGTGCCCCTATGTATTCTGCTAATTCTCGTCTCGTGTGGCACCTGATGGAGCATTAGTGTTTTTGCGGACCATTTGGGAACTTCATTTCGTGCGAGTACGTGGACCGTGTGTACAACAAAGGGTGGGGGAAGAGAGAATATCTCTTTGGTGGCCACCTCCCAGTCACGTATCCCTCTAGACGAGCGCACCACAAGACAACCCGATGATAAGAATTCGTGCCATCGATACCATCTAATTCGCTGACACCATGCCTTCTCCCTCGTGCGCCGTTTGCTTATATTGCTTATTTTGGGTGTTGGACAGCAACAGTACGGCCCAACGGTAGTGTCAGCGGGAAGATGAGGATGATTGTTATTAATGGTCGTGAAAAATCACCCCACCAATTATCGCCCCACCCTATATGGCAGTCACGCCGCTACCCGGGAGTTGATACTTTTATGCTCTTTCCGCGTGAACCGAAGATGCGGGAAAGTCGGGAAAGCATAATAGAAGCCGAGCAGGGAAAACGCAGTTTGTTAACCAGTTGCTTGTACCGGTAGCGCTATGTAAGCGATACGGTTCGTTTGCCTCTTTGAGTTTGATGGGAATTGGCAGATAACACCCCACACCGGGTGGAAAGTTGATTGTCAACGTAAAGTTGCTAATAATTTTCCGAACGTCTGCAGCGGTGTGCTTGAGGCGAAACGATAATCAAACAAGTAATGTTTGGTGATTGTTGGCAACAAATCCAGTCGTTACGAATTAACACATTTCGCAACAGCAATTTGTTGCGATATGTATCTGGGAAAATGTTGGCAAATAATTGGCTAAGCAAGAAGGCTATAAAAACTTTGCGAACCCGTGTTAACTATTGTAAATACGTATGTGGCAATAGTTTCTGTGTAATTCAGATGCGTTTCGAAGGTTTAAAAAGAAAAGTAAATTTCTAGTTTTTAATATTTAGATAGGCCAACCAACGTTATCGAGAAAGTATCCTCGTTTGGGAAGTCTTGTATTAGTTTGGGAAAACCTACAGAAAACGAATACTATGAGTTGCAGCTGGTAGTTCTGTACGGTTTCGACTCCTGAGCATAAGGTCTCTTACTTGAGCTGTGCAATGAAGAATTCGACAAAACTAACTTACAACTGCTTATTGATATCCAATGGAAGGTAAATCTTGGAACCATTTGAAGCAAAATGACTGACCCTGCACTAAAACTTCCGACATTCTCTGGAGATCCTTCTGGAAATTTTCCTTTTCCACTGGTTTCCTCTCCAAACAGACAGCCCAGGCGTCTTCAAAGTACCCTATTCCTTTTCTGTAGCGAAGCGTATAGCGTCTTTATCATTTTAGACGAAAGCAAAACTGGTTCGTTATGTAATATCGCATAAAAATAGTTGAGTATGTTATAAAAGGATTACGTATAATCATAAGATTGATACTATTAAGAAGTCAATATTCTGCAGAATACTTGAAGAGTGCATCACGTCGGTACGATGTACGCAATTAGATTTTATACGTTGCAACCACCACGCTGAGCAATTACATCGTGTTGTGCATTTTAAACTCGTCTAATATCTGTTCAGATTTTTATACCAGCCGGGCCAGGGATTGACAACGCTTACAAAATGCAGTTCGTTGTAAATAAATAAACATTTCTCTTAAAATAATATATTGGCTGACCGAGATGATCAAAAGCCAACGATAAACGAAGCAAACAAACACATTTTGTGGAAAATATTAATTTTTGTATATCAATAGTACCAATAATACCTTTAGTAAGAATGCATTCATTAACGGAAAATTACCTCATAAGTAAATAATGATGGAATAAATAATTAAATATAAATAATCCAGCTGAAGTAAATAAGAGTTTTACAAACTTTTGAACTTGTATTTTAGAAAATATAAAAATTTTGAACTAACATAGAATATATATGAGTTGCCTACCCCTGAGTCTTTGACAGTTTGGCGTCATTCGATTGTTGACAGATTTTGACACACAGCAGTGCAAAAAAAAAATAGTGAGGTTCGATTTTAGCCCCGAGTGCTGGTGAAAATAACATAAATTGTTTACACTTTACTGCGCAAGGGAGTTGTTCAATAAGTATTTCTATTCAATGCACGGTACCAACGACTGGACGATTGGATCGGAAACGGTAAACTAAGGCGAGCATCCTTTTCGCTCGGGTGGCAGCAAAGGTAAATGCAATGAACAGTGCCGGATCCGTCAAATTCGAAACCGATGGAAAGCGACCATCCAATAACAAGAACGGCGATTGGACTTGTCCGGAGCCCGAGTAAGCAAACCCCCGCTGGCAATTTATTAACCAACCACATTTGAAGAGTAGATTTGGGATCTAACGTTTTTGGCTTCCTCCATGCATCCCTCCTATGGTATGGCTTGCGCCACAAAATACACGGCGTGGTAACGCGCAATTCGCACCATGACGCTCACCGCCCATTAGTTGTAAGAACCTAAATTTTGCCCGACGGAACCAGTGTAATCGGTGCGGGAAGGAGCGTCCGAACAGTGGTTCCAAAAATGGGTCTACGGCTAGCGACTCGGACGGTGGCGGCAGCAGTAGCGCTGGAGGGAAAAAGAAAGTTGGCACAGAGATTGGCAAGGCGGCTGCTGAGAAATCGCGCGGACTGTTCAGCGCCGAAGACTGGCAATGCAATAAATGCGCTAACGTGAATTGGGCTCGACGGCACACATGCAACATCTGCAGCGCTCCACGGTTTTGCGACGTGGAAGAGCGAACCGGTAGGTGGTACTCAAATCAAATGCTGCAGAGTATACCTTTTTTCTTCCGGTGGTAAACATCATGCGCTTTTTTTCGCAGGATACGGAGGGGGATACAATGATCGTGGCGTGGTCGAATACAAGGATCGCGTTGAATCGGACGATGAGTACGATGAGTTTGGACGGCGAAAGAAATCAAAGGGCAAACCGAATGATCAAGGCAACAGTCGTCCAGCACAAAGGCGCCGAAGTACGGATTCGGAGGAGGAGATTGAGCAAAGAAAAACTACCCGTCGAGAGCCGCAGAAACGTAAGCAAACAGAGGACGAATTATCCGATAAAGGCAACGAAGACGATGACGAAGAGGAAGACGACGATGAAGACGAGGACAATGAGGACCTTTCCAAGTACGATCTATGGGGATCCGATGAGGAGATTGCTGCCAAACCGGCCCCTAAACCAACCAACGCCTCCTCCAACCACAAACAAGCTGCTCATCGTCATCGTTCACGATCAAACTCCCGCTCAAAGTCTCCCGGTGTTGATCGCAGACGCCGTTCGAGTGATCAACGTTCATCATCCAAATCGACCGCCTCATCGACTAGTCACGGACGGTCCGACACAAAACGCTCGAGCGCGTCCCGTCGGCATGGTCGGTCCGGTTCGCGGTCGTACTCACGCTCCCGGTCACGCTCACGATCGCGATCACCCCGATCCTATCGACGCAATAAGGACCGAAGACGTTAATGCATTTGTTGCGCTTGCTTATTTGCTAAGCAGCACTCAATATTGAAAAGCAAATAAATGTGTAAATTTTAGAGTGAAATGTTACTATGTTTAGTTAAGTGTGTCCTTTATGTTCTTTCTTTCTCGTCGAATTACTGAACGAAATCTTGTCTGAATAGTATTGTACATCGGCATCGACAAAAAGACCAATACTTAATCCAATGACCCAATGAACTTAAACCGCCTCTGCTCATAATACACAATCTCTAACTAGTCCCATCAAATGCATAACATGATCGACTTGCAATAGAAGTTCGGATCGAAGCCATCATACTTATTTATTAAACTTTCTTACGCTTTCAACATCGGCCTTTCCTTCGAGGTCTTGGCTTCTACCATAAATAAATAAATAAAATAACTATGCATTGCAAAATAAAGTTTTGGTCTCCTGTTTTACCGTAAAAAATCCATCAGCTTGAATGAAGGCCATGCATCACTTCAGAATTGGTGCGTGCCAAAATGTTGACCGTGTATTTGAATTTTTTTGATTACGTTTTATTATACAGGTCAAAATTGTTTTTCGTCTTGCAAAATGGGCTAAGCGAATAAACCATAAACGAACATTTTCTTCCTCTCACACCGATAGAACATTTTTTGCCAGACAAACAAACAAAACATGAACGAATATTGAGGGTTTCTTTCCGTCTAATAATTTAATTTTATGTTTTTTTTTTTGGTTTGCTCTTCCGATAGCTGCTGAAAAGTAGGTTTGATTGATCCTATTTCCTGACTGCAGAACAAAATGCGATTCACTATCACAAAGCGCAATCTGCACCGCGGTTAGTAAACACCGTCACTTTACAACACTCTATTACCAAATGAATGTGATTGGTTGGGACTCATACTAAATTCCCATTCATCATTGACTTCCGCACTAATTAATTAATAAACGGGTTGAATTAATTGGTTGATCGTAAAACGTTCCGTAGCGAATCGCTCCTCCCGAACGATGGGGGATTTTACAACATATCCCACAGATTGACCTTAGTACCGCGGGTAAGGATCACTTAAATAGATTACTTTACAGATTGCGACGAACCATTCCATCGCTCACAGCGACCGTGACCGGTCGCTAATATCGCTTCACCAACCAACCAACGCCCATTTCTTCTCCGGTTCAAACCATGTGTTTCCCGCTCTAATGAAGCACATTACCAGTGTAAAACCCGCAATCCGATGGACGTCACGATGGAAGGTGTGAGTGAGTGGCCCGGAGTGCCCGGACCAACGAACTGTTGCTGGGGCAGCCTTGAACTGGTTTTATGGAACGCTACATTATTACCACATCCACCGCCCACACCACCGTATCCGTTCTGTTTTGTGCCCAGCCGGACATGCGAGAGGGGGAGTGAGTCCACGTCGTCCTGTTACTGGTTCGCACGCCCGAATGTACGATGTTTGCCGAACAGGTCCTTCGTCGATAATTCGAGCCTGGTCAAAGAAGAATGACCATGGGAGGCCCCGTACAATGCATATCAGGTGCTAAATTATGGCTTTGAACCATTTATTCCCGCAAATTCGTTAAATAGTAAATCATGCTTCAATTTGGCAACTGTTGCATTTAAAACTCTCACATTACGATTAGACATTCGTGGTCTATCTTTTTATGAGCAATTCCAGCCGATACGCATCTACATGAGGTGGTGATTAACGTACCTCCCGGACCATAAAACTATCAACAAATCAATTCACACTGGATTCGGGATACGGCAAATATTATGTCCAACAGTTTAAGAACTCCTCCAACAACCAATGTAGCTAAAGCCCTCCCCCTTTCCCACCGTATGTCCATCGCTCGCACATCAAAAGCTTCGCGAGTCGCGAGTGTTTGAGAGTTACGGAAAATAATAACGATTAGTTTTCACCGTTGGCGCACCGTTGGATTGCCTTGAGATGGTAGGGTCAAGGCGTGACTTTTTCTTCCCACCCAACCCCTCCTCCCCCTCCCCCAACACCGCAAAACATCGGCTCACACTTCAACGACACGATTTGCCTGGACGCGAGTGTGCCGTCCGACTGCCTCGGTTGACCGTCACGACGTCCTGCGTGGTCGTCAAAGCGTCCTGGCCTGGCAGCACCACCGAAGGAAATCCGATGGCTATAAACGCGAAATGAGTGGCCCACCCCCCGGCAGGGCTGGACCCTTCTCGGGCAGGGTAAAGATTATTTTTAGCGACCACATAAGACGTCGGCCGGCTGGCGAAGGTCCGGATTTAGTACCGCTCGAGCGGGCCAACGCGAAGGATGTGTCCAACGCGCTAGAGCTGCGTGAGAAGGGTTCGTGCATACCTCGGGTCGCGTTACACCGTGTGTCGTGTCAAGATTCTGGCTCTAGCCCCACCAACGGCGCGTTCAAATGAAGTGATAAACGGTCCGGTAGTTGGTCGGACACTGTACGAGCGTGTTTGTCGTACGACTTACAAAAAAAAGTTCAATTGAGTTATCATGCTTGTGGCCGTGCTTCATGATTTCGTTATATCGAGCGATAAATCGAAGCATTTAATCGAAGGCGGCCGTGTCAGACGTCGATAATTTGTGTAACGCACAAACTTGTAGCCTTAATGTACGAACAAGGCACTGCAATTCTACCATCGAATGATTAGATATTAATGGTGATAACTGGCGGATTGAATATGCGCTGAGGTACCTCGTGACATTTGCGAGTCCCAATGCGGTGAAGATTGGTGCAAATAGAAATGTTGATGGATAAAAATAGTGCTGGTAGTCGATGCCTACTCCTCCATCACCTTGCTGCAGAAAGTGTCGGCGTGGTCTGTCTGCTGCTGGCTGTGGATGTTTGATATTAAGAGTATAGTTTAGTGCTCAGTTCCAACGCCCTCACCCAACACCTACATCAAACTCAAAATGGTGCGCTTAAAGCAACGACACCATGGGCTGGCGACAAGGTAAGCTTCAGTTCTACTCTACTAAAACACCCTTCCATCAGTGCTGCACGCCTCCTAAATGCTTGTAAAACCATCCATTTCCTGCAACAATTTTATACGACTTACCCGTGTCTTGAATACTACGGCAACGCGTCAAACCCCGAAGGGCACACGAAATTGGCGGTGCAATTTTTGCAACTTTCATTTGTGGCTCTAAAGTGGGTCAATCGTGTAAGTAACATTTCCACTTCCTAATTGGACCATAACCGGTGGTTGGCGTGTGTGTGTGTACTACAGATGAAAGTAAACGGAAACGGTAGGAGTAATGGCAAATCGACCAAACAGAGCATTTGCTAGCGTAAAGAAAAAGTTTAAAGGTCGAGTACATTCATGATGCAAATGATGTAATTTTAAACAGCATGAAGTTTGATGATGTTAAATCGATTGCAATTTGTTACGATAGATAAAAGATAGTATAAAACATGTGAAAGGAACACAGAAAAGCTTATAGTGTACTGTTTAGTATACTCTCGTGTTGAGTGAATCTGGTTCTGATTGATGAACCCGAATGAATCTTTGAACTGAATGAATGAATCTGAATGTCTGCTTCAAAGAATCATGAATCATCCAAGATTTATGAAACTTGAAACTGTCTACCTATGAGCGTGTCCGACGTGTACAATCCCACTCTCCTGTCTTTCCGGTCATCAGTTGGCGAAGGTCTAACTACCCCCGATCTCCAAGGGACATGCTCCGCCACTGCTCTGAGGATTCCTGAAGCTTTGGAGAGCCCTGCTTTGAATGACTCCTCACTAAAGAGCCATATTAATAACTCTTCTCAAAAGCGATTCATTAAGCACAACATTAATATACTCCATTGAATACTACTGATATCCAATTGCTGCATTTTTCAATCGCATCTATATTTCTAGCGAAGGATATAAAATATCCTTCTAATAAATCGTTGAATATCATCGATATCGTACGCCATGACTCGGCTAGTCTTCCTTAATTACTAAAGTTGATCGCATGACGTGGTAGTTTGACGTAGGTCCCAATGTGAAAGAGATCCTAAGGACATCATTCAGTAACTTGTTGTTTACTTTCAATGTTAATGATGTAGTTAGGAAACAAACGTAAAATAGGAAATCGTTTTCTTTTAATCATGCGACTTACTGAGTGCCGTAACTAACGGTGGGCGGAGTACGTGGTCCTCTAGAGCCTCGATGTGTGTGGAGTTATGTTGTGGAAAAATATGTGAATTGCTATACAAAAGGACCCAGCAAGCAGAATTTTGAACCTCTTTGCATGATGGAAGGGGTCCCAAAGATTATCCCAAGTAGCCTCCCTTTCCCCTCATCCAGATAAAGCTTACTAAGGTGTTGGGGGCATAAGCTTTTCATTATAGGGACCCCGAAGACCTCCAACATCCACTTCAAAAATATCGTAAATTTGTTCGTGAGCATCCTCCGAACAACCCTCTTTGAATCGTTTTGAAGATAAGGAGTTCCAACACCCATTTCGTCCAGGGCCTCGAAGGGGATTCAAGCCGAAAGATGTGAAATTTAGGAGAAATTCACGAATATGCTTTAGTGACACAACAACCTCAACAGACATTTCTCCCTTGCTTGAACTCAATTTTGTGTACGGAGGATTGATCGGAATCGGGTTTTGTACCTGTTCTGTAGTGTGAAGAGCGGCCCCGCTACCAAATACAAACCGGGAATTCACGAATAATAGGTTGGAATGTCTGTAAGAGAGAATTTCAAGTGGGAGACATCCTAGTATTTATGCTGTAGAGCAGGAACCTCCAAACTTTTCAGCCCGCGGGGCGCACTGATTGAAACTACCGTAACTGGGGACCAAAATCACTCAGTATCTTTCCTGCCATTTATACTGTCCCAAATGTATGCCTTTGAACGGTTGATGAAACGTGAAAGATGAACGGTTAGAAAATATTACAACTTTGTTTGAAGATCCCAATTTTATTTGGTCTCAATTTTAGTATCAGCGTCACGGGTCGCACTGGAGGCTCTCGAGGGGCGGTAGTTTGAAGACCCCTGCTGTAGAGTATCCATCTTGGAGTACATCATACAGGTAGAGGATGCACGATACACCTGTTGTAGTGGCGCTGTCCGTTAGGCCTTTGCTTGGATGTTAGGTATCCGGATTTTATTGCCCGGAAGCCAGTTGTTAGAGATGGTTAAGTATTCCACACCATAGTCACCAGAATTTCCAACAAAAGCACAATGCACTGAGCTCTTTGGCATTCCATTTCGGAACTAAACTGGTTTAATAGCGAGTCCGTAAAGTTAATCGCAGCTTTAATTAGGTTTATAACGCTTCAGTTGCGTAAAAAAGGAAACTGCTGCAATGGAATGCGAGATCTTCCGGACCTGTACGAAAGAGGTATTAAATACTTTGGGTATTTTATGGAATGTGTTGTCTAACCAGGTGGTCCGATGCTGCGTTGGTAGGAGCATCTGTCTTCCCACGACAGGACAGATACAAAACCCCATCCGGACCCATCCCCGTAGCAAGGACTGACTATTCGGCTACGTGGTAAAATAAGTCGGCCGTTCTAACAAAAAAAAAGACTTTGCTATCCAGCTTACTGATCCAGCTTCCAATTTGCGACTCGCGGTCTTGGCCTGTTACAGACGTCCTCTAAACCGTCACGGTCGAGTGCCGTCGTCTGCCAAACCATAGTCCCGACCATTCTGGTGGACTCATCAACGCCATCACTCTACCTCATTTTGGACCTACCACACGTCCTCTGTCCATGTGTACGAGCTGAAAGGACTTTACGGGCTCGGTTGTCTGGTGTCAATCTCATGACATGACAAGCACACTGAAGCCTGGCGAGTCTAATACCGCTGTACGGCAGTGAGTTCGTCGTACAGCTCGTAGAGCTCTAGAGACTATCCAGTTACGGGCAAAGAAAGACAAAGAAAGCCAGAAATTACAGGCCATTCCTTTTGGGGTTCCTCTCCCAGACCTCTTGAGGTTGTTGTGCGGGCAAAGAAGAAGATGGCCAAACTATTCGAATTAGCTTGGTTAACAACTTCTTCCTATTAAGCGTATCGATAGAATAATTCCAATTAATTTACTTTGAAAGGAAAAGGTTACATTTAAAATGCAAATTACAATGACAATCAACTCCCCACCCACTATTTCGCCGTATTCAATCAGCGATCCTCAAACAAATTGATTCTTCTCTTTACCGCATGATCCAGCCATAAATGTGGGTTAGCTTTCGTGCCCGCCGTACACCACCACCATTTGCAAACAAACACCTCCCAAAACGGGAAACGCTCGCGGGCATGATTGCCACAATTTTCGTGCATTCACCATCGAGAACCCGTACCGTCCTTGCCAACGGTGCGGCGGTAAATAATGGCACTGTTGCTTAGCGATCCGCACCGATTCGTTTATTTGGATCAATGCACAGGAACGCAACGGGCGATGGTTTGTTTGGTAAACCCCGGAGGTTTTTTCTGCCATCACTGTGCGCTAGTTATGTGCATCGATATGTTATCATATTCGAAGTCCGGTTGAAAGTTTCGTGTGGACGAGAGAGCAAAATTTATCAGCAGATTAGGCGAGGAATCGTGCCCTTGGGAGTAAGTGCCAGCAGGTAGTTGGCTGAACGGTAATGGAGTTTGAAACACACAGATTTTATGTCGATAATGCATAGCGACAGTGTTTGAATTAAGATTTTTTCCTCTTTCCAGGCCCTACGGTGGTGACTGTTTCGACTGGAATGTGTTCGTGTCGGAGCCGGATATACCTCGATTAAGACACAGTACGTTTGTCTACCTTTTACTCTTTTTTTCCAAAACTTTTCGTTTTAGTTAAACTTTAACTTAAACTTAAACTTAAAGTTATCGGAAATCCCTCGTTGTGTTAAGGACTAGACCGAAGTCGTTTAACAATATCCACAACTTGCAGGAACAGGAAGCTGGTGGTACGCACAGGAACGATCGTCCGTGAAGCATCCGCACGAGTATATCACTGTCGACGAGCTTAACTCCTACCGGAAGCGAAAGTTCTCACAAAATCACGCTAGTATGTGGGACATGCTTCAACCGTTAGCGCGAAGCCCAAATTAAACATTCCATTGCATCGTTACAGAACATCTGGGAAGTAACTTCTCGCTCTACAACAAATCCGAGCCTTCGCTACCTTCGGCGGTCAACGCGCAAGTTACAGAGTACGCGGACAGATTCCAGCGTCGAGCGGCCTACGAACGGGCAATTCCCTTGAGGCGCAGCACTTCGCTGCACATTGAACCAGGCACGATGAAGGGGTTGTCGGAAAATCATTCCAAATTTGTCAGCTATTCGCAGGATACGATCTCAAAGTGTGTCTAGAGATGGGAATAGCCTCACGATAACATCTGCTCAAGGGAAATTTTTCACCTTTCCAGATCGAAACCACCCGCCGTGAGACCGGAGGAAAGCTTCAAGCTGCCGGACAGTGGTTTGCGCGGTACCGGGCTTGCCAATGCGTCTTCCGAGTATAAATCCTCCTTTCTGCCGTACGATTTCTTGCCCGAAAGCATGGACCACGGGTACCGCAATCGGAATAAACGCAAGGAAAAGGAGATGCGCGATGATTTGAGCGCGTCCGATTCGAAGCTGCACAACAAGCAGCAGCTAACGCGCAGTAATCTAAGACTGACCGGCGAGGCGACGTTCGAGCCGGAGTACAAAAGCCAGTTTGGACTTCCGCTGGCGGGGGACAAATCGCGGTCGACGCCGCAGCTGAACAATATCGCGTTCACCGGGAACTTTCGTGAGGCACCGTCCGAGTACAAGGAGTGTTACAAATACTACGACCATTTCACCAAGAGTGCACCGATACGTAAGTTCGACAACCTGAGCCTGCACGGCACGATCGAGTTCCGGCCGGAGTACAAGGAAAGCTACCGAGAGTTACCGACCGGTGGGGCCAGCGATCAGTGGCGTTCGCAGTGCGTAGTGCGCAAGGACAATCTGTCGCTCAAGGGCGATTTTCTTGGCCGTGAGCCGGAATATAGTTACAGCTTCCGGAATCCTCACATCACCAGCAAACCGGAGAAGGCCAAACCGAAGGACAACTTTCTCGCCATGCAGGGCGACATGGACTATACGCCGATGTATCGGTAAGTTTGTGGGTGAATTTCCTTTCTAAAACACCGACACTTGAGTGGTTTTCTCACATTTACAGCTGCTCTTACGTCGATTATCCACGCACGAGACCATTGGTAAAGAAACCCGTGTGCAGCATCAACCTGGAGGATGTGTACGAGAAACCGCCCCAGAGACGCCTGAACCGGCGCACACCATCGCCCATCAAATATAACGTTCATGCCGCACCCACCGACAGTTCGAAACCGGACGTGATAGACAAGTTCATCTCGCAGCCCGAATATCGGAAAGCGCAACGGGAGCTAATGATCAAGAAACGTTCGCCTCCGAAAGAACGTGGCAGTCTGCTCGCACAGAAGATCCTCGAGGACAGTAAGCTTACGACTGACCCGACACAACCTGTTCAACCCGTGCCGGTCGTGCGGGTGGAAGGTGTAGGTGGTGGAAATAGCTCCACTACTGCCACGAACGATGGCAAGACGGGTGCGGTTGCCGGTGGCGTTAACCCAAAGGATACCAAACATGGTCAAGGAGCAGCCGCTCCGCTTCACTTGCCCGTACGGATAGCGAAGCATGGCCGACGCGCCAAATCGCCCATCATTGCCATTCAGCGCGAAAATGAACCGATCATTTTCTACAAGGATCTACACCGAAAGGGTGACCACAGTGTGCGCAATCGCACGAAGATAATAGAGGCAAATCCTTCCTACCGGAAAGCAACGTATCAAACGCCACACTATACACAGAAGAAGCCAGGCGAGAAGGTGAAACAGGGGACACAATCGTTCGTCGTGCTGAATGCACCGGCGAAGCAGCGAACTACCCGCTGGGCTGAGCCGGCCACTATTTACGATTCACATTTCTACTGAACGAAATTCTATCTGTCAGTCTATATTGTACGACTCTTTGTATCAATTCATTCCAGCGCCGGAAGAGTGCTTGAGTGGTTTGTTCGTCCCTTTTACCCAATCCGTCGGATTTTCATTGAGATATGTTTTCCTTTCAAAATAAAACGTTTTATGTTCCCTAAAATACAAAAGAAACCTAATTTAAAGTTTAATATTTAAAAAACGATCACAAGAGTTCTTCTAAAGCTCTTTTTCGGATGAGAAGCAGATTTGCTGTTTAGTTTTCATCTTTTTGTTTCCTAAATACCGCTTTAGTACCTGTGTTTATTTCTTTCCCAGTCCTTCCCAACGATCCGGCACGCATAAAAAGTATCTGAAAAAAAAGATTACCGAAAAAAAATCAGTTTTTCTTTCGCATAGCTGGAGAGCCATACAAATACAAGCTGTTGGTGCACTTACCTTTCCATCGCAACAATGAACCGATTTTTGTACATTTTAGGCGAAACGACGGTAGGTAGTTTTCCATGGCCGCCCATAAGTCCGGACTGTTTGATCACCGATTCAATCTTTTTGTCCAAGGTATACGTTCGAATGTAATCTTCAGGATGAAAATAGGGAGGTATCCTCATTAGTCTAAAACCGCTCTTACTGACATGTGTAGCATTTAGTTTTGGGTTAAGCAGTTCATTTGATTGAGCTGAGCGAACCGCTCGCGTTCAAGAAGCGCTCAAACGAGCGGTTGAGCGATAGTACTCGCGATGAGCGACACAGCTCGAACAATAGCGTTGAAATTTGATTACATAATTAATGATGATAATGAAGAGTAATGATTTGAAATTTTGTTTGATGTTCAACCCGCTCGTTGGTACAAATCTCAATGCGCTTATTTGAGCTCTACCGCTTAACACGCTCAAACGCTCGATTGAGTTACCTATTTTTCAGCTCTGTGCGCACTGAACTCGATCAGTTAGTTGAGCTGAACGATTAAGGTAGCCGCATCTCTTATCATCTTAACACAATCTTACCGATTATTCCTATAACGAGATTCTTCTCTGTACTTTCCAATCCGACCAACAAGGAGTAGTCCATCACTTCGTTGCGCTCCAAAAAGCAGGCATCTCGAGTGATTGCCTCTTTCAGTACCGTTTTGCTGTGAGACAAAATGTACAGTGGATTCGTCCAGGACACTGCAATTAAAATGATATTGATGTTACTTCCAATTGTCCATTAACAACAGCTAATATCCTTGTACGAGCTCATACTTTGAATGAAGTTTTCATCCATTAACACTCGCTCTGTGCCAGTTTGCCGATTGGGATCGACCAAACGATTGCGATCCGACCCTTTCAAGTCATACTTTTCGTTGATTTCTTTGCCACAGAACAGATTCTCCATAACCAGCACTGCGCTTTCCACCGTAGTATTGCTGTGAAAGTATAAAACAGAGCAAAAAAAAACAAATTATAGAACTGTTGGTGTTCATAACAAATGGTTATCACTTACTCTTTCCGTTTGATCGTAATTTTGAACACGCCGAAAATCTTTGCTAGCAGCGTTATGTGTTTCAGCTTCATGCATCGCTGTAAGTACTCGAAATAGTTCGGGGCAAAATTTTCGAATATGGTTAAATCCGTGCGTGACATCTCTTTCAACACAAACCGATCGTCAACTGTTTTGCTGAACTTAGAGCCACTCTTCCCGCCACGAGCCTCCCAGCGAACGCTCTTGCTCAGTGATCGTGCAAACATTTTGCGCACAATTTCCGTCGTGTCTTGGGACGATTCGGTCGAGTCCGTTCCGGTTGTGTTGCATCCATTTCCACCACTAGCTCCAACTATTCCCGTAGTATTTACGCAGGATGCATTTCCCACCGTACCGGAAGCACGATGTGTTGTTCCCGGAGATGGTGGATGTTTCAATATCTGACAGCGCAGCATATCGAATTCCTTTGCAAAGTAGATTCGACACACAAAGTTGCAGTTGGCGTCCTTTTTGAAAAAAGTGGAAGAGCTATATTAATATTAAGCTGGGTTGGTTTAACACCTATTCATCTATACCTGAAAATGAATTTCGCTGTGAGCGGCATTTTTATGCTTTTTATCTTGCTCACTTTTAGTATGTACTGTAGCAGGTGAGTCATCCGTATCGGTAGTTGAGCTGAAATTATATTTTTAAATTTAATAAGTTGCAATTGATTTACCAAAAGCTTATCATACTTACCTCACCGAAGTGGATTTTCGCTTCATATTTGGACTGTTTTCCACAGCTCCTATCGTAATAATGCCACCACTACCGCCGCTATGCATACTGTCCAGCATTTTGCGATACTCCTGCGACATCAGACTGTAAGCAATGCAGGAACCCAAATCGTGCTCGCTTACAACGATCGGAAAAAGGCCCGCTTTCAAACAATGATGTTCATGTGACGGTAACGGAGAGCTCAAAATGTGCGAGTAATCGTTCGTCGAGAGCAGCTGGCTCAGTATAGTTTTCACCGTTTTCTTTTCATTTAAACTCTCCCTCATCGGTTGCTTCTCCTCGCTTGTGCTGCTCGCTACTTTTTCCTCCTCTGGATCCGCAGTCAGTGAATCTTGTTCGAGTTTACCACGACATTCAACTCCAGACGAAGTGCTTTCGTTCGCTTCTGGTTCCACCACTTCGCTAGAGGATTCTAAAACCGGCTGGAATTCACCAGAATGAGACATATCCAGTTCTTCGGTAGCAATCGTTCCACTGTCGATCGTTGCACCCGTGTTGTTACTGCCAGTGTCCACTACCGCTGTAGACTTTGAAGTTTGCGCACTCTTTGCCTGAGTTATTATATCGTGCAGCTTTGGTTCCCATTCTTCTATCGCTTCCGCCAGCGTGTGTTTCAATGTCACAATTGCATCGTCGATTAGCTCAATCGAGAGCACATCCTCGGTAAGTAGTTTCTGCACCCTTTCAATACGCTGCTTGAAAGCTACCTGATCCTGATTGGCTTTCTTCTTAAGCTTTCCGAATGTGTCTGTGTCGACTGACAGTTCGGCAAGCTTTTCCAATATTTTTACAAACACATCATACCCCATAATTGCGAGCGTTTTCATCTCATCCGTGCGTTGATCGGTAATGATGCGTTGGTTGCAACCGATAGCAGGTAAAACCATCGAGATAGACATTGCCGGTAGCACTATTTCCCACACATCGATCGCTGTGTAACGGAAGCTGGCCACGATACCTTTGTAGGAAAAGTTTTGCTCAAAGTCGCGATGAAGCGAATGTCGACACACCATGCCTCCATCGCTACTGTCTGTTTGATCCGTGATTCCCTCACAATTGCGTTTCTTATAGGCATGACCATGGAAACGTAGTTCGAGAAATTTGGCAAACGAGTAGCACCACGTATCTTGCGACATTGGGACTGGTTTAGAGTATTCGTTACAGATTGTACACTTTGACGATATCAGTATCGTACCGGTGTCCATCTTGGTCACATCTTCTACGAGTTTCACCTGAATACAACCGCCAGAGTGGACGTAACGGCGCACATGGTCCATCATCGGAAGATTGCACGACTTGCAAATGTACGAACTTCGGAAGCAGTAGTGCTCGAGGAACAATCCAAGCATAATGTCGTTTTGTCCATAAAACTGCATATCCAGATACGAAGGTTGGGCACAGAACGTCGAAGGAACGTTTTCATTATAGTTGAAGCTACAAAACAGCACCGGCAAACGTTGATGATTTTCGATGTCCAATGCATCACGGTACACGAATTCTTCGAGCGATCGTTGGGCCATTGTAGTGAGGCGCCGTTTGCGGGATGATGTTTTCTTCACTGCAATGATTGGATAAGAATATGTTAATAAGAGGAATCGAAAATTAAAATTGATTGTATTTACTAATAAACTTACTCATTGAAATTTTTGGATACCGTCCACCACAGGCACGGAAACTGGCTAGTATCGTTTGCATCTCCTTGCTTTCCACAGAGGTCGTTATTTTATACGTCACAAACGGATGTACCGGTAACAGTTGCTTTTCTTCCTCTTCCGTTGATGCGCTGGTTCCCGCTGCGGCAGAATTATCGATCAATGTTCCAGAACATTTTTCCCCCACAAGACCCAACGTTCCACCGTTGCTCCACTGCTTCGAGAAGTAAAGTTCCTCGGGGAAGTAGCACCGTAGGGCACATTTACGGCCACCGTCCGTCTCGAGGAACGGCAGTGGAAATGCCACGAACGGACTGATGGACAAAAGAGTCGAGCTGAGTGCGGATCGAAATCTGTTATCGTTCGGTGTTTCTGCTGCTAGTTCGAACGATGTATCATCTTCATCTCCGTACTGTCCGACACCGTCCTCCGAGGATGGGCCCAGTGCTCCCGATCGTAGAGGATCCGTCCAGTCTCCAACATTCTCTCGATTCGCAGTGTTTTCTGATGTCATACGAACGATTTTTGCCGTTTGCTCTTTCTGAACTGTCTTCTCATTGAATGTTACCTGATGTTCCTTCGGCGTATGTGAAACATCTTCAAGACACTTGGTCAATCCCATTTGTGGTGCTGCATCCATAGGAGTCGATTCCTTTGAATCGAATATGCTTGCACGCGGTGTCGGTGGCATTGCATACACATCGCACAGATACGAAAGTTCAAAGCGCCAGTTATGGCGCGCCAGCAGCAGAAGCGAAGCAATCTTTTTTATTTTAGCCAACTCGCTCCTTTTGGCTCCCCGCAAAAGGACGCAACATCCCCGTGGACTATGCTGCTTTTCTAGGCACATCAATGTTTTAGAAGAACCTGAAAAAATATTTTAAAAAATATTTTACTCTTCTTCTTTCTTAACTTCACTCAGAGCCACTGTCTTACCATGATCATCGTAAAATGTTTGTATCCTAAATCGATCGCAAACGCCCAACTTCGGTTGTCCAACATTGGAATCGATGCAACTGATGATATCACAATCCAAAAATCGCGCTATACGCTCTAGCACGCAAAGTTTCACGTCCAACACCAGCGTTATACCGTTGTTTCGCAGCATATCTTGCGCTATGCCGGCCACATTCTTGTGCACGAGCACAATGTTCGGCCCTAGACTAATAATTTTAGACACCTTGTTGCGCAGATAATCACGCTCCTGAAGCATCAGCGTATCGAAACTGACGAACTTGCCTTCCACGCGCTGATATGCAATTGCGCACTGTAGCAGCAGTATCTTTGGTTTATCCACCTTTTGCGACATTTCCTTGTGGGCTACATTCTTCGAAAAGACCACACCACCCTGTATCTGGGATTCGCTTCGATCGCCACCAGGAACTTTCTTGAAGTAGACGTAGTTTCGTATATCCATAGCGTCCGTCCCGTAAGCCTCATCGAGGCGCAATGTATTTGCAACCCGAGCTACAATTGGGATGAGCGTTTTACTCCACGAAGGGTCGAGGTTCTGTGCTCGCAACAGTTGATTTACGAGCAGCTCTTCGTGTTCGCAGAATGCTTTCAGCAAAGCCTTTGCCCCAGTCGATATTATATACGAACTGTCCATTACGGAATCCTTAAGCAGTATGCTACTTAATGTGGTGCTGCCAACTATTCCACTTCCGGCACCATCTTCACTGTCGGCGGACGATTGATCATCGTTTCCGGAGCGCATTAACACAGAGCTGGATTTAAAGTTCAGTTCCAAATGATAGGCTCCTTCCGTCCCAGTTGCGCCTCCTGCTCCCGTTCCTTGACCTTGACGTTCTTGCAGAACTGCCAACTTGTACACCGTATCTTCGTTAAACTCGATCGATACAGTGGTGTTTTCATCTTCATCTTCTACCGATCCACCGCTACCGTCGCGATTCAGCTGTTGCTGTTGTTTTTGATGCTGCAAAACTTTCTCGTGCGTAATATTTGTATCTTCGTCACCGATCGTTTCGTTCTTCACTTCACATATCGCTATCAAAAATCCTGCATCGATCATCGCATTCAGTATGGCGATCGCTTGCATATTGTTCGATGACTTTTGTCTGCTGAACAGGAAATCGATCAGCTCATGTCCACGGTTGTATAGTGGCAGCGAACGACACATTTCATCGTACAACGTTTTCAGCGAGTTTGACTGCTGCAGAATGGATTTACGATCGGCAGAAGAGATACCTGATCCCGCGCTAGCCGCAAACCGTTCCTCCTGGTAACCAACGGATATCTTTCTTCGATTTCGTCCACCGGATGGACCCATACCGCTAGGATCTGTTCCTCCACCTCCCGGTGGTTGCAGGGTAGAAAGCTTTTGATCCAAATCATCCTGCAACGCTTTCAAGTCGGGTTTTAAATCGGCGGCAATGCTAGACGATTTAAGGTACGTCAGAACCACCTTCGAGCAGTAGTTACACACACGTAAATCGTCTGAACAATTGATGATCTTTCCCGTTACCACTTGATTGCAACATTTCGTGCAGAAGATTTGACCACACAGACGACAATGGTGTTTCCGGCGGAAGGTTGAAAATTTTACCGAACAATCGTAGCACTCGATGGAGGTAGAATCGGGCATCCAGAATTTGTGAAGATCTGTATTCTTGTAGCTTCGCTTAGTCTGTAATATAAAAAAATAACACTTTTTACATCGTTTCATGACAAACACGCCATCCGTACTGTTCGAACAACCTATACTTACACTTGGTTTTTGCGATATTAGACTGCTCAACCGACGCAGCACGCTGGAAGTGGTCCGTTCGCCAGCAGAAGGCTGAGCCATAGATGCGGCATGTGTAACATCAGTATATGAACTACTGGTTGAGGGATTTCCACTTGCCAATGCACTGGGCTGTTTAATTTCTTTTTGAACTTCCCGGACATTTCTGTTCCCCGTTTCGCCTTCACCTCCGGAAGGTTCTTCATACAAAACCGCCCCCTGAAGTGGTGACTCATTGCTGGGTCGGCTGTTGTTTGTGAGTCTGTTTACCAGCTTCGAAAATATGGTTTCCTGTTCCTCCTCGAACGTACGGGCAAATTCCGTCAAAATCGTGGGGGAATGTAGATGTCTATTCATCGTAATGGATTTTTGATTAACCTGTTTTTTATCTTCTTCTTTAGGACACTTATATAAAAAATAAATCTGTTCAACACAGTCTAGTGCCAAATAGTGTGCATCACAATCACATTAGCTACACTAAACACCAGGGAAATTAACTTGCTCGGTAACGGATAGATCCGGAGCCAGCGAAGTAAGCGCTAGATCAGTCCATTTCTGCTCTTGCTCTTTTAGTGTCAAATGTGAGTCACCATTGTCTGCCTCGGGATCCGGAAGCTTATCGCAAGGCACTTGGATGTGGTCGAACGGCAATTCGTCTGCAATCCACTCGTTATCGACTAAATCGACCAAACGTCCTCCGGATGGTGGCTAAATGAAAATAAAAAGAAACATGAGCACAGACACAAGATATCGAAAGTGCATTCCACTAGGTCCAGCGATTCCAACAAACTCCTTTCGACCCAGACTGCGTACCTCACTATCCATTAGAATCGTTTACATACAAATACACTCGAGGAATACTGTACTATGAGCTGTTTTAAATAACCAACAGCAGCTTAAAATTAATGGAAAAGTTTGCAAAAATACTGCAGATAAGCCAGCCCTTTCGCTCCTCTTTATTTTTTGTTTTAGTTTGTTTCGCAGCCTGTGATCTGTCAAATGATTCCTTTCAAGATGCACACAGGCGAGATATGCACAAAGAATGGTGGAATTAATGCGTTTTTAACATTTTTTCATTGTAATTTATAATCATTCTTCTTTTTTGGACTTTCCAAATAGCAACCCGTATGCTGATAAGCTTATCTACTATTTTTAAATTCCTTTTGTTTGCTAAAACATTTTCTACAATAGTCTTATCTCATATGTATATAGCCTGTCATTGTTTGGTGTTGTTTTGGTCCGGTCGCGCATAGCAAAGGTACAAACATTACGAACGGAATGAGTAGGATTTTTACGAAATTTAACCGTCTTACGACAAGTGCTCGGAGGTAAGAAAGTTAAAACATTTTGACTTAGATGGAGCAAGCAGAATGTCGAATACTTTATAGTAATTTAATCTCCGGCAATGTAAATTTCTTACAGATATTTTTCGGCACAACCTTCGCCGCTAGTTCTAGGAATCGAGACAAGTTGTGATGATACCGGTGCCGCCCTGGTTACCGGAAACGGAAAAGTCCTGGGAGAATACATTCATTCACAGCAAAGCAGTCACCTAAGGTGAGATTTTGAGCTATTGGTAATGGGGTTTATCTACAGCATAGCAATGCTTCGGCAGGTTTGGCGGAATTATTCCACCTGTAGCGCAAGACATCCATCGTGCAAATATTGAAAACGTGGTTAACAAAACGTTTCAACTAGCCAACATATCGCCAAAGGATATTGATGCAGTCGCAGTCACGAATCGGCCAGGTCAGTAGCACAAATAGAAACTAATGCTTGGTTGCCGAATGTAATTTATATTACTTTTTTAGGATTACCGCTAAGCTTGATAGTTGGTACGAGGTATGCGAAACATATTGCCCGTACATACGACAAACCTTTAATTCCTATACACCACATGCAAGCCCACGCTCTGATGGCACGCATGACCTCCTCCATACCGTACCCATTTCTTTGCCTTCTTGTAAGCGGTGGACATTCGCTGTTAGTACTTGTCGAGAGCACCACCACATTTCGATTGCTAGGAGAAACATTAGATGATGCACCCGGGGAAGCCCTCGACAAAATTGCTCGCCGTTTGAAGCTACGCAACATATCCAAATATGCGCAAATGTCCGGTGGACAAGCTATTGAAGTAGCGGCACAGACAGCATCCAACACATCAGCGTACGAGTTTCCCTTACCACTCTCAAAGTACCGCGATTGCCAATTTAGCTTTGCTGGTCTGAAAAACACAGCTACGAGACATATTCTCGAACGGGAATCAACGCTCAGTAAGTTCTACAACTCGCGGTTTCAGCATTTATTTAACATGTGCTTTCTCTTCCGTAAAGATCTTGCGCCTGATGCATTGCTGCCCGACTATGAAGCGTTTTGTGCCTGCTTCCTTAAAGGAGTCACACGACACATGCTACACCGTACGCAGCGTGCCATAGAATACTGTGAACGGCGCAATCTTTTTCCACCCGATAGGAACCAACGAAGCTTAGTCATCTCAGGTGGAGTTGCCTGCAATGATGTTATATTTAATGCGCTGAGTTCGATGGCAGCCCAGTTCGGATTCAGTACCTATAGACCACCAAAGAAACTCTGCACCGACAATGGTACGATGATAGCGTGGAATGGTGTGGAAAAACTGCTCGCGAAGGACACTTCTGAAATGACGAAAAATTACGAGACGGTCGATATAAGTGGAAAATGTCCTATAGGTGAAAGTTTGATATACGATGTGAAGGAAGCGAATATAGCATGTAAGTGGGCCAAAGTTAACGTATTCCCCAGAAAGGAAGAGCTAGTATAAAGTTGATCAAAACAAAGGGATACAAATAAAATAGAAAATGCGTGAATAATATCCCACTTCTGCTAGTTTTTCATAACAACTTCATTCGAACCGTCAGTAATTTGAAATTAAAACGGACTGGAAAAACTTTTCCCCGAGTAGGATGGTGGAGTTTGCTGAATTTCGCTTTATCCGGGCCAACTGCTCGAATGCAGTTTAGTTACGTTATTTCGTTCAAAGAGGAAATTATTTTGTTTATGAAAATTTATCACTTTTATGAACATTTAAAAAATGCCAGGAAGATTTTATTATTTACAGATTGTGCAAGATTATGTAATGGAGTGTAATATTCTTGAAAACTGCAGTAAAACCTGTTGAAAGTGGTCTCAAAATGATTTTACGCAGAGAATCAAAGGAGCTAGACTACTATTTTCAATTTTACGAAACTTAATACACATCCTTTCGCATTTTCAATCCCTATCGTAAAAAAGGACCATAAAAAAGCTGACTTTTAACGATCGATTTACGAACATCGAAGATACAACAGTTTTGAATGCTAGCTCCCGTCTGCACCGTGTCTTTTTTGTAAATTGTAACAAATGTACAGAGTAATACATAACTTTTGTATGTTTACGTCTAGATATGCGACTGTTTTTATCATATTCTTCAATAAAGTACCGCCCAAGTTCGGATGTAACTCAAAATCAATCAACAAGTCGCACAACAGGTTGATATAATAACACGGGTGTATTTTCCAGCGGCAACCAACACCCTGAAAGGAACCAAGCATAGCGTGCGTGCGTATGTATGTTTATGTTATGGCGCTGGTGCCATAGTATTGGTGCCGTGCCAGGTAGCGCAACAGGCTGGAGCCAGCAAAAGTTGCCTACCCGATCGATTCTCACAAACCCGTATCGCCCTTACGATCAAACAGGTGAACAAATCCGAAGCGTACGGTCATCAGGTAGTGCGATCGTCCGAAACGGCCCTTTCTTCGCTGTATGACGTGCGTTGTAGATAGGCAACGGTTGTGGTAGATAGCTTAGTGCCGAACAAATATCGCTGAATTTACGGTACAGTGTGGTTCCACCGATTCCGAGATTGGAAGGATTTTTCGTCCGTGTTTTTTCGTCGTCCAACGAGAGGGGAGGGGAAGTTTTGCTGTCAAATAATACGTGCGATCATTCAGTGTTACCGATCGATAAAACACAAAAGTTATGATTCAGTGCAGTGGCTACGACATTCGTGCATGTGACGGTGTCGAATCGCTCGTGCGCACCGTGCTGTAGAGGAAGCAGCAGCAGCAGCAGCCAGCCAACCATCGATCGGAGTAGTGCGGCGAGTCGCGCTGCGCAGCGCTTGCGGTCAAACTAAATGTGCTACGTATGCAGTTTCTCGCGCGTTTGTGTGCTGGCCGGCTACGCTCGGTGAAACGAAAGCCAGAAAGGCGTACGGATGCCCAGTGAAATCTTGCGCAGAGAACGAAGCAACGAAAACAGAATAGAATATATATATTGCGTGCTTTTGGCGTTAGTGGGCAAGTGTTTTTTTTTTTTTTGGGAAGAAAGTTGACGGCTTCCAACCAAACCAAACAGCAGTTGGAGTGGCAGAAAATTTTGCAGAAAGTTTGACGACCTACTACTACTTGGCTGCTGGCAACCCTTGCGGAAGAAAGTTGGCGGATTCGAAAATCCGCCTTGACATGCCGTACATGTGAGTGTTGCCCTAACTGGGTGTCTGTGTGTGTAGCTTTTGCTTCGCGATTAATCGCGGGGGTGCGGTGTTATCAAAATTATAGTCCAAGCGGAATGTCCTATTTGAAGCGTATGTAGATGCTTCTCGATCCAGCACCAAGGCACCAATACAGCTGTGGCAACTTGTGAAACATCTTCACTCCCGCAAAAAAAAAAGTTCGAATCAGTATGAGCTAATGAGTATGTCCACGGCAGGAGGAAAAAAATTAAGTATAGAACTAGGTGTAGTCTCGCTAGTATTCATCATCCCACCACCCAAAGCAGGAGGATCAGATCCAAAACAAGTGACGTGACAAATTCTTGTATAATCTCCCTTCTCCAGGGGCGCAACCCAAAACACACGCACACACACTCGCATGCATCCAGCATTTAACGGGGGCTGAAACGGTACGCCTGAAGTTATCCCCCCGCACCCCCCTTCCCCCTCGAATATGCTTTGCTCCCTCTAGCTTCTCGGGTTTTGCCCGACTGATCACAACGATCGTTCCCAGGCGCTCGTTTTTTTTTTCTTTTGCTGCCCCCCCGATGTATCCAGCGTGCGCACACATCGAAAGCAGGGGGTGAGCCGCACACTGTTGAAGGGAACGAGCGAAAAGAAGAAGCGTAAGAAAACGGAAAGCAACGAACGATGTAAGCGGGCACTCCCAGCATCCTAAAGCGAGAAACCACCACGTAGAAGCGAAGCGAAACACATATAAACAGAATGGAATTCCATTGAAGAAATTGTTTCGTGTCTTGTGCCACTTTTGCGCCACCAGGCGTGAGCGCGACTCCATACGTACACACATCAGGGGCGAGGGAGGAAGGAAGGTGGTCAGGGTGGGGTGTGTCTGTTGTGTGTTGGCTCTGTAACGTTGCGCGATTGGAAGGAATGTTGCCGGATCGGATGGTTGATGCGCGCACACACGCACAGCCTGGGGTGGTGGTGGGAGGGGGTGGAAGGTTTTCCAAGTGAACGTTTGATAGTGCGTCACTGATAAGTAGCATTTGAGCAATATCCTTACTGCCTTCATAGAACTGGTCTTTGGATTGTCCCCCTAATGCCCTACACAACATGGGGTGCGAACGAGCGAAAGTCAGTACAAGGTGGAATGTAACATGCTTCATGTATGTGTGTATGTGTGTGTGTGCCGAATTTTGTCACCCCGTGTCACAACCGCACACAAAACGTGTTATCCGCTACCAACCCAAGCGCGCGCACCTCAGCCATCGATTGATTTCTTCACCCAATCATTAGACTTGCGCGATGGTGCCAAGCGACGAACCCTCCGGCCGGGCACACGGAGCACACAGCCCGCACACCCCTACCGTTTTTTTTTTTGTGTCGTACACGCAAATGCACGCCCGTTCGCAGGGAACACTCAGAACGAAAGGGTAGGTGCAGCTCGCCCGCACCTGAACGGGTTGGTGGCACAGTTTAGCGCGTTTGGCAATGTGCGGGCAAAGCGCGCTTTTTAGGCATTGGGTGGCATGCGTCCCATAAATTACGCCCGTCATAAAATATGTGCACCGTAAATGGGACGCAACGGTGAAGATATGTGAACGATATGTCTTTGCGAAATGGTTTTATTGCCAATGCGAATCTATTTGTAACCTACCGCTATAGAAAGGCTTGTCATCCACGCGATTAACGCTCGCAAACAAAAACATTAATTCATCTTCATGAAGTTTAATTTAAATTAGTCGAACGCCGAAAGGTTCTCGTCAAATGCGCTGTATTATTTTTCAATGCTCCACAGTTATTGGCACATAAATCAAGTTCTCGAAACGCGGGCTAATTTATGCATAAACACGAAGGCACAAACCGAATTGGCCGCCATTCCTTTCGGAAAACCATTCTCTGCGTATCGTGTCTCGGCAGTTCCCCACATCGATGCTAATGAAATCGTTAGTAGAAAGCTTAGCGCGCATACATAAAGTGATGTCAATCGTGGCTACGTGGAGGCATTCGTTTCGCGGTTTGCTGCGGTCCGCGACTCTTCGTCCGATGTTGTTATCATCGCCGTGTGCTACAACGTGCTCGGTGAAATCCTGAAGCCGTTTTTGGATGACTCGCTTCCATTGCCCATTTCCCGGTTCCCCACTAGCCACTAAAAGATCAATATGCAAATATCGCATTGCTGCCAGCGCAATGTGTGTACAAACGCTGTACCGAGGTTGACCTAGACCGTGGCGAAAGTTCCCGCTCCTGAGCTACCTTGGCGTTTGGGACGCTGGGACCATGCATACGCTAGCGGTGTGAACAGGCGGTACACGTAGGGATAGCGCGCGTGACACAAAATGGTGGGGGGGAAAGAGCTGATAGGACAACTCAGCAGCAGCAGCAGCAGCAGTGGAAACACTGCCGTACACTGTTTATCACATACGCACGACGCATACAAAGCCGCATGTGAACAATAAATAATCATCATCCCTCCGTGTGCGCGTTCGTCACTTTCCCAACGCAAAGACAACTGCCACGAAATGTGGGCATCGTTTTGGGCACGCAAAGTACGTGGTATTTTGGGGCATGGTTTTAAAGACCGTTCGGTTAACGCTTTAGAAATCTCACCAGTCGAAATGTTTTATTTTTTTTGTTGGTTTGTTTTTCGGCCATATCCTTGTCCTCCTGTCCCTGTGGGGTTGGGACAAAACGGCCGCTCCCGTCGGTATGCAGGCAATACCTATGCAAATGAAAACAAACGTGACCGGTGTGGACACTTTCTCTTCGTGTGTGACATGGCCGAGAAGCTCGTATCGAAAAATGGCCGGGCATGAAAGCTGAACAAAGATGCGATCCGACACTCGCGAGATTCGATGGTTCCGGTTTTTGTGTGTCTCTTTCCGATCCCTGGCGTACAGGTGCGCCACTGCTGCTGGGCCCATTCGTGCGTCACGGCCAAGGTTTTAATTGGAACGGGCGGAAGGAATGTTATGCTTTTTTTTTTTCTTTGTCGGTAGGAGTCCGGGGCGGGGTTTTTTTTATTTTACTTTTTCACTTCCATCCCCCAAAACGTTATTGTATGGCTTTTCACGGTACCGTTTTTTTTTTTGTTTTTTTGATACTTTTCCATCCGCCAACGTTACGTCCTTGAACTCTCGGTCGGCTACACACAACAATATAATGGCGCGCGCGCAGGTGCGTATGATCGGCGGCCAGGCTGAAGTGGAGCAAAACACATATTATTGTTGCTGATCCGCCAGCGGATAAAGCACCGGTGGCACATCGCCTGCATATGCCGCTGCCATGGTTTGTCAATGGTGAGGGTCGCCGAGGGTCGTAAAACGGTTTTTGCTTTTCGCGAGTTTTAACATTGAACGTTGCCATGGAGTTTTGTTATTGGGAATTTCAGCCTCTCATCTGGGCCATCGGTGCTGATTGGGTCGATATTGGTTACTGAAGGTGTATCCTCTTATGTGCAACAAAATAATACTAAATTCCATTGAACCATTGTGACCCAGAATATGAAAATTCCTACACAAAAAAGCACATTTTTAAAAAGCTTTATTTAATAAGCTAAAGTGTTCCGCGTGTGTTACCAGGTATCAGACTATAATTTAAGAATTTCTTTAGTACCAGGAACGCTTTGTAGGTTAATAATTGTCGTTTATGTGGTGTTCTGTAGTGTCCAAAGTTGATGATCATCTACAACTTCAAAAAAATGTTGTGCTACTTATTCTAAATTGATTAAATTTATAATAAAATTATAATAGTTAAGCTTTAAAATAAAGTTTTAAACCAAATTCGATGAAAGTAAAGAGAAAATAATAGTTTTGTATGGGAAAATTGGGAATTTTTGTACTTCAAATTTCTCGATAGCTTGCAACAATTGCTGGGAAAATACAACTAATGTCCTAGCAACCCCCTTTGTGGGCTATTTCTAGAAGGATTACATAAATTCCTAGTATTTGGATTAAGATTTCGTACCCGCGGTAATGTAATGGATTCAATTTTTGAAGAACTGTGAATATCCCATGATTGAAAAAGCTTGAAATTAGGTGACTTTAAATTGTAAAAATGCCTCAAAATCTTGTGATCGTTTCATTAATTCGGTTCGGTACAGCATATCTGAGTTAACCAGAAGAAAAGTTACAGACACCTATGCCTTTTCCCGCTGTAGACGATAACGATCTACTTCACTAGGTCATGCCCTTGTATAAAACCACTTGTTTTGAATCACGACCGGACAAGCCAGTCTTACTTCAGGAAGCCGGTCCGGATGATATTCGGTCCACGACACGGTGTATTAAACCGAACGCCGATATACGTAACTGTGGAGACCTTGGAACTATTTAGGCCGTAATGCACTTTCTACATTGGCTAAGCTTCTAAACTATAACGATAAAATTATTTCACCAACAGTTTTAATGGAAGTAGCAACAGTAAAGCGTGTAACAAATAGCTCAATAAGAGTTCAACACGAAATTAAACTATCCCCCAACGGTTGGAATTGTGCAGATAACACGCAATTCACATATTTAAATGCGCTTGTTCGGTTTCCAGCATTTGCACCGCTCACGTGGCATAATTTTCACTGCCGCGCTAATGCCAACGCGAACCAATCGAAGGGATGATTGGCATGCAAATGCCTCTTATTTGCCTTTTTTTCTTTGCCTATAAATTCCTATTATGTGTGTGTGCATTGAACCCATTACTAAGGGTTGACCAACTAAAAAAACCCGTACCAGTGAGCACGCCAGCCGTTTAAATTGACCATCTTTTAACTGGTTGAGATATTAGTTCTGTTTTTTTTTCACTCGGCCTGCAACAAGCACTTCAGGATCACCACGCTACTAATCGCCCGATCGCATGAATATCTTGAGCACCCGATAGGCAGATGAGTTGGTGCGTCTAGACGCCCGGAACAGAGCCCACGTGATGCGTGGAACGCAGGCATACAGCAGCGCACCGTGCTCGGCCAAACATCGGCCATAGCCGCCGTCCCCCCGGTTAATGAGGCCAGTCAACTGTTTGGCCGGGTAGCGAAGTGCAAATTGATCAACGATTTTGTTTGGTGAAACTATCGTCCGCACAAATCGTATCGGTTCGGCTATCGGTTCCGTCCGGCGGTTTGGGAATCGTTACAGGTGGGAAGTAGAGAGAAACTTCGTAATCTAGATCTTAACATTTTAGGAACGGAAAACAATCAGTGTGCTTTGAATTCCCGTGCGTACGGTATTGAAGGGGTTGGGATTTTGGGGAAATTATACAAAAGGGCGCACACCGTGGACGACGGGGGAAGATGAACAAGTAACATCAATCTTTCAATTGTTAACGTTTTTTTTTTGTCTTGGGGAGACCCCGAAAGTGCAGCAGTTTGGCCAAAAGCGTTGTTATCGCCTAATTGAATTAAGCGCACCGGACAGATGCAAACAGTGTCCACAATTATATCGTTTGATTGTTTGATAATCACTACCGTGGAGGAGTTATCTAACTGTCTAACTTTCCGGGTGTTCGGTGGCCCACCAAAGCCTCCCCTATTGAGAGAGAGAGATCGGTTAAAGGTTTCGCTTATTAGGGTGAACGGGTAACGGGTCTGTGAAGGTATCGTGCGGTGAGCGACGGCGCAGTGGAAGCAAATGTTTGTAAGACGATAATTAGATAATTTCTATATCGCACCCGATAAATAAAACATGTACGAAACAAAAGTGTTTTATTGCCTTCGCCGGAAGGTGGACCGTTTTGTAACAGTGTCGTTACGATTTCCGATCTCGGCCATTGATTGCTTTGTAAATGGGCGTTTGAATAAGAAAATATTCTTTTCGCATTTTATCGTAAATATCGTAAATTGTTCGCAGGAAACTTTAATCTAAACACATTATATAAGTAACCCATTATATACCGGCGGTACGAAATCTTTATTCAATTGCTATGAATCTTTGTAATACTTCTAGAATTGGCCGAAAACAGGGTGTTTCGTTAGGTCATTTTCAGAACTCGTGGTATCGGAGCAACAAAAAAAATTCGTCTATTTCTTTATTTTTGTTTTCAAACGTTGTTCAAAAATATTTCCCTAACCTTGTCTATTATCACTTTGTTTCAATTTTATTTAATTTAGAATGACATGACATGTTTTTGCAGTTTTTGGAGATCATTTTTTCGACTCGCTTTTTTCAGAACAAAACACTACATAAACGACCAAAATAAACCCATAAAGTGTTTCTGGCACTAAAGCCATTGCTAAATTATTGTCTGATACCGGGAAACACACGCTGAGCACTTTAGTTTAATAAATACAGTTTTTTATTTTGTAAGTGAAT